>NW_006921534.1:3409040-3646664 GCF_000340215.1 Pseudocercospora fijiensis CIRAD86 | reverse complement strand
GGAATGGCCGATTTGTTCGGGATTCCGTATACGTATTGCGTAAAACGCATCGCGTAGGTCAATCTTCGTATACTAGTCTAATCTAGTTAATCGGTCTTGCATTTCTTCGATGTTCGGTAGTAGGTACCGATTCTTAATTGTAATGTCGTTAAGTCGTCTAAAATCGACTACTAGCCGTCCTTCGTCTGATCCGGCTTTCGGAACGAACATTACTAGTAAGGCTGCCGAGGATGTCGACTTCCGTATCTAGCCTTTTTCTAATTTCTCTTTTAGCTACTTGTCTAGGGTTTTGAGCTCTTTCTTAGACATTGCGTATAAGGGTCCCTATAGAGGCTCTTTCCTAGGCTGTAAGTGTATTTTATAATCCTATAGTTGGTGTTTAGGTAAGGCTACCTTGCCTCTCTCCTCTTTAAAGAGTCGCTTCCACTTAGTATACTCTTTAGGAATGTCTAGGTCCGAGATTCTAGCTTTATTCTTCGATAGCGTATAACTTCTATCCTTCCTATAATCATTATTATAACCCTCCTAACCTAACGGTAGTGTCGATCCGGGTTGAATACGGTTCTCCGTAATTCCTGTCGACGTAAACGTCTTACGAATCGCCCTACGTTTGTTAATCTCATCTGCCTACGAACGCTGCCGCTATATAGGTTGAATGCCGATTATATAGTCGCATTCCTTAAATGTAAGTACTCCTTTTCTCTAGTCTACGACTAGGTTATGCTTTCTTAACTAAGGTATACCTAATACAATGTTATAACTGGCTATATTAGTAATATCTAAGACAATCTCCTCGTAGTGCTATTAGATAGCTAGTAGTAACGGTATCGTTTCTCGTTCTACGCTAGGTAGCGGTAACCTATCTACTGCTATAAGTTTATACGCTCCTTCTCTTCTGCTTCGGGTTGCGATCCCTCGGCTTTTAACGAATAATTCGGAGGCAAAGTTCCCGCTCGCTCCGGAATCTATTAATGCACTCGTCGGGTGCCCGTTAACGATAACTTTTATACGGAAGACTGCTATTAATGCTTAAGCGCTTTCGGTATTAAGGAACTCTCTTAGAACGCTCTAATCTAGAGAGTTAGTCCGTTTCCCGACTAATTAGTAGCCTAACGTTGTTCTAACTAGTTACGGATCCGTAGTCCTACCGTTCGTGCTTCTTCGGCATATAATTTTTCCTCGAGGGTATCGTTGTATATATCTTGTCCCTACGCTGCTATAGCCTTTCGGTATTGCTAATTTAATCGCTAGACCGTCTAACGCATATCTTAAGTAATAATCGTCCTTTCGTCGGGTAGGACGTATCCGTAGGGCGTAATTGTGCTTCCTATCGGTACTCGCTCCGTAATGAAGTTATAGTACGTATAGTCTATAGGTATCCGGGGGTGATTCTAGAATTTTGCCCGTAAGCTTATCTAGAAATAATCAAATTAGATAGGATCGACCTTCCGTTATCCGTTAACCTTTAGAAATATTTCCTCGTATTTGCGTACTAGATATAAGGCGATTGTTCGCGCTGCTATAGGTGCATCTATTATGAACGTAAGGATCGTATCGTCGTTAATCCCGAATTCGTCTTTACTTTCTTTATTCGTAGTTTCTTCCTCGGTATCTAGACTTCCTTCTGAATCTTCTTACTATTCTTCCTCTTGCTAAGGGGACTCCGGTACTTCTAGGATAGCTCCTAACTCCTCCCCGGGAGGGAATGAAGCTTCCGGATCTCGGTTTTCTTTATCGTCGGTATCTAAGCAAGATTTATCAATCGTTTCTTCTTCTAACTAGGATTTCGCATCTTCTCGTACGAATCGCTTAATCTAAGGGAAGAATCCTGCTTCTACTTTAGCAGAATAATGAATTTAGTATTAGTCGTCGTAACAGAATCTCTAGTAAAGGGCTCTATATACGGGTTCTTGTCGTCGTGCTATTATATAGATTTGTCGTAGCTCTTCCTTTACGACCTCTACGTAGGTCCTCGGCGCGTTATTAATAGAGTATAGCTCTACTACTATTCGGTAGCCTTCTCTGCCCGAGTCCTTTCGTTGCATTATATTGAACTGTTCGCGTCGCACTATATTCTTGCCGCGGCAGTTCCGTGCTATATAGCCTTCCTTGCTATACGTATAGCAAGTCAATCTTCCTGCTTTCTTAGGCGAACTCTTGCCTTTTCTTCCTTTAATTGCTCGACCCTTCTAGGTAGCGTCTAGCTCTATTAGTTGCGCACCGTAGTAGTTGTTCCCTTTTGGTTTATCGTAGGTACTATAGTTTCGTCTATTATCGTATCTAGGAGTATAACTAGCTTTTCCAAAAGTCTTAGAATCGTAACGTCGTTCTAAAGCTCGTTCGTAGAGCCTATCGTCGAGATCGATCGTAACCTTAACTAATGTTCCTATATTATCTATTTTTCTACCGTCGCGTATAAGCTCGTCTTTAACGTTGTCCTTAAGACCTCGCCGATATATTGTTATAAGAGCTTCGTCGTCCTAATCCGTAAGTTAGGCGTATTCCTGAAATTTGGCGGCGTAATCGGTATATAACCCCTTCTAAGTCAAATGTTAGATAACCCTAACTGCGGTAGCAACTTCGTTAGAAGATCTAAAGACCTTCTTTATCGTACGCTTGAGATTTTCGTAGCTTGCGAAGATTCTATCCGAATTATCGGTCCCGTTGCTATCTAGATAGGTCCTAAGAAATGGTTTAACCTAATGCTAAGCCCTACCTCGTATAAACGTCGTTACGAAGACTAGCTTTAAGTTATCTTAAACCTGGTTGAACATGAAATATATATCTATCTAGCTAACCTAGGTATCGAATTTGTCTCGGTCGCCGTAATAAAAGTCTAGCTTTCCGATCTTGAGAGAATCGTTTCCGGTATAGGTTCCGAGTGCATTGCTAGCACTAGAGGTAGTACGTCGAGTACTGCCTGTCTCGCTAGGGGCGGGAGTTCCCCTTCCGACTTATAATAAGGCACTTATCCTAAGGGCGTTTAAAGTGTTACGGTTACTCGCGACAGATCGTTAGGTGACTCCTTATTACGTATAAGCCGAGGCTTCTTTAGAGAGGCTAATATAAGCGGGAGGCAGAGACAGAATAATTGGTATAAAGGTAATTCCAATCAGTGAGTAGGTAATATAAGTTGAACGCCTCGAGCTATAAGGGCATTCCGGCGTTCCTAAATATAAAGGAGACATCTTGTCTATAGTCGTAAGCGACGTAAGCGACGCTGTCGCTCTCGACCGCTCCTGTCGCTCCTAGTAAGATAGAGCGACAGCTTAGCCTACTAGTCTTAGCGTCGCTCTAAGATTATGTAAGGACTCTAACCAATCAGATCCGTAATAAGCGAGCACCCTTAGTAAATCGGTCTATAACGACTAGTATAGCGTTAAAGACGTCTCTGCTTCCTCTTCGCTTAGTAGGGGGAAGACCTATAATAAAATCTATTATAAGCTCTACAAATAGCTTATAAGGGATTAGTAATAAGGACAACTCGCTAAAAGGCTAATACTTTAGTGCCTTAACACGTTAATATACGGCATACGTGTCTACGTAGTCCTTTATATTCCGCTTACTATTTCGCTAGTAGTATATACGCGATAGTAGCTCGTGCGACCTCTCTATACTATAGTAACCGGCAAGCTTACTGTTATAGTGTCGCTTAAGAAGCTCTTGTCTAATCGATTGTTTAGCGGGGACATAGTATCTGCCCTTAAACTTTAAGTAACCCTTATCGTCGATCGACTAATTGTTGTTACTCTTACTAGATCGAGTCTTTCGTCTACTTATAAGCTTATCGATACGTTTAGTAGTAAAGGCGTCCCTCTGCTAAGCTTAAAGCACGTAATAGCTTATCTATAAACGATTAACTATCCCTATTCGCAAGGTTATTTAATAGTACCCTCGCTATCGAACGAGGTACGTATTATATATATCTAATAGTACTAGCAGCCGGATTAACTGTATTAGTGCTATCGCTGTTACTATATATAGCGATGTCGACTAGGGAGTTATTATAACTTCTCCTATCTATATTATTAGCCCTTGCCTTAATACGTACTATTAATATAGCAAGAGTATTAATATACTTCGAGCCGTCGCGGAGTCCGGTAAGCCGCTTATCCTACGCCTACTTATTAACAATACGGGCTATAGCAATCTTATACTATAGGGTTAGAAACAAAGAATTAATGTGTTAGGTTTCGCTATCGTAATTAGGTTGCCTCGATAGGCTATTAGTAGGGTTGCTTACGCCTAGCTAATATAATATATTAAAATCGAACCTAGCGAGGTAGACGGCCTATCTAGCCTATCGACCTATAACCCTAGTAACCTTAGTAATGCTACGGAGGTTGTTATAGTCTATATAGACCTGTATTATATATTAAGCCCTATCGAGGTAGTGCCTCTAATGCTTATAGGCCTCGATAATAGCTAGCAGCTCTTGCTCGTAGGTCTCGTAGCGACGCTTAGCATTAATTATCTTCCTCGAGAAGAAGGCAATCGGATGCTAATAATAGTCCTTATCCGATTGTTATAATATAATAGCTAATATAGCAAACTGTAAGGCGTTAGTCTTAATACAGATCTGCCTGTTTAGTACGAAATAGTGCAATAAGGGGACTTTAGTAAAGCGCTGCTTTAAACCGTTAAAAGCGGCTCGTGCTTTGTTAGTCTATTTAAACTCTCTAGACGGGTTAGCCTTAGTTTTAGTAAGCTTAGTTAGGGGCATTATATGCCGTAAATAGCCCTTAATAAAGCGACGATAGAAATTAGCGAAGCCGAGGAACGACTGTAGCTCCTTAATTAACGTAGGAATAGGCTATTTAGTAATAGTTTTAATCTAATTAGGATTAGCCTTAATACTATTAGTTAATACGAGGAAGCCGAGGAATAACACCTCCTTAGTAGCAAAGGTGCATTTAGAAGGCTTGCAATACAGTCTATAGGTCCTTAGACGATCGAGTACCTTACGTACTATAGTCTAGTGCTCTGCAATGTTAGGTAAATAGGTATAAACTAGGATGTTATCTAGGTAGACTATATAGAGGTAGTCTAGTAGGCCTAATAGAGCCCGATTAATATAGGACTAGAATGTAGCAGGGGCATTAGCTAGCCTAAATAGCATAACTAAATACTCGAAATAGCTATAACGAGTGCGGAAGACTGTTTTCTATTCGTCCCTCTTACGAATACAGATGCGATAGTAGGCATTCTTAATATCTAGTATAGTATAAAAGTAGGCGCTAGAAAGGCGGTCGAGGGTCTTATTAATAAGCGGGAGTAGGCAGCGGTCTTTAATAGTAACAGCGTTAAGCCTATAGTAGTCGATATATAGGCGTAGGCTACTATCCTTCTTCGGTACGAATAGAATAGGTATACTAGCAGGGCTGTTGCTATACTAAATTCGACTATTAGCTAGGTTCTTATCTAGGTACTTCCGTAGTATAGCAAGCTCTTGTTTACTAAGGTTGTAGAGGGGCCTAAAAGGAACCTCCTTGCCCTATATAATATCGATCTTATAGTCCGTCTCTTTAAATATAGGCAATGTCGATGCTAGGTAGTGTTTAAACACATCGATATAGGTCTCTCGAATAGGCTATAGTATGCGAGCAAGCTAATTAGGGTCTATGCTATTAGGGGGTATAGGTTTATTATTATCTCTACCGAGAAGATTAGCCGTCGGATTAGCTAAAGCAGGCGTTAGGTTGCTAATAAACAGGACCCTAATATCGTTAGGGCACTCGCTAACGTCGATATACTTAATATCCTCTTTCCTAGCGATTCTAAATCGCTACTATTAAAGGCCTAAGTCTATAGTAACAGCGTAGTGCTTAAGAACAGGGTTGCTAATAACAATAGTAGCTCCCCTATATAGGTTATCTATATCTACTGCGTAGGCAGTAAAGTCTAGTAGGCGTTCATTTCCGAGGTCGTCCTTTAGAACTATAGGAACGTAGTAAGCCCTATAGGTTAAGTGCCGGGCTTTATTAAACTAAGCAAGGGTTAGCAGGTTAGCTCTATTTAATTGTCGAAGGTCTAATTGCTTAGCTAGGCGATAGCTAATAAGGGCACTAACTAAATTTCCTAGATCTAGTATAACCTTAGTTTAATAGTTAGTTCTATACGTATCCTATATAAGGCAGGTGCGTGTAATAGCTAGTATAATGTCGATAGTTTTACGCCGTACAAGGCTAACAGTTAGTGCGGCGCTTATTCTTTTTTCGAATAGTTAGAAGGGCTAATAGGGATAGCATTAGCGGCTAAAAGGTGCTTTCGGTACTTAGCGGTAGCACGGTCGATTCGGGCCTAGTCTTTAGGTTTGTTATATTAGCCTAGTAGATAGCTAGTGCTATTATAGTTAAAGCACTTCAATCCGGTTAGAGGGTTGCTATAGCCGTTACTGCTATTGTTAGTCGAGCGGTTAGTATTATAGGGATACGAGCCCTTTCTACGGCCCCTATTACGGCCTCCTCTATATAGCCGTCGGCTACGGCCTCTTCTACGGTCGTTGTTACTATTCCTATTATTAGTATTATTGTTCTAGTAGGAGCCTTAGCTTCTACTACGGCTACGGTTGTTAGCGGCTAGTCGTATCTTAGATTCTAACTGTTGCTAAAGCTAGACTATACGCTCTACAGTTTCGACTTCTACTATAAATTAAATACATATAAGATTAGCCTATTTAAATATACGGCGGCGGTCTAATTTAAGGACTAGCTCCTATCTCAGTTTAGGTCGTATCTTAGATATCTAGATAGAGTCGGTCTTAGGTAGCAAGTCGTCCTTAAGGGTCTTTAGGTAGGCCTTAAAGGATTAAGAGGTTTAGTCGGCCTTTTGTTTAGTACGTAGATATTAGTCTTAGGCGTGCTACTAGCGCAATATAGGGTTGCTAAGGGTGTTTAATATAATAGTCTTATAGTCTTGCTATTAAACAGCGGTCTAGTCGTAAAGGGAATTAAAATAGTTATCCTATATACGCTTAGGGTTACCGTTAATATACTATATAGCATAGACAACTAAGGAATAGTTATCTAGCAGTGCTCTCGGTGCGTTGCGCTAGTTAAGCTTATAGTTACGAATATAGTTATTATATTGCTTTTGACTAGAGCTATTAAACACGGTATAGTCCTTAAGTTTAGCATCCTTCTTCTAGACTAGGACTAATAGTAAGGAAGGCCCTACTATCGGCTTAGTATTAGTTGTTAGGGCTTCCTATAGGCGGCGAATTTCGAGGAGGTTGTCCTTTAGCTATTGTTCTTAACGTAAAGCAGCGAGCCTGTTTTAGGTAGCTTCTTAAAGTCTCGCTACTAGCTAGGGGCTAAAGGCTAGTTAGCTATATCGACGGTTAACAATATTGCTAAAAATGTCGTTAACGGGCAACGAGGGGTTATCCCCTTCGATTATAGGTTCTTTAGCAGGCCCTCTAGTAGGCTCTTTAGTAGGAGGCACTTTAGTAGGTGCTTTAGTAGGCACTTTAGTAGGTACTGTGCTACTAGTGTTGTTATTGCTAGCGCTGCTAGTAGCGCCACGGTTGTTATTGCTTCGTAATAAGCCGGCTATTGCAATAAGGGGTAGCACTAATAATGTATTATAGGCCCCTATAGTACGGATATAGCGGAATTAGCGAGTATCGGCCTAATATGCTTAACTTAGTATAATAGGCCGTATAGAAGGTCTTGCTCGATAATTAGTATAGTTGTTTTTAGTAGAATAGTACGTATAGATCCCGTTCTTCGGGCGCAATATAGTTAAATCGGTTTTCGTAGCTATACCGCTAAAAGCTTGAAATAAGGACTATCTAGCTACTACCCTTAAAGGGTAGATCGAATACTATATAAGAAGGGTTATATTAGCAGGTAGATAGGGTAGTAGTAGTATAAGTAGTATTCGATAGAGAACTAGGAGAAGAAGGAGGAAGGTAGGTTAGTTAGCCTAACGCCAAGCGCCAAGCCCTGCCTAAGGCACTAAGACCCTAGCTTTACTCGGCCTAATTATATACTAGTTACGTGTAGCCTCTTTAGCCCTAATAACTAGTATCTAAGTAGTAGTTCGCTACTAGTCTAGACGCGCGCTATTAATTCCCTTAGACTCTTAATTAGTAGGCTTTAAATATTTAGTTAGAAAATTAAATATATCTATAGCAAATACTAAGTACTACTTAGCTAGTTGCTATAGTAAGAGAGAATAGGACTTTAGCTATATACTAAAATAATACCTACCGATATATTCTATAAGGAAAAATAGCAGCGAACAATTAGAGACGAAGGGAAGATAGTTAAGAAGGGAGGACGAATAGAAAGCACTATATACTAGAGCAGAGGAGGTGCTAAAGGCGGAAGATAGAAGAACCCCTAAGAGGGCATATAGGATAATAATCTCAGAACTCCTTAGAGGACTGAAAGCAATCTACAACTAGGCAAGCTACGTAATTATAAAGGTAGCTAATATAGTTGTAGCAAAGATTACGAAGAAACAATAGGAGATAAGCCTAAACCACCGTACCTAGGTAGTAGTAGCTAGTTAGGAGGCGCTAAAACCCCCGAGGATAGTAGTTAGAGTCTATATTACGGACCTATAGGAGCAAAAGGAAATCTAAGGACTTATAGGGAAAGAGATTGTAGAAAGAATTATAGTTAAAGAGGTAATTAGGGCTAGGAACGAAGGTAAAGGGGTAATTAAGCTGTTTATAGCATAAGAGCAGGACAAAAAGAAGCTAGAAACATAAAAAGAATAGACAACTAAGATAGGGAAAACAGCAAAGGTCTCTTAATAGCAATTTATAATTATAGCCTATAGTATAATAAGAAGCTTTAAGGAAGAACAGGATATTAAGAGCCTATAGAGACAAAACTAAGCTATATACCTAGGCCTAAAGATTATAAAAGTAGCATAGATTAAAAGGAAAATCGAAGAGACTAAGAAGCAGTCTTCCCTAATTATCTAGGTAGGGAGTGTAGAGCAAGCTAATATAGTGCTAGACTAGGGGTTGTTCTAGGACTTTAAAAGATTAGAAACAGAGATACATAGAAGCAACTATAGGATAATGCAGTGCTTCAAATGTTAACACTATAGACACTTAGTAGCTAAGTGCACAAAGACAACCAATACCTACTCCTATTATATAGGGGATTACTAGGTTAAAGAATGTAAAGTATATAAGGGAGAAGTAAGATGTGCATACTACACTAAAAGACACCCCTCTTAGGCGAAGGAATGCCTAGTAAGAATACAGGCAGCTAAGAAGGCAAAGGAAGCCAGAATTAACACACTAAAAAGATATATAACAAGCTAGGGCAGCTAGGTGCAGAAGCAACCTAGCTAAGTGCTATAAAAGAGGTCTAGATAAGATAATAGGTTCACATTTAGGGCCTTACTAGTATAAGAGAGTTACTAGCAACTAGGGAGACTAAGATACCTTAACATTACAGGAAAGGAAGCAGGGTAGACAAAGCTTAGTTAAATGTTAGTCTAAAGTGAGGGAAGACTAAAGGAAAACTTATAGGGAAATAATATAGATGAAACCTAATAAACATTGCAATATTACTAAATATTATATAGTATAATGTTAATAAGAGTAAAGATAAGGTACAGAGGAGCTTCCTTTAAGCACTAAACCTAAAAGAACATTACATTATTATAATCTAAGAGCCCTAGCTCAACCTATATACAAAGAGACTAGCAATAGTTAAAGACCTAAGATACTACCTAATTATCTACAACTAGGGAGCCCTAAGGACATACATCTACATTAGTAAGGAGATAGATACAGAAACCTAGTAGGCTATACTATAGGAGGATAGGGACCTAATATTAGTTTAAGTAGAGACATCCTAAGGTACACTCTAAGTCTACTATATATATAACCTACTACTAGACTTAAGAAGCAGTACCTAACTGAAAACCCTAGAAAGACTACCTAGAGTTATCTAGGGGAATACCTACTAAATCCTACTTAGGGATTTCAACCTCTACTACCCCCTCTAGGGCTTAGACTTTACCCTAGCTTACTACTTCTTAGTAGGAAGACTAATTGATATATTAGAGAGGGAAGGAATAGAAATTGTTACCCTAAAGGGACTAATTACTTAGGAGGCAAGAGGAAGCAGCAGCATACTAGACCTATACTTTGCATTATATTAGATTAGGAATAGGATTACAAGATATAGGGTCAACTAGGAACTAGAAGAATTATTAGACTACTTCCCGGTACAGATTGAGCTAAATATCTAAACTAATTAGGAAAGGGAACTAGAGGAGAAGCTTAACTAGAAAGATACCTAATAGGGCAGGATTAGGGAGGAACTAGAAAGGGACCCGAAACTAGAGGAACTCTTAATAAAGCACCTACTAAGGCTAAAGGATATTAACAAGGCAGTAGAAGAACTAATAGGAATCCTAAAGCAGGTAGCTAGAAAGCATACCCTAGCAAAGAAACATTTACTATACTAGCAACTATACTAGACTAGTAAGTATATAAGGAAGGTTAAAGCAGTAAGGAAGGCTAGGAGGTAGTAGACATAAACCTATACCTAAGAAGCATAGGACAACTATAACAAAGCCTACTAGGAAAAGAAGATCTAGATTAAGAAAGACAAGATATAAGAATAGAGATCTATAATAGGAATAATTATAAAGAAACTAGAGGAGATATAGAGGATAGCTAAATAGGCAAGGAGACCTAAACAGGATAAGGATATACTACTACAATTCCCGGACATTATAGACTAATAAGGACAAATGCAAACTACAATAGAAGGGAAAGCAAGAGCCCTAGGCTAACACTTCTTCTATAGAAAAGTATAAGCAGACCTATTAGATATAAAGGAGAAAGAACAAGAAACTCTACTGCTAGGTATACTAAGAGACACTTAGGTTAAACCCGAAACTATTAAAAGGATCCTAAAGAAAATTCTAGGCAACAAGGCACTAGGAGAAGACAAGATCTATAACAAACTTCTAAAAGCATATAGGAAGGGGCTAGCCCTAGCACTAGCTAATATCTTTTTATAAAGCCTAGCACTAGGACACTACCTAAGACTATTTAGGAAGTCCCTAATAGTAGTGCTAAGGAAGCCCTAGAAGGAAGACTATATATAGCTTAAGGCCTACAGACTAATAGCCCTACTTAATATAATAGGCAAGGTGCTAAAAAAAATTGTCGCTAAAAGGCTAACAACCTTTACCGAGGAAAGGAATATCCTTCCTAAAGGCTAGATAGGAGGAAGAAAGAAGAGGTTAATACTAACGGCTATAGAACTAATTACAGAATAGATTAAGCATATCTAGCACTATAGTTAAAACTAGGTAGCAACCCTCCTCTCCCTTAACATCTTAGGAGCCTTTAACAATATCTCCTATAAAAGGCTCCTATATATACTTAAACAGAAAGCTATACCAAACTAGATAGTCTAATTCATCTAGTCCTTCCTGTAGGAAAGATTAATATAGCTCATTCTAGGCAAATTCAAATTAGACCTAATGCTAACTAAAAAGGGAATCCCCTAAGGATTAATACTCTCCCTAATCCTCTTCCTTATCTTTATAGTAGACCTACTCCTACTCCTAGAATTAAAAAACATATTAGCATTAGGGTTTATAGATAATACAAACATCCTAGCCTAGTCTAAGACAATAGAAACTAACTGTAAGATCCTAGAAGAGAAACACTAAGAGTATAAAAAATAGGTAAAGAGGTATAGAGCAAAATTCGCCCTAGAAAAGTACTAGCTTATCTACTTTAGTAAGGCTAAATCAACCTATAATATAAAGCAATCAATTACTATTCAAGGCTTTAAAACCTAACTATTAGCAGAGCTTAGGGTACTAGGGATCTAGCTGGATCTAAAACTAAATTAGGGACTATAAGTAAAGAAGGCAAAGTAGAGGGCAGATGCTAATATACAATCCATTAATAGGCTTATAGCCTCTATATAGGGGGCTACATTCGAGAAAGCTAAAGTTATATATAAAGCAATTGTTAAGCTAGCAATGCTATATAGAGTACAGATATAGACAGCCTAAGAGAAAACACTAAAGAGGATTAAGCAACCAGTTAGCAGGTCCTAAACCTAGAGCCTAAAGAAAATCCTAGGAGCATATAAAACTATACTAATAAGGGTAGTAGAAATAGAATTAGGGATCCTACTAGTTAAACAATACTTTAAGGGACTAAGACACCAATATGTAGCAAAGATAATAGAATACCTAGCCTAATAGACTATCTAAAAGGCACTAGATAAGATAAAAGCCTAGTACATTAGGACTAGGAGGCGAGACAGACTATAAATGACTCCCTAGAAAGTTAAAGACCTAGAGCAATATAGAGTCTTAATAAGAGAAATGCTAGAGAAAGAGCTTTAAGGACCAAATATAAGGCTAAAGGAAGACAAGCTAAAGGGAGAGAAACAAAGCCTAGCAGAATCAATTGCTAAATATCTATAGGAGCAGGAATAGAACAAAACACAAGTTAGACTAGGAACCCTAAAGGTACTAATCAAATTTGGTCAACATAACTACTAGCTCTATAAGGACCTAAACAGGGCCGAGGCAAGCCTAGCTATTTAAATCAGATCTAAACATATTAGACTCAGATCTTACCTATTTAGAAGAAACGTCCTAGGAATTGAAAGCAGGGCTTACTAATATAGCTACTAATCTTAGAACCCTAAGTATATGCTACTAGTCTGCCCTTAATAGTTAGAAGGTAGAAGTAATTAGAGACTAAAAGCAATAGAAAGGGAATACGACAAGCTAATCTAAAGCAAAGAAGACCTAAAGAGGATAGTAAAGTAGATTATTAAATAGGGATTTGTACAACAATTCGCACTAGTAAGGGAAACTAAGGAGTAGATAAGAAGGAGGGAAGAAGAGGGGGAAAGAAGGGTAGGGCAGCAGGCAAGGTAGTTAGAGGGTAACAACTATAACACTAGTACACCCTAGAGGAAGGAAAACAAGGAAACGAGGAAGATTAATACTTATAAATAGGACAGGAGGGAGGTTTTTACTAACTAAGTTGGTTTCCTACCTAAAACAATACATAGAAACAGACCTATATAGGCCGAAAGGCACTACAACAGGCAAATGAAATATCTATCTATCTATATACTAAAATAGCGATTTAGACTTCTAACTTTAGTAGTAAATTTACTAGTAGTAAAAGTTATTAAACTTAGCTTAAAATATATAAATAAAACTTAATTATTTAGGCTATATATAGAATATATACTAAAAGAATAGATATACTACCTTAGTAGAGGCCTAGATATATTATATATAACCCCCTAATTACTAGTGGCTATCCTCTAGCTAGTAAGTCTAGTAGTATAATTCTTAGAGATTAATAGCTTTAAGCTATACTATCTAGCTATTATAGATTTAGCTATTATACTAGTTATTTCTATTACTCGTCCTCCGATAAATTATATAGTTTAAAGTATAGAATACTAATTGAAATTACTAACTTCTAAATAGAGATAGTTCGATTAGTAGAGGTCGATTAACGGTTCGACTAATAGTTCGATTAATAGTTTAATTAATAGTTTAATTAATAGTTTGATTAATAGTTTGATTAATAGCTTGATTAATAGTTTAATTAGTAGTTTAATTAATAGTCTAATTAATAGTTTAACTAACCGTTTAATTAGTAGTTTAATTAGTAGTTTAATTAGTAGTTTAATTAGTAGTTTAATTAGTAGTTCAATTAGTAGTTTTAGTTTAATAGAAATTTTAATTAGTATTTTACTAGTAGCTAGTCCCCCGATAAATTATATAATTTAAAGTATATAGTACTAAATTACTAACTTCTAAATAGAGATAGGTCGATTAGTAGGTCGATTAGTAGGTCGATTAGTAGGTGTTAGGGCTAAAGAGGCTATACGTAATTAGCATATAACTAGGCTAAGTGAAGCTAGGGTCTTAGTGCCTTAGGCAGGGCTTAGCGCTTAGCAATAGGCTAACTTGCCTACCTTCCTCCCTCTCCTCCTAGCTCCTTATCGAATACTACTCGTACCTACTACTACCCTATCTACCTGCTAATATACCCTTCTTATATAGTATTCGATCTACCCTTTAAGGGTAGCAGCTAGATAGTCCTTATTTCAAGCTTTTAGTAGTATAGCTACGAAAACCATCGATTTAACTATATTACGCTCGAAGAACGGGACCTATACGTACTATTCCATTAAAACAACCGTACCAATTATCAAGCAAGGCCTTCTATACGGCCTATTATACTAAGTCAATCGCACTAAGCCGATATCTACTAATTCCGCTATATCCGCATCTTAGGGGCTAACAATATATTATTAGTGTCGCCCCTTATAATAGCCGGCTTATTACGAAGCAATAACAACCGCGGCGCCGCTAGCAGCGCTAGTAATAACAATACTAGTAGTATAGTGCCTACCGAAGTACCTACTAAAGTGCCTACTAAAGCACCTACTAAAGAACCTACTACTAGGCCTACCGAAGAACCTATAGTTCTAGGCGACGACCTAGAATTGCCTATTAACGACATACTTAATAACATTGTCAATCGACGATATAGCTAGCTAGCCTTTAGCCCCTAGCTAGTAGCGAGACTTTAAGAAGCCACTTAAAACAGGCTTACCGCCTTACGTTAGGAACAATAGCTAAAGGATAATCTCCTCGGGATTCGCCGCCTATAGGAAGCCCTAACAACTAATATTAAGCCGATAATAGGGCCTTCCTTACTACCCGTCCCTATCTAAAAGAAGGATGCTAAGCTTAAGGACTATACTGTATTTAACGGCTCTAGTCGCAAGTAATACAATAATTATATACGCGATTGTAAGCTTAACTAACGAAATGTACTAAGGGCTCTTCTAGACGACTATTCACTAGTTGTCTACGCTATATAGTATATTAATAGCGACCTAAAGCGTATATAGGATAACTATTTTGACTCCCTTACTAATTAGACCGCTATTTAGTAGCAAGACTATAAGACTATTATGCTAGATACCCTTAGAAACCCTATACTAAGGCAATAATACGCTTAGGACTAATACCTTCGGGCTAAACAAAAGACTGATTAATCGGCTCGCTTATTTAAGGCCTATTTAAAGACCCTCGAAGACGATTTGCTAGCTAAGACCGACTCTATCTAGATTTCCGAAATACGCCCTAAATTGCGATAGGAATTAGTCCTTAAATTGGACCGCCGTCGCGTGTTCGAATAGACTAATCTAACGCGCATTCAATTTATAGTCGAAGTAGAAACAGCCGAACGGGCTGTTTAGCTCTAATAGCGACTAGAATCGAGGATCCGACTAGCTAGTACTAACCGTAGCAACTGTAGCCGCGGAGGAAACCAAGGTTCCTACTATAACAATAATGCTAACAATAGGAACAGTAACGACCGTAGAAGAGGCCGTAGCTAACGGCTATATAGAGGAGGCCGCGATAGGGGCCGTAGAAGGGGCTCGTATCCCTATAGTACTAATCGCTTAACTAACAATAGCAGCAACAGCGGCTATAGCAACCCCCTAACTAGATTGAAGTGCTTTAATTGTAATAGCACTAGCTACCTACTAGGCTAATGCGACAAACCTAAGGATTAGGCCCGAATCGACTATACTACCGCCGAGCACCGTAAGCACCTTTTAGCCGCTAATACTACCCCTATCGGCCCTTTAAAAAAAGAATAAGCGCCGCACTAACTATTAGCCTTATACGGCGTAAGACTATCGACATTGTGCTAGCTATTATACGTACCTGTCTCGTATCGGACACGTATAGGACTAACTATAAGACTAAGGTTACACTAGATCTAGGAAATTTAGTTAGTGCCCTTATTAGCTATCGCCTAGCTAAGTAATTAGACCTTCGACAACTGCCTAAGACTAACCTGCTAACCCTTGCTTAGTTTAATAACGCTCGGCACTTGACCTACGGAGCCTACTATGTCTATATAGCCCTAAGAGACGACCTCGGCAATAAGCGCCTACTAAACTTTACTACCTACGTAGTAGACATAGACAGCCTCCTATCTAACATTGTTATTAGTAACCCTATTCTTAAGTACTATACTATAGTTATAGACTTAGGTAGTTAACAATAGCGATTTAGAATCGCTAGGAAAGAGGACATTAAATACATTAATATTAGCGAGTGCCCTAATAATATTAGGGTCCTATTTATTAGCAACCTAACCCTAGCTAATCCGACGGCCGACCTGCTCGGTAGTAATAACGATAAACTAGTGCCCCCTAATAGCATAGATCCTAAACAACTTAAGCGTATACTAGAACCTATTCGAGAGACCTATATTAATGTGTTTAAACACTACCTAGCATCGACATTGCCTATATTTAAAGAGACGGATTATAAGATTAATATTATAGAGGGCAAGGAGGTTCCTTTTAGCCCCCTCTACAACCTTAGTAAACGAGAGCTTGCTATACTACGCAAGTACCTAGAGGAAAACCTAGCTAATAGTCGAATTCGATATAGTAACAGCCCTGCTAGTGCACCTATCCTGTTCGTACTAAAGAAGGATAGCGGCCTGCGTTTATATATTGATTATAGAGGGCTTAACGCTGTTACTATTAAAGACCGCTGTCTACTCCCGCTTATTAACAAGACCCTCGACCGCCTTTCTAGTACCTACTACTATACTATATTAGACATTAAGGACGCCTATTACCGCATCCGTATTCGCAAGGGCGATAAATAGAAGATAGCCTTCCGCACTCGCTATAGCTATTTCGAGTACTTAGTTATGCTATTTAGGCTAGCTAATGCCCCTACTACATTCTAGTCCTATATCAATCGGGCCCTATTAGGCCTACTAGACTACCTCTGTATAGTTTACCTAGATAACATCCTAGTTTATATACACTTACCTAACATTGCGGAGTACTAGGCTATAGTCCGTAAGGTACTCGATCGCCTACGAGCCTATAGCTTGTATTGCAAGCCTTCTAAATGCACCTTTACTACAAAAGAGGTATTATTCCTCGGCTTCCTTGTATTAACTAAGAGTATTAAGGCTAATCCTAATCGGATTAAAACTATTACTAAATAGCCTGTTCCTACGTTAATTAAGGAGCTGTAGTCGTTCCTCGGTTTTGCTAACTTCTATCGCCGATTTATTAAGAGCTATTCGAGGTATATAATACTACTAACTAAGCTTACTAAAACTAAGGCTAACCCGACTAGAGAGTTCAAATAGACTAACAAAGTACAAGCCGCTTTTAACGGTCTAAAGCGACGCTTTACTAAAGTCCCCTTATTATACTATTTCGTACTAAATAAGCAGATCCGAATTGAGACTAACGCTTTACAGTTCGCTATATCGGCTATTATATCCTAGCAATTAGATAATAACTATTACTAGCACCCGATTGCCTTCTTCTCGCGGAAGATAATTAATGCTAAGCGTCGCTACGAGACCTACGAGTAAGAGCTCCTAGCTATTATCGAGGCCTTTAAGCACTAGAGGCACTACCTCGATAGGGCTTAATATACAATATAGGTCTATATAGACTATAACAACCTCCGTAGTATTACTAAGGTTACTAGGGTTATAGGTCGATAGGCAAGATAGGCCGTCTACCTTGCCGGGTTTGATTTTAATATATTATACCGGCTAGGCGTAAGTAACCCTACCGATAGCCTATCGAGGCAACCTAATTACGATAGCGAAACCTAACACATTAATTCTTTGTTTCTAACCCTATAGCATAAGATTGCTATAGCCCGTATTGTTAATAAGTACGCGTAGGATAAGCGGCTTACCGGACTCTGCGACGGCTTAAAGCATATTAATGCTCTTACTATATTAATAGTGCGTATTAAGGCAAGAGCTAAGGATATAGATAGGAGAAGTTATAATAACTCCCTAGTCGATATCGCTATATATAGTAACAGCGATTAAAGCACTAATGTAGTTAATCCGGCTGCTAGTGCTATTAGATACATATAATACGTACCTCGTTGTAAGGAAATAGGTATGTAGCAACGTATAGAACACCCTCTACTAATCTTAGTAGTAGATGGTAGAACTAAACCGTGCCTTTCTTAGAATAGGGCAGAGCGACTACTATTAACTAGGCCTAGCACGGATAGCATATCTGCCGTGCCGGCTACCGAGTATGTCCGTACGAGTAATCGAGTATTACGCGCATGCGCTAAGCAAGCTTATCGCTAGCGCGGCTGTATCGTACTGCACGTAATAATATTATATAATTATTATATAGGCTTACTAAGGCAGGACAGGAGACTTCACTTGCTTAGGTTCTTATAATTATCTCCTTTTCCCGGTATAGCTGTCCTAGCTATAGGGCAATATAGTAAATTATACTATTTCTTATACTCTGCGCTGCACTTACGCGTCTTATACGTACCTGTCGCTAGGCTATAGTTGCTAGGCACGTTATAATCTGCCTCGTAGTTGCTTGTTTGTTTATAGATTTAAAGCGCGGCTGCTTCTAGCACTAACTAGAAGTTGCCTAAATTTCTAAGAACGCGGTAGCTACGCGAGAACGTAAGCTGTCCGAAAGCGAGGCAAGTATTTAAAGCATTCGAAGCCCGCTTAAAAACTTCTTCTTTTTCTAAGCGCTCCGAATACTACTCGCCCGCTCGCCGCCTACTCGCCCCCTATACCCCCCTAGTATTACTTAAAGATTTTTCTTTTTTAAACATCTATCTAAAAAAACATTACTAGTATGTCTACCCCTTCGCGTGCCTCTAGTAAGCGCGCCGTAGGCGCACCGCCCTCGACACCTACTACGCCTACCTAGCGCCTACTAAAAGTCCTAGAGAGCTGTACTCGTTGCTTTAGGTATATAACGGCTAACAGTACGTTTTTTCGCCCCTTGCTACGTATATACGCTTTGCAACTAACTCGCTTTAGATAACCTATCTAAGCTCTATATAGGCGGCAATATAGACCCTACTACTAAGCGTAACTGCGATCGCTACTATAGTAGCTACTATACTTGCACTCCTATTATAGCACGCGCGCTCGTAGCGCTACTAGCGCGTATTCGCGCCGTACGCGCTATGCGCGACCTTTACGATCTAGACGGCTACGACTCCGTCGAGGAGTCTAACGAGGCCTTAGAGGCACTCTAGGCTAACCTAGACGCCGTCGTCGCACGTAGGTTTCTTACACGCTCCGCTTACGCTTCGTATGCTAACCTCCTTATTAGTTATCCTATCTACGCTCGACGCCTTCTATATTAACAAGAATAAGGTAACCCTAGGCGGCAAAGCCCTAGCCCGTAAGGGGGCCGCTAGCGGGTCCCTTGCGGATGTTAACCTATTAGGTGCCCTTAAGAACATTAGCACTAACTTAGCTAGATTAGTAGAGATCGGTCGTTAGGTATAGTTTTTCCTATAGCCTCGTCTTACCTACGCTTCGTATACTAACTATACTAGAACCTCGCCTAGCGCGTCGGCGCTAAGGCCGTCGCTGCTATCGATGCCGCTATAGACATCGAGGCTAAGGACGAAGAGGAAGAGTCTAAGGATAAGTAGAGTAGGCGGCCCGCCGTCGCCGCGCCTACGCGGCGCCTTCTTTATATATACTAGGCTAATAGGCCTTTTTTAGTAGCGAAACGAGCACGTATCTACTATTTTTCTTAAGTTTTATTTTCTTTTGTTTTAATTACTGCCTACGCTTACGCTTCGCTTAAGCTTCGAACTCGTCTAACGCTATAGAATCTTTAATATAAATAGCTAGCTCCTAAGTATTATATTCTTTAGGCCAACCTCGCTACTTAATAAGGTAGTACGCCTTCCGCTTCTTTATCTTCTTTACTACGATTGTTTCTACCTGCTACTTATCGCCTTTAGCGACGGGCATACTTACCTTATACTCCTCGCTATCGCGCCTATACTAAGGCTCGAGGAGGGAAACATAGAAAACATTGTAGATCTTCGTGCTTAACGGTAGTGCTAGGCGGTACGCCTACGCTCTAACTACGTTAATAATGCGGAAAGGCCCTATATACTTCGGGCTAAGTTTCTTCTTTAGGACATCTAAGCTAATGTTCTTTGTCGATAGTAAGACTAAGTCGCCTATACTATATATCTTAGTAGTGTAGTGTATATTGTATTGCTTAGCCTAGTATTCTGCTGCTTTCTGCTAGCGTTCCGTAAGCGTCTTATATGCTTTCCGTAGTCGCTCCGTAGCGTCGATAGCTGCTAGTGCCCTTCCCTTAGTTAGCTCGTCCCGAGCTAGCAGCTTATTTGCGCTCGGCATTAAATTAGGGTTGAAGCCGTAGAGCATCTTAAAGGGGCTTATACGCAACGTAGGATAAACGCTATTATTGTAGGCAAACTCCGCCTAAGGCAACAATTTAGCCTAATTATCCTAGTTCTCGGAGCAATAGTATCGTAGGTATTGCTCGAGGGTCTAGTTCGCGCGTTCGGTTTGCCTATTAGTCTAAGGATAGAAGGCTGTACTAAGCCTACGCTTTATATACGCTTCGAAGCAGAAGTCGCTCTAAAACTAGCTAGTAAAAAGCGATCTACGATCGCTAACAATACCTAATAGCACTCTAAAACGCCTAATTACCTCCCTTTAAAGGATATCCGCGAGTTCTACTACTATATACTTCTTCGTCGTTAGGATAAAGAGGCTTATCTTCGTATAGCGGTCGACTATTACGAGGATCGCAGTATATACGTAGGTACCGAGCTTGCTCGGCGGGAGATCGGTAATAAAGTCTATCGTTAATTCTTGCTATAGTCGGGTTAGTATAGGTAGCGCAGCGAGCTCGCTATATAGGCGATAGCGCTTCGCCTTCGACTATTAACAAATTCTATAGGTGCGGATATAGGCCGTAATGTCCTCGGCTATCTTCGGCTAGAAGTACTTTCGGCGTATTAGGTCTGTAGTTTTAGCTATACTAAAGTGTCTAGCTAAAGGGTCGTCGTAGTATATACGTATTAGCTACGTACGCAATGCGTAGTCTTAGGGATATACAGCGCATCGCCGTAGTAAATAAGGTTACTACGACGAGAATAGCTAGGCGGGAGGTTAGAACTACTTAACGAGGCTAAGCTACCCGACGGTAAGCTTGTCTCGTATAAGCCTCCTCCTCTCGCTTACTCTAACTATTGTAGAGTACGTACGAAACTAAGGATTATATTAGGCGTCTCGTAGTAGGGCCCGTTATTCCTAACGATAGTAGCCGCTACTCTTACGGGACTGCTAATAAAACTCTTGCGTTCCGCTAGCGCTACACTAGCGTCTCGTATCCTAATATATATAATAGAGATGCGTTTTATAATCGGCTCGATATCCTCGGGCAGATTTAACTATAGAGCTAGTTTCGACTATAATATAGGGAGAAGGTTGTTTACTACCTACGACTCGCTCTCGTAGTCGCTACGTTGTAAAGGCGTATCGGCTAGGTTTCGCTTACTAGCCCGATATTTAATAGTAAAGTTAAAAGGTATAAGGAAGGTTACCTATCTTGCCTGCCTTCCGACGAGCTGCTTTATCTTTATAAAGCCTTTAAGATTAGCGTAGTCGATAACTACGCGGGTCGTATACTAGGCGCCGTCGAGGTACGGGCGCTAATACTTAAAGGACTCGACAACCGCTAGGAGCTCCTAGTTATAGGTCTTATAATTTGTCTCGGCTAGGACTATTTTTCGTAACTAGAAGGCAATAGGGTACTAATTCCTATCTTCGCTCTATTGTAATATAATTCCTACTAAGGCAAACGTAGAGGCATCGGTTTCGATATATAGGGGCTTCGCAGGATTATAGTGTCGCAATATCGAGGCCGAGCTAAAGGTAGCCTTTAGCTAGCGGAACGCTTACTCCTCGCTTTCGCCCTACGGGACCTGCCCTAGCTTCCGGCTATTTACGGCACCTTTCGATAGGGCGGTTAGCGGTATAACGATTCGGGAGTAATTTGGAATAAACCTCCGATAGAAGTTATAGAATCTAAGGAAGGATTAAACCTCCTTTAGCGTTAATAGGCGAGGCTACTCGGTAATAGCGTTTACCCTACGCTAATCTATCGATACGCCTTCGGTGCTAACGATAAACCCGAGGAATTCGACTTCTTTCTTCTAGAAGGAACATTTCTTTCTATTCGTATATAAGGCGAACTTCCGGAGCCGCGTAAGGATAGCGCGTACGTCTCGTACGTAGTCCTCTCGCGTTTTGCTATAAATAAGAATGTCGTTAAGGTAGACGATATAGCAAATGTTAATAAGGCTAGCTAATGCCCTATTAATGTATCCTTAGAACGTAGTAGGAGCATTAGTAAGCCTAAAAGGCATTACCTTATACTCGAAGTGCCCGTACCGCGTACGGAACGTAGTCTTCTACTCGTCGCCTCGCTTAATACAGATACGGTAATATGTATCCTAAAGGTCTAAGGACGTATACTATTCGGCGTCCTTAAGCCTATTAAGCGTTTCGCTAATAAGAGGCAGGGGGTAACGATTTTTAATAGTAATCTCGTTTAGCCCCCTATAATCGACGTAGAGTCTTAGACTACTATCCTTCTTTAGTACGAATAGGATCGGCGTACCTGCCTCGCTTATACTAAGCTAGATCCAATTATTCTCTAAGGCTAAGCTTAGGTAATTACGAAGGTCGCTAAGCTCTCTTCCTAAAGAATAGTAGAGAGGTTTATATAGCGGCTTCGTTCCGGGGATTAGGTTAATCGTATACTCTACGTCTTCGGGGAGCTTGCGTCTCGCTTCGGGCGTTATTATAAAGACGTCTTCGAAGTCTTTAAATTCTTCTAGTAAGGAGGAACCTTTAGCGATATCGCGGAGCCGGCGAACGCTAATCGTATATACGTATAGGGCGTTACGTATATCCTTCTAGAATTCCTATAGTTCCCGTACGCGTATCGAACGCGCTACGGCTTCGTTCCTATAGGTCTAGGTATCTATCGAGCTATCGACGATTACCTTTTAATCGCGCCTCTAAGGCCTGCTAAGAATAATATTAGGGAGGGGCATTTCGAAAGCATAGAACACTCCGGTAGTAATGCGTTCTTAGCCTATAGAGTCGGCGATCCGTAAGCGTAGATAATACGCTCCGTAGTAGTATCCTCGGTCGCCTTAGAAACTGTCGGTACTAGGCAGTACGGCGTTAACAATCCGCTAAGGCTAGTATCGTAGAACGAATTCTTAAGATACTATATTGATGTTAGTAGCATTATCTAATAAGCATTCGACGGACACTTCCCCTTCTTACGTAACGATTGCTCCGCGTACGCGTCCCGTAGGTACTACTACTACTAAGCTACTTAGTTGAGATTCCGCACCTATCCCTAGCTCTTAGGAGGTGCCTTATCTTTTCCCTTAGCCTTCGAGTCGTTCTTCTTCTCTTTAGCGTTAGCGGCTACCTTGCGTACCGTAGGGTTGTCGTCTTTCTAGAGATAGCGGTTCGGGTACGCGTTCTTATAATAGCCTTTCTAGCGATAGCTATAACATTCGACCTTACTAATGTTATACCCGCCTTACGAGTTATCGCCCTTCGTATACTTTCCGCCTACGCTACGGTCGCGATTTAACTACTACTTACGGGCCTAACTATTAGATCGACGCTTCTTACCTTTACTACCTCCGGTTTTATCGTAGTTACGATCCTTGCGTTTACTAGACGGCTTATTAGGGGTCTCGATACGCGTCGCAAGCTCTACGAGTTCGTAACGCGTCGTTAGTACTATATAGTATTTAATAATCGCGCTACGAATCGCCGGCTAGAGTTTAACGAGGAGATAGCGGATCCTATACTCCTCGCTATAGTCGCTAAGTTAATCTTCGAGTACTGCGAGCTTAAGGGCAAAGCTTTAGACTAACTGTCCCTTACGCTAACGGGCCGCCTTATACTCGAGGGTTACGTCTAGTATACGGTTTATAGGGTCCCCGACGCAGTCCCGATAGAAGGTTTTAAAGTCCTAGTAGGTATAATTCTATAGGTCCTTAAGGCTGTTTTTATTATACTATCGCTTCTACGTATCGCCTGCGAGGTATATAATACTATAAAGTACCTTGCTCTCGTCCGTATAATAGGTAGCTCCGGATAGTATAAAGGTAATAGAAAGTTCTCGAAGGAATCGCCTCGACTCCTTAATCGTATCGCCTTTAAAGGGCTTAGGTTCCTTTAGGCGAGGCTTAATAGCCGCAAGACTAGCGACTACGTAGCTTATACTAGGTATAGGGGCTACGCTTAGCGCACTTCTAGAAAGAGGTAGTCGATACGAGATAGATTTAGCTCTCTAAGATTTAGGCCTCTAAATCGACTCGTTAGCTAATTCTTCCTCGTCCTCGTCCTCGTCTAGGGATAGGGTCCTCGAAGGACCCTCGCCGGTAGTGCCGCTGCTCGGAGCTAGCGCATCGCCCGCGTCCCTAAGGGTATAAAGGCGCGCATTCTCTCGCTTAGCTTCTTAAGCCTATACTTCTAGCCTAAGCACTTCTTGCTTAGCTAGAAATCGTTCGAGCCGTAGGCGGGTCGCTTCCCGGCGCGCCTAATATTCGGCCTCGTATTATTGTATCGCCGCGTCGTTTTCTAATGCTATAGGCGCTCCTAATGTATTATTCTACGCGTTTCCCGCGCCCGGCGCGTTCGGATCGCTTGCGTTTATCTTTCGGGGTTCTATAGGCCGCTACGAAGGGTAGACGGTTTAGAACTATAAGGAAATAGGTATATAGCAACGTATAGAATACCCTCTACTAATCTCAGTAGTAGATAGTAGAACTAAACCGTACCTTTCTTAGAATAGGGCAGAGCGACTACTATTAACTAGGCCTAGTACGGATAGCATATCTGCCGTACCGGCTACCGAGTATGTCCGTACAAGTAATCGAGCATTACGCGTATACGCTAAGCAAGCTTATCGCTAGCGCGGCTGCATCGTACTACACGTAATAACATTATATAATTGTTACATAGGCTTACTAAGGCAGGATAGGAGACTTTACTTGCTTAGGTTCTTATACTCGTTTAATAGCGAGGGTGCTATTAAATAACCTTGCAAATAGGGATAGTTAATCGTTTATAGATAAGCTATTACGTACTTAGTAGAGGGACGCCTTTGCTATCGAGCGTATTAATAGGCTTATAAGTAGACGGGCGACTCGATCTAGTAAGAGTAATAGTTAGTCGATCGACGATAAAGGTTACTTAAAGTTTAAAGGCAGATACTATGTCCCCGCTAAATAATCGATTAGATAGGAGCTTTTAAAGAGGCACTATAATAGTAAGCTCGCTAGTTACTATAGTATAGAGAGGTCGTACGAGTTACTATCGCGTATATACTACTAGCTAAATAGTAAGCGGTATATAAAGGAGTATATACAGACCTATGTAGTATACTAGCGAGTTAAAGCACTAAAGCACTTACTATTTAGCGAGTTATCTTTACTCCCTGTTCTAAAGAAGCCTTTTGTAGAGCTTATAATAGACTTTATTATAGGTCTTTCCCCTACTAAGCGAAGAGGAAGCAAAGACGTCTTTAACGCTATACTAGTTATTATAGACCGATTTACTAAGGGTGCTCGCTATATTCCTGCTCGGAAGGATTAGACGGCCATTAATATAGCTAAAGCACTATAGAACAACATCTTCTATAGCTATTAGGGAACCCCTAAGGGGATAGTCTCCGACCGGGGCTCGATATTTATATCGTACTATTAGAGCGAAATATGCCTACAGCTAAGACTTAAGCATCGCCTATCTATAGCGTTCTATCTACAAATAGATAGCTAGACCGAGAGGCAAAATGCTACGCTATAGTAGTACCTGCGTAGCTACATTAATAAGAACCCTAACGACTAGGTCAACCTCCTATAACTAGCCGAATTCGTATATAATAATAGTGTCTACTTATCTACTAAGGTATTACCCTATTTCGCTATAATAGGCTAGAACGCTGCTATGCTATAAGACCCCCTGCCGCTCGAGGCCGAGCGTAAGGAAAAGGAAGCGTATTAAGTACTAACCCCTAAAATACTAGCGGCTATTAAGAGGGTTTAGAAGATACGAGAAATTTACGCTAAGATAGCTAACAAACTAGCAAAGGCCTAGACCTATTAGAAGGCCTACTACAACAAACACTATACGCTAATAACCTTTAAGCAAGGTAATATAGTTATGCTTAGTATAAAGAACCTCCGCATCCGTAAACACCTATTACCTAATAGCAAAATACGCCCTAAACTAGCACTAAGGTACATTAGCCTATTCCGTATTCGGGAAGTTAAGGGCTCTTCCGTATAGGCCTATTAGTTATAGCTCCTACTACACTATACTATCTATAACACCTTCTATATCTCCCTTCTCAAACTATACTACTACCGCGGAGACTCTAATAAAGAAGCCCCTACTAAATATAAAGAGATACTAGCTAACGGTAAAGAGCTATAGTCTATAGAACGTATTCTGAAGCACCGGACTAGGCAAGGCAAAAAGGAGTACCTCCTAAGATAGTAAGGCTATTTACCTAAATAGGACTTATAGGAGGCTAAAGACTCGTTTAAGGATATAACTAAGTTGTTAGATAAGTATTGGACTAGCGTAAAGAACACGAAGAAGGCTAAGAGCTTATAATGCCTATAATGTTACTACTAAGCCTAGGATTAATACTACCCCCAAGGTACTATTAGCTAACTAATTAGAGGCAAGCAATTATTAGTAACAAAGGACGATAAGACTATACTACTATAGTAAATGCGCACCGAGCGTTAACAAACGCGCTATAACTATTAACTAATCGCCTACTCTTTTAAGGAATCTACCTCTTTACTAGCATACCCTATAAGACCCTCCTCTTAGCGCCCCTCTTGTTTCTACGTTCTATCGGGGCCCTAAGGCCTAGGCGGTCGATAGAGGCGGCGCGCGCGCGTAGGCGAATAATGTTAGTAATAATAATAATAACGACGGCGCAGCCGGCGCGGCTATATTAGTAATAGTATTGCGGAGTGTGTTACTGTTTAGGAAAGGAAGGACATAGCTATATTAGTAACGGTATTGCCGAGTTATTATTAGTTAAAGAAGGAAATTAGAAGCAAGGTAAAGTTAGCGCTAAGACGGCTAGCGCTACTATTATTAATATTACTTGCTATTGTTACTGCGCCTATAGACACAACCTTACCTATACTACGAGCCTAAGGCACCTTTAATTAAAACTTTAATTAAAACTTTAAGGCTAAGTTAAAATATTAAGGCTTAAAAGGATTAAGTAGCTTAATAGATTAACTAACTAAAGGCAAAACTATAGAGCTAAGCTAGCCGGGGTCGATCTTGCGGACAATAGATTACTCCTTATAAGAAGGGTATATTAGCAGGTAGATAGGGTAGTAGTAGGTACGAGTAGTATTCGATAAGGAGCTAGGAGGAGAGGGAGGAAGGCAGGCAAGTTAGCCTATTGCTAAGCGCCAAGCCCTGCCTAAGGCATTAAGACCCTAGCTTTACTCGAGCCTAGTTATATACTAATTACGTGTAACCTCTTTAGTCCTAATACACGCTTCCCTTCTAAAGGCCGCGCCCTCGTAGCCGGTCTTTGTTCTAGTCCTAACCTCCGTTGCTGCTAACTTAGTAGGTCTAATAGGCCGCTTAGTCCGCGCCGAATTAAACGTATAACTACCGATTATGTAACCCTATCAAACCTTACCTCTAATATAGCACAATATCTAACTCCGACTGCGCTATCCCTATATATAATAAACTATAAAGTAATATGTATCTATAAGAATTAAGGGCCTTCGACTAATTATAATACGAGCGCGTCTTCCCTACTATAATAGGTAGACGTACGAGGTATTGCAGCCCTGCCTCCGTTCTAAGTAATGTCGTACCGAGTTCTCTACGTCTACTCTTAAAAGACCTAGTAATGTCCGCTTCCGAGGGTTTGTCCGCTTCCGAGGGTTATTATTCTTATTGTTCGTAGTTTCGCTAGCCCTAATTAGCTAGGTTTAGCAGCCTTTAAGTGTCAATCTTATCTTATCTTTTCAAAAAACACAGCTCGTCTAGTTTCTATAGGTAAAGGCTATTATAAGTGCAGTAGTAGAGGTTCGCCTCGCTTAAAGGGTTAGATAGATCGAGGAGTAACCTATTGTCCGCAAGATCGACCCTAGCTAGCTTAGCTCTATAGTTTTTGCCCTTAGTTAGTCTATTAGTCGCTTAATCTTTTAACTTAGTTAAAGTTTTAACTTAGCCTCAAAGTTTTAATTAAACCTTTAATAGGCTTAAAGCTTTTAATTAAAGTTTTAATTAGAGGTGCCTTAGGCTCGTAGTGTAGGTAAGGTTGTGTCTATAGGCGCAGTAACAATAGCAAGTAATATTAACAATAGTAGCGCTAGTCGTCTTAGCGCTAACTTTACCTTCTTCTAATTTCCTTCTTTAACTAACAACAACTCGGCAATACTGTTACTAATATAGCTATATCCTTCCTTTCTTAAACAATAATACACTCCGCAATACTATTACTAATATAGCCGCGCCGGCCGCGCCGATTGCCTAGGCCCCGAGGCCTCGACGGAATAAGGGAACAAGAGGGAGACCTATAGGGCGCGTTAGTAAAGAGGTAGAATCCTTAAAAGAGCAGGTAATTAGTTGACGCGTCGTAGCGCGCTTATTAACACTCGGTACGCGTTTACTATAGTAGTATAGTCTTATTGTCCTTCGTTACTAACAATTGCTTGCTTCTAATTAGTTAGCTAATAGCACCCCGGGGGTAGCATTATTCTTAGGCGACATTATAGCCCTTAGCTTTCTTCTTGTTCTTTATACTAGTCTAATACTTATCTAACAACTTAGTTATGTCTTTAAAAGAGTCTTTAGCTTCCTACGAGTCCTATTTAGGTAAATAGCCTTACTATCTTAGCAGGTACTCCTTCTTACCTTGCCTAGTGCGATGCTATAGGATACGTTCTATAGACTATAGCTCCTTACTATCCGCTAGTATGTCTTCGTATTCTGTAGGGGCTTTATCCCCTTCGCGTAGGTAGTACGGCTTAAGGAGGGATACATAGAAGGTGTCATAGATAGTGTAATAAGGTAGGAGCTACAACTAATAGGCCTATATGCCCTTAGCCTCTCGAATGCGGAATAGGCTAATGTATCTTAGTACGAGCTTAGGCCTTGTTTTGCTATTAAGTAATAGGTGTTTACGGATACGGAGGTTCTTTGTACTAAGCATAACTATGTCGCCTTGCTTAAAGGTTATTAGTATATAGCGCTTATCGTAGTAGGTCTTTTAGTACTCTTAGGCCTTTATTAGCTTCTTAGCTATCTTAGTATAGATTTCTCGCATCTTCTAGACACGTTCTATTGCCGCTAGCGTTTCTAGTACTTAACGCGCTTCCCTTTCCTTACGCTCGGCCTCGAGCGATAGTAGGTCTTATAGTATAGTAGCGTTCTAGCCTATTATAGCTATGTAGGGCGAGATCTTAGTTAATAAATGTACACTATTGTTGTATACGAATTCTGTAGGCTATAGGAGGTTAACCTAATCCTCGGGGTTCTCATTAATGTAGCTACGCAGGTACTACTATAGGGTAGCATTCTGCCTCTCTATTTAACCGTTAGTCTGTAGATAGAAGGCTATTAACAGCCGATGCTTTAGTCTTAGCTATAAGCAAATCTCGCTCTAATAGTAAGATATGAATGTCGAGCCCCTATCGGAGACTATCCTCTTAGAGGTTCCCTAATAGGTATAGAAGATGTTACTCTATAGCGCCTCTACTATATTAATAGTAGTCTAGTCTTTCCGCGCTAGGATATATCGAGCGCCTTTAGTAAATCGATCTACTATAACAAGGATAGTATTATATACGTTCTTGCTGCCCCTACGCCTAGTAGGTAGAAGGCCTATAATAAAGTCTATTATTAGCTTAGTAAATAGCTTCTTTAGAACAGAGAGCGAAGACAACTCGCCGAACGGTAAGTACTTCGGTACTTTAACTCGCTAGTATACTATATAGGTCTGTATATACTCCTTTATATACCGCTTACTATTTAGCTAGTAGTATATACGCGATAGTAACTCGTGCGATGTTAGGGCTAAAGAGGCTACACGTGATTGGTATATAATTAGGCCGAGTGAAGCTAGGGTCTTAATGCCTTAGGTAGGGCTTGGCGCTTGGCGTTAGGCTAACTCTCCTACCTTCCTCCCTCTCTTTCTAGATCCTTATCGAATACTACACTAATTCACTACTACCCTATCTACCTGCTAACATAACCCTTCTTATATAGTATTCGATCTACCCTTTAAGGGTAGTAGCTAGATAGTCCTTATTTTAAGCTTTTAGCGGTATAGCTACGAACAAGACTAATCTAACTATATTGCGCCCGAAGAACGGGACCTATACGTACTATCCTATCGAAACAACCGTACCAATTATTAAGCAAGGCCTTCTATACGGCCTATTATACTAAGTTAAGCATACTAAGCCGATATCTACTAATTCCGCTATATCCGCATCTTAGGGGCTAACAATATATTATTAGTGTCGCCCCTTATAATAGCCGGTTTATTACGAAACAACAACCGTGCTACCGCTAGCAGCGCTAGCAACGACAACGCTAGTAGCACAGTTCCCGCTAAAGTGCCTACTAAAGTGCCTCCTACTAAAGAGCCTACCGGAGAGCCTATTAAAGAAGAACCTACAATTCTAGGTAACGACCTAGAATTGCCTATCGACGATATTCTTAATAATATTGTCAACCGTCGATATAGCTAGCTAGCCTTTAGTCCCTAACTAGTAGCGAGACTTTAAGAAGCTACCTAAAACAGGCTTACTGCCTTGCGTTAAGAACAACAGCTAAAGGATAATCTTCTCGAGATTCGCCGCCTCTAGGAATCTCTAACAACTACTGCTAAGCTAATAGCAGGACCTTCTTTACTACCTATCTAAAAGAAGGACGCTAAACTCAAGGACTATACCGTATTTAACGGCTCTAGTCGAAAGTAGTATAACGACCACATTCGTAACTATAAACTCAACTAGCGCAATGCACTAAGAGCGCTACTAGACGACTATTCCTTAGTCGTATACGCTATGCAGTACATTAATAGCGACCTAAAGCGTATATAGGATAACCATTTCGACTCCCTTAATAACTAGACTACTGTTTAGTAGCAAACCTATAAAACTATTATACTAGACACCCTTAGAAACCCTATACTAAGGCAACAATACGCTTAGGACCTGTATCTTCGAGCTAAACAGAAGACTAATCAATCGGCTCGCTCATTTGAAGCCTATTTAAAAACCCTTAAAGACGACCTTCCGCCTAAGACTAATTCTATATAGATCTCCGAGATACGCCTAAAACTTAGATAGGAGCTTATCCTCGAATTAGACCGTCGCCGTATATTCGAACAAGCTAATCTAATACGCATTCAATTCATAGTCGAAGTAGAAATAGCCGAACGGGCTATTTAGCTCTAATAACGACTAGAATCGAGGATCCGACTAGCTAGTACTAACCGTAGCAACCGTAGCCGCGGAGGAAACCAAGGTTCCTACTAGGACAACAATGCTGATAATAGGAACAGTAACGATCGTAGAAGAGGCCGTAGCCGCCGGCTATATAGAGGAGGCCGCGATAGGGGCCGTAGAAGGGGCTCGTATCCCTATAATGCTAACCGCTCGACTAATAATAGTAGCAATAATAGCTACGGCAACAATCTCCCGACCGGATTGAAGTGCTTCAATTATAACAGTACTAGCTATCTACTAGGCTAATGCGACAAACCTAAGGACTAGGCCCGAATTGACCGTGCTTCCGCTAAGTATAGGAAACACCTTTTAGCCGCTAATGCTACCCTAGTCGGCTCTTTTAATTAGTCGAAAAAAGAGTAAGCGCCGCACTAACTATTAGCCTTATGCGGCGTAAGACTATCGACATTGTGCTAGCTATAACACGTTCCTGCCTTATATAGGACACGAAGGGCACTACCTATTAAACCAAGGTTATACTAGATCTAGGAAATTTAGTTAGCGCCCTTATTAGCTATCGCCTAGCTAAGCAATTAGACCTTCGACAACTGCCGAAGACTAACCTACTAACCCTTGCTTAGTTTAATAACGCTCGGCACTTAACCTATAGGGCCTACTATGTTCCTATAGCTCTAAAGGACGACCTCGGAAATGAGCGCCTGCTAGACTTTACTGCCTACGTAGTAGACATAGACAGCCTCCTATCCGATATTGTTATTAGTAACCCTATTCTTAAGTACTACGCTGTGGCTATAGACCTAGGCCTCTAGAAGTAGCGATTTAGAATCGCTAGGAAAGAGGACATTAAATACATTAATGTTAGCGAGTGTCCTAATAATATTAGGGTCCTGTTTATTAGCAACCTAATACTAGCCTCTGCCTTAGCTAATCCGACTGCCGACCTGCTCGGTAGTAATAACGATAAACCTATGCCCCCTAATAGCATAGATCCTAAACAACTTAAGCGCATACTAGAACCTATTCGGGAGACCCACATTGATGTGTTTAAACACCACCTAGCATCGACATTGCCTATATTTAAGGAGACGGATTATAAGATTGATATTATAGAGGGCAAGGAGGTTCCTTTTAGCCCCCTCTACAACCTTAGTAAGCGAGAGCTTACTGTATTGCGTAAGTACCTAGAGGAAAACCTAGCTAATAGTCGAATTCGGTATAGTAACAGCCCTGCTAGTGTACCTATCCTGTTCGTACTAAAGAAGGATAGTGGCCTACGCCTATATATCGACTATCGTAGGCTTAACGCTGTTACTATTAAAGACCGCTGTCTACTCCCCCTTATTAATAAGACCCTCGATCGCCTTTCTAGGGCTTACTACTATACTATACTAGACATTAAGGATGCGTACTATCGTATCCGCATTCGTAAGGGTAACGAATAGAAAACAGCCTTCCGTACTCGCTATAGCTATTTCGAATATTTGGTTATGCTATTTAGCCTAGCTAATGCCCCTGTAACATTCTAGTCCTATATCAATCGAGCCCTTTTAGGCCTATTAGACTATCTCTATGTAGTTTACCTAGATAACATCCTAGTTTACACACATTTACCTAATATTACAGAACACTAGGCCGTAGTGCGTAAGGTCCTCGACCGCCTACAAGCCTATAGACTATATTATAAACCTTCTAAATGCACCTTTGCTGCTAAGGAGGTATCCTTCCTTAGCTTCCTCGTGTTAACTAAGGGTGTTAAGGCTAATCCTAATCGGATTAAAACCATTACTAAATGGCCTGTTCCTACGTTAATTAAGGAACTACAGTCGTTCCTCGGCTTCGCTAATTTCTATCGTCGCTTTATTAAGAGCTATTTACGGCATATAATGCCCCTAACTGAGCTTACTAAAACTAAGGCCAACCTAACTAGGGAGTTCAAATAGACTAACAGAGCACAAGCCGCTTTTAACGGTCTAAAGCAACGCTTTACTAAAGTGCCCCTATTGCACTATTTTGTACTAAGCAAGCAGATCCGTATTAAGACTAACGCTTCACAGTTCGCTATATCGGCTATTATGTTATAGCAATCAGATGAGGACTATTACTAGCACCTAATTGCCTTCTTTTTACGAAAGATAATCGATATAGAGCGTCGCTACGAGACCTACGAGCAAGAGCTCCTAGCTATTATCGAAGCCTTCAAATATTGGAGGCACTATCTCGATAGTGCATAGTACACTATTTAGGTTTATACAGACTATAACAACCTCCGTAGCATTACTAAGGTTACTAGGGTTATAGGTCGACAGGCTAGATAGGCCGTCTACCTCGCTAGGTTCGATTTTAATATATTATATCGGCTAGGCGTAAGCAACCCTACTAATAGCCTATCGAGGCGACCTAATTACGATAGCGAAACCTAACATATCAATTTATTGTTTCTAACCCTATAGTATAAGATTGCTATAGCCCGTATCGTTAATAAGTAAGCGTAGGATAAGCGGACTTCCGGACCCCGCGGCGGCAACAAATACTATAGCGGAGTTGTCGTTCTTCTAGTATACGTTAAGAAGGACGTAGATCGCTCGAGCTATAATAACTCGATTAAGGACATTGCTATCTATAGTAATAGTCTATATAGCGACAGCACTATAGAAGAGGTTGTAGTAGTTCCGGCTGCTAGTACTATTAGATGCATATAATGCGTACCTCGTTTAATAGCAAGGGTACTATTAAATAACCTTGTAAATAGGGATAGTTAATCGTTTATAGATAAGCTGTTACGTGCTTAGTAGAGGGACGCCTTTGCTATCGAGCGTATTAATAAGCTTGTAAGTAGGCGAACGACTCGATCTAGTAAGAGTAATTAGTCGATCGACGATAAAGGTTACTTGAAGTTTAAGGGCAGATACTATGTCCCCGCTAAACAATCGATTAGACAAGAGCTTTTAAAGAGGCACTATAATAGTAAACTCGCTAGTTACTATAGTATAGAGAGGTCGCACGAGTTACTATCGCGTATATACTACTAGCTAAATAGTAAGCGGTATATAAAGGAGTATATACAGACCTATATAGTATGCTAGCGAGTTAAAGCACTAAAGCACTTACTATTTAGCGAGTTGTCTTCACTCCCTGTTCTAAAGAAGCCTTTTATAGAGCTTATAATAGACTTTATTATAGGCCTTCCCCCCTGCTAAGCGAAGAGGAAGCAAAGACGTCTTTAACGCTATATTAGTCGTTATAGACCGATTTACTAAGGGTGCTCGCTATATTCCTGCTCGCAAGGATTGGACTGCTATTAATATAGTAGAGGCGCTATAGACTGACATCTTCTGCACCTATTAGGGAACCCCTAAGGGGATCGTGTCCGATCGTAGATCGACACTAACATCTTACTATTAGAGCGAGATTTGCTTACAGCTAAGACTAAAGCATCGGCTATTAACAGCCTTATATCTATAGACTAACGGTTAAACAGAGAGGCAGAATGCTACCCTGTAGCAGTACCTACGCAGTTACATTAATAAGAGCCCCGAGGACTAGGTCAACCTCCTATAACTAGCTAAATTCGTGTATAATAATAGTGTCTACTTATCTACTAAGGTCTCCCCTTATTTTGCTATAATAGGCTAGAACGCTGCCTTACTATAAGACCTATTTACCTCGCTCGAGGCCGAGCGTAAGGAAAGGGAAGCGCGTTAAGTACCTAAAACACTAGCGGCTATTAAGAGGGTTTAGAAGATGCGAGAAATCTATGCTAAGATAGCCGAGAAGTTAACAAAGGCTTAAGAGTACTAAAAGACCTACTACGACAAGCACTATACGCTAATAACCTTTAAACAAGGCGATATAGTTATACTAAGCACTAAGAACCTCCGCATCCGCAAGCACCTATTACCTAACGGCAAAACAAGGCCTAAGCTCGCACTAAGATACATTAGCCCATTCCGCATTCGAGAAGTTAAGGGCTCCTCCGCATAGGCCTATTAGTTGTAGCTTCCTCCCTATTATACTATCTATAACACCTTCTATATATCCCTCCTTAAGCTATATTACCTACGCGAGGGGGATAAAGCACCTGCTAAATACGAAGATATACTAGCGGATAGGGAAGAGCTATAGTCTATAGAACGTATCCTATAGCACCGGACTAGGAAAGGCAAGAAGGAGTACCTATTAAGATAGTAAGGCTATTTACCTAAATAGGACTCGTAGGAAGCTGAAGGTTCCTTTAAGGATATAACCGAGTTGTTAGATAAGTATTAGACTAGCGTAAAGAACAAGAAGAAGGCTAAAAGCTTATAATGTTACTACTAAGCCTAGGAATAATGCTACCCCGGGGTGCTATTAGCTAACTAATTAGAGACAAGCAATTGTTAGTAACAAAGGACAATAAGACTATACTAGGCGCACTACGACGCGTTAACTAATTGCCTGCTCTTTTAAGGACTCTACCTCTTTACTAATGCGCCCTATAAGGCCCTTCTCCTAGTATTTAGGTCCCCCTTTTGTTCCTTTATTCTATCGAGGCCTCGAGGCCTAGGCAATCGGCGCGGCCGGCGCGGCTATATTAGTAACGGTGTTGCGGAGTATATTGTTAGTCGAAGAAGGAAATTAGAAGTAAGGTAAAGTTAGCGCTAAGACGACTAGCGCTACTATTGTTAATATTACTTGCTGTTGTCGCTGCGCCTATAGACGCAACCTTACCTGCACTACGAGCCTAAGGTACCTTTAATCAAACTTTAATCAAAGCTTTGAGCCTATTAAAGGTTTGATTAAAACTTTGAGGCTAAGTCAAAACTTTAACTAAGTCAAAAGATTAAGCGACTAATGGACTAACTAAGGGCAAAACTATAGAGCTAAGCTAGCCGGGGTCGATCTTACGGACAATAGGTTACTCCTCGATCTATCTAACCCTTTAAGCGAGGCGAACCTCTACTACTGCACTTATAATAGCCTTCACCTATAGAAACTAGACGAGCTGTGTTTTTTCTAAAAAAGATAAGATAAGATTGACAATTAAAGGCTACTAAACCTAACTAATTAGGGCTAGTAAAACTACGAACAATAATAGCCCTCGTAATAATAAGAACAAACCCTCGGAAGCGGACAACCCTCGGAAGCGGATATAGCTAGGTCTTTTAGAGTAGACGCAAAGAACTCGGTACGATATTACGCAGAACGGAGGCAGTGCTATAATACCTCGTACGTCTACCTATTATAGCAGGGAAGACGCGCTCGTATTATAATTAGTCGAAGGCCTCTAATTCTTATAGATACATATTACTTTATAGTTTATTGTATAAGGAGATAGCGCAGTTAGAGTTGCATATTGTATTGTTTAGAGGTAAGGTTTGACATAGTTATATAATCGGTAGTTGCGTATTTAATTTAGCGCGGATTAAGCAGCTTATTAGACCTACTAAGTTAGCAGCGATAGAGATTAGAACAAGACCGGCTACGAGGGCGCGGCCTTTAGAAGGGAAGCGTATATTAGGGCTAAAGAGGCTATACGTAATTGGTATATAATTAGGCCGAGTGAAGCTAGGGTCTTGATGCCTTAGGCAGGGCTTGGCGCTTAGCGTTAGGCCAACTCTCCTACCTTCCTCCCTCTCCTCCTAGATCCTTATCGAATACTACACTAATTCACTACTACCCTATCTACCTGCTAATATAACCCTTCTTACATGCGACCTCTCTATACTATAGTAACTAGCGAGCTTACTATTATAGTGCCTCTTTAAAAGCTTTTATCTAATCGATTATTTAGCGGGGATATAATATCTACCCTTAAACTTTAAATAACCTTTATCGTCGATCGACTAATTACTCTTACTAGATCGAGTCGTTCGCCTACTTACAAGCCTATTAATACGGTTAACAGCAAAGGCGTCTCTCTGCTAAGCCTGTAAAAGCTTATCTATAAACGATTAACTATCCCTATTTGTAAAGTTATTTAATAGCACCCTCGCGGTTAAACGAGGTACGTATTATATACATCTAATAGCACTAGCAGCCGGAACTACTACAACCTCTTCTGCAGTGCTGTCGCTATATAGACTATTACTATAGATAGCAATATCCTTAATCGAGTTATTATAGCTCGAGCGATCTACGTCCTTCTTAACGTATACTAGAAGAACGACAACTCCGCTATAGTATTTGTTGCCGCCGCGGGGTCCGGAAGTCCGCTTATCTTACGCTTGCTTATTAACAATACGGGCTATAGCAATCTTATACTATAGGGTTAGAAACAAAGAATTAATGTATTAGGTCTCGCTATCGTAATTAGGTCGCCTCGATAGGCTATTAGTAGGGTTGCTTACGCCTAGCCGATATAATATATTAAAATCAAACCCGGCGAGGTAGACGGCCTACCTAGCCTATCGACCTATAACCCTAGTAACCTTAGTAATGCTACGGAGGTTGTTATAGTCTGTATAGACCTAAATAGTATGCTATACACTATCGAGATAGTGCCTCTAATGTTTAAAGGCCTCGACAATAGCTAGGAGTTCTTGCTCGTAGGTCTTATAGCGACGCTCTATATTAATTATCTTCCTCGAGAAGAAGGCAATCGGGTGCTAGTAATAGTTACTATCTAATTGCTATAATATAATAGCCGATATAGCGAACTGTAAAGCGTTAGTTTCAATTCGGATCTGCTTGCTTAGTACGAAATAGTGTAATAAGGGGACATTAGTAAAGCGTTGCTTTAGGCCGTTAAAAGCGGCTTATGCTCTATTAGTCTATTTAAACTCTCTAGTTAGGTTGGCCTTGGTTTTAGTAAGCTTAGTTAGGGGCATTACATGCTATAAATAGCCCTTAATAAAGCGGCGGTAGAAATTAGCGAAGCCGAGGAACGATTAAAGTTCCTTAATAGACGTAGGAACAGGCCATTTAGTAATAGTTTTAATCCGATTAGGGTTAGCCTTAACACCCTTAGTTAACACGAGGAAGCTAAGGAATAACACCTCTTTAGTAGTAAAGGTGCATTTAGAAAGCTTACAATACAAGCTATAGGCTCGCAGGCGATCGAGCACCTTACGGACTATAGCCTAGTACTCCGTAATATTAGGTAAGTGTATATAAACTAGGATGTTATCTAGGTAAACTATATAGAGGTAGTCTAGTAGGCCTAATAGGGCCCGGTTAATATAGGACTAGAATGTAGCAGGGGTATTAGCTAGCCTAAATAGCATAACTAAGTACTCGAAATAGCTATAGCGAGTGCGAAAGGCTATCTTCTATTCATCGCCCTTGCGAATACAAATGCGGTAATAGGCGTCCTTAATGTTTAATATAGTGTAGTAGTAGGTACTAGAAAGGCGGTCGAGGGTCTTATTAATAAGCGGAAGTAGACAGCGGTCTTTAATAGTAACAGCATTGAGTCTACGGTAATTAATATATAAACGTAGGCCGCTATCCTTCTTTAGCACGAATAGGATAGGTATACTAGTAGGGCTGTTGCTATACCGAATTCGACTATTAGCTAGGTTTTCCTCTAGGTACTTACGTAGCATAGCAAGCTCTCGTTTACTAAGGTTGTAGAGGGGGCTAAAAGGAACCTCCTTGCCCTCTATAATATCAATCTTATAATCCGTCTCTTTAAATATAGGCAATGTCGATGCTAGGTAGTATTCGAATACATTAATATAGGTTTCTCGAATAGGCACTAGTATACGAGAGAGCTAATTAGGGTCTATACTATTAGGGGGTATAGGTTTATCGTTATCTCTACCGAGAAGATTAGCTGTCGGATTAGCTAAGGCAGGTGTTAGGTTGCTAATAAATAGGACCCTAATATCGTTAGGGCACTCGCTAACATTAATATGTTTAATGTCCTCTTTTCTAGCGATTCTAAATCGCTACTTCTAGAGGCCTAGGTCTATAGCTATAGCGTAGTACTTAAGAATAGGGTTGCTAATAACAATAGTAGCTCCCCCGTATAGGTTGTCTATATCTACTACGTAGGCAGTAAAGTCTAGTAGGCGTTTATTTCCGAGGTCGTCCTTTAGAACTATAGGAACATAGTAGGCCCTATAGATCAAGTGCCGAGCGTTATTAAACTAAGCAAGGGTTAGCAGGTCAGTCTTCGGCAGTTGTCGAAGGTCTAATTACTTAGCTAGGCGATAGCTAATAAGGGCACTAACTGAATTTCCTAGATCTAGTATAACCTTAGTTTAATAGGTAGTGCCCTTCGTGTCCTATACAAGGTAGGAGCGTATTATAGCTAGCACAATGTCGATAGTCTTACGCCGTATAAGGCCAACAGTTAGTACGGCGCTTACTCTTTTTTCGACTAATTAAAAGAGCCGACTAGGGTAGCATTAGCGGCTAAAAGATGTTTCCTATACTTAGCTAAAGTACGGTTAATTCGGGCCTAGTCCTTAGGTTTGTCGCATTAGCCTAGTAGATAGCTAGTACTATTACAATTAAAGCACTTCAATCCGGTTAGTAGGCTGCCGGAGCTATTGTTGCTGTTATTAGCCGAGCGGTTAGCATTATAGGGATACGAGCCCCTTCTACGGCCCCTATCGCGGCCTCCTCTATATAGCCGCCGGCTACGGCCTCTTCTACGGTCGTTACTGTTCCTATTGTTAGCATTGTTGTTATAGTAGGAACCTTAGTTTCCTCCGCGGCTACTACGGTTGCTACGGTTAGTACTAGTTAGTCGGATCCTTAATTCTAGTCGTTATTAGAGCTAAATAGCCCGTTCGGCTGTTTCTACTTCGACTATGAATTAAATGCGTATTAGATTGGCTTGTTCGAACATACGGCGACGGTCTAATTCGAGGATAAGCTCCTATCTAAGTTTTAGGCGTATCTCGGAGATCTATATAGAATTAGTCTTAGGCGGAAGGTCGTCTTTAAGGGTTTTCAAATAGGCCTCGAATAAGCGAGCCGATTAATTAGTCTTCTACTTAGCTCGAAGATATAGGTCCTAAGCATATTGTTGCCTTAGTATAGGGTTTCTAAGGGTATCTAGTATAATAGTTTTATAGGTCTGCTACTAAATAGCGGTCTAATCGTTAAGGGAGTTAAAATAGTTATCCTATATACGCTTTAGGTCGCTATTAATGTACTGCATAGCGTATACGACTAAGGAATAGTCGTCTAGTAGCGCTCTTAGCGCGTTACGCTAGTTAAGTTTACAGTTACGAATATAGTCGTTATACTGCTTCCGACTAGAGCTATTAAATATAGTGCAGTCCTTAAGTTTAGCATCCTTCTTTTAGATAGGTAGTAAAGAAGGTCCTACTATTGGCTTAGTAGTAGTTGTTAGAGATTCCTAGAGGCGGCGAATCTCGAGAAGATTATCCTTTAGCTATTGTTCTTAACGTAAGGTAGTAAGCCTGTTTTAGGTAGCTTCTTAAAGCCTCGCTACTAGCTAGGGGCTAAAGGCTAGTTAGCTATATCGACGGTTAACAATATTGTTAAGAATGTCGTCGATAGGCAATTCTAGGTCGTTACCTAGAATTATAGGTTCTTCTTTAATAGGCTCTCCGGTAGGCTCTTTAGTAGGAGGTACTTTAGTAGGCACTTTAGCGGGAACTGTGCTACTAGCGTTGTTATTGCTAGCGCTACTAGCGGCAGTACGGTTGTTGTTTCGTAATAAGCCGGCTATTATAAGGGGCGACACTAATAATGTATTATTAGCCTCTAAGATGCGGATGTAGCGGAATTAGTAGATATCGGCTTAGTATGCTTAACTTAGTATAATAGGCCGTATAGAAGGCCTTGCTTGATAATTAGTACGGTTGTTTCGATAGAATAGTACGTATAGGTCCCGTTCTTCGGGCGCAATATAGTTAAATTAGTCTTATTCGTAGCTATACCGCTAAAAGCTTAAAATAAGGACTATCTAGCTGCTGCCCTTAAAGGGTAGATCGAATACTATATAAGAAGGGTATATTAGCAGGTAGATAGGGTAGTAGTAGGTACGAGTAGTATTCGATAAGAAGCTAGAAGGAGAGGGAGGAAGGCAGGCAAGTTAGCCTATTGCTAAGCGCTAAGCCCTGCCTAAGGCATTGAGACCCTAGCTTCACTCGAGCCTAGTTATATACCAATCACGTATAACCTCTTTAGTCCTAACATACCTCGATCTTTCCGACCCTTTAAGCGAGGCGAACCTCTACTACTATACTTATAATAGCCTTTACTTATAGAAACTAGACGAGCTATGTTTTTTAAAAAGATAAGATAAGATTGACACTTAAAGGCTACTAAACCTAGCTAATTAGGGCTAGCGAAACTACGAATAATAAGAACAATAACCCTCGGAAGCGGACAAACCCTCGGAAGCGGACATTACTAGGTCTTTTAAGAGTAGACGCAAAGAACTCGGTACGACATTACTTAGAGCGGAGGCAGGGCTGCAATACCTCGTACATCTACCTATTATAGTAGGGAAGACGCGCTCGTATTATAATTAGTCGAAGGCCCTCAATTCTTATAGATATATATCACTTTACAGTTTATTGTGTATAGGGATAGCGCAGTTAGAGTTAGACATTAGGCTGTATTAGAGGTGAGGTATAATATAGTTATATAATTAGGTAGTTAAGTGTTTAATTTAGCGCGGGCTAAGTAGCCTATTAGACTTGCTAAGTTAGCGGCAATAGAGGTCGTAGAACGTAGACAGGCTACGAGGGCGCGGCCTTTAGAAGGGAAGCGTATATTAGGGCCAAAGAGGCTACACGTAATTGGTATATAACTAGGCTAAGTGAAGCTAGGGTCTTAGTACCTTAGGCAGGGCTTGGCGCTTAGCAATAGGCTAACTTGCCTACCTTCCTCCCTCTCCTCCTAGCTCCTTATCGAACACTACTCGTACCTACTACTGCCCTATCTACCTGCTAATATGCCCTTCTTATAGTAGGTCGATTAGTAGGTCGATTAGTAGATCGATTAGCAGTTCGATTAGCAGTTCAGCTAGCAGTTCGATTAGTATTTTAATTACTAGTAACGGTTTAATTTAAAATTTCGGTAGTAGTTTAATTAGTAGTTTAACTAGTAGCTTAACTAGTAGTTTAATTAGTCGTTTTATTAGTAATTATATAAATAGCTTGATTAACTATTTAATTAATAGTTTAATTAGCAGTTCGATTACTAGTTTTAGTTTAACGAAAATTTTAATTAGTATTTTATTAGTAGTTTCTTTAATAGTTTTATTAGTAGTTTTATTAATAGTTTTATTAGTAGTTTTGTTAATAGTTTTGTTTCTAGTTTAGTTAGTGGTCTTAGTACTTTAATTAGTAGTCCTATTCGTAGGTTAGCTCGTAGTCTTAGTAGTTTTACTAGTAGTTTTATTAGTAGTTCTGTTAACAGTTTTATTAGTAGTTTTATTAATAGTCCTATTAGTAGTTTTACTAATAGTTTTACTATTAGTGCTATTTAAGTTATTAGTTTTATTATTAGTTTTATTATTAGTTTCATTATTAGTTTTATTATTAGTTTTATTATTAGTTCTATTATTAGGTTTACTAATAGTTTAGCTGATAGTTTATCTAATAGTCTATCTAATAGTTTACCTAATAGTTTAATTAATAGGTTTGTTAATAGTTTTCTTAATACCTAGTCCTACTAATAGTCTAATAGTCTAAAGTTACTAGTAGCTCTACTAATAGCTTTATTAAAATTAATAGTAAAATGTGCTCCTAGGCGGCTAGCGCGTGCCTAGAGGAGTGCGAGCGAAGCTTTCGCCTTATATATACTAAGCTAATTCGATTCTTTAGACCTCGAAGCTAGACCTTGAAGCTATTACTATTATTATACGATTTAGTTCTATTAGAATAGTTTATTAGGAATAAGTATTTTTATATTTTTGTATTACTATTTTTCTTTTCTAGTATTTTAGATACTACTTTATTATTTTCAACTTTACATATACCACTTACTTTTATTCTAGTTTTCTCTAATTTTTTATATCTATTACTACTTTTTATATTATTAAAAAAACTATTTTTAATTTTTTTCTTTAATGTTTTACAGTTTTTCTATTTAGTATCTTACTTGTTTTACTTACCTATTTTATATTTTCTTATTTATTTTTATCACACGTTTTCTTTTTTCTCATACGTCTAAGTCCTCTTATTTATATCCTTATTTATTACTTGTTTTCTATCTTACTACTTAGTTTAGTACTAGCTTATTATTTAGTCTATTAATTAGCTTATTATTTAGTTTATTATTTACTTTGTTCTCTAGTTTTTTATTTAATCTATTATTTGCTTTATTATTTAGTTTCTTCTCTAGTTTATTATTTACCTTCTTTTTAACTTTATTATAAGTTATTTATTTACTAGAATATAATTTATTTTATTAATTGTTTAACTAATTGTTTAACTAATTGCTTTACTAATTGTTTAATTAATCATTTAATTAATTGCCTTACTAATTGTTCTACTATTGTTTTATTTATTGTTTTATTAATTGTTTTGTTAATTGTTTTGTTAATTGTTTTGTTAATTGTTTTATTTATCGTTTTATTAATTAGTTTATTAATTGTTTTGTTAATTGTTTTGTTAATTGTTTTATTAATTGTTTTGTTAATTGTTCTATTAATTGTTTTATTAGTTGTTTTATTAGTTGTTTTATTAGTTGTTTTATTAGTTGTTTTGTTTGTTGTTTTGTTAATTGTTTTACTAACCAGGATAGTACCCGTACGTAAGTACTTCTGCTCCTTCTACTTACGTAGTAATAGCGGTAGCGCCCGCGAGTTTTTAAATTTTATATATACCTAGTATAGCGGAGCCGCGAATTTTAGGGTTCCTCGCTCTTATTCTCGCTCTCGTTCCTTTAATATTTTTCGGTAATTTTATAAATTTAAATCGTATGTTTTCTATAATTAAAATTAATTTTTCTATAGGTTCTTTTATTAAAAGTTGTTTTATAAATTCTTTTATTAATGTTTTAGTTAATTTTCTTATTAATTTTCTTATTAATTGTTTGTATATTTTACTATATATTTTACTATATATTTGAAGTATTAGAAGGAAGGCAAAAGGCTTTACTAGCGGTTGTTCGGGAAGTCGGCGGTTGTTCGGGAAGTCGGCGCTTGTTCGGGAAGTCGGCGCTTGTTCGGAGATACCGGCGCTGGCTCCGAAAGTCTCTACTTATAGAAATTAACTAATTAGGTATATAGGATTCTAAAATCCGGGGTCGGCTTAGCGTTACGTATAGCTAAGTGCGTATTCTAGCAACTAGATTAGTACCTACGTTGCTATTATAAGGCGAGCTTCGCTCGCAATAAAGTCGCGTAAAAGTTAGATACGTAATTTTCTCGGAGGTTGTGTTCTGCCGTACCGTCCTAGCAGTTCTTATAGAATTTAGCTAATTAGAGCTTTAGCTTTTAGAATCCGGGGAATTACGTAGTAACAACTCGGCGCAATTAGCTACTATAGTACCCTTATTAGTATAAGGCGAGCTTCGCTCGCAACTATTAGTAGTCTTACTAATATTTTCGCTATAGGGACCTTTATACTAGTCGATAGGCTTTATATTTAGTAGGATATAGCTATATCTAGGTCTTTAGTATACGTTAAGCTCCTACTAAGTTTTTATTAGCGTATTACGCTTATATCCGGGATTCGTTAAGCGCTTTCGATTTGCGTTCTACGCTAAAATCCGGGGTAAGTCAAATTTCCCTTTAATATTTGTTTCGATTGACGTTCTACGCTGAAATCCGGGGTAAGTCAAATTTCCCTTCAATCTTTGATTGCATATTACTTCTGCGAAATTTCTTAGCCAATCATTTCGGTCTTAGCGGACAACTTGGATTTTCGCGGGCGGTGGCCGCGGTGTCTAGATTGGCAGCTGCGCTGCCAATAAGGTTTTCTTTCGGCACCGAATCGGAGATGAGACCCGCTCGTTCCGATCTCATCTCTGGCCATGCTCTTCACGACATCCCTCTCAGTGCTTGCTCCTCACCAGAACGAACGTCGGCATGCATTCGTCCGAGAGCCCTCATGGCTCCCCCAGATCCCTCCAGACCTACGCAAGGGCTACTGCCAGCTCTCGTAGCCACATAACATGTTTGTTTACAGGCTGATCACTGCGCTCACGCCGGGAAATCTTGGCTTCACGTTACCTTGCTATGAGTAGCAGCCCACAGCATCTGAACATGCTCTGGTCCGCAGCTTGAAGACTATGCTTGTTATAATTTGGCTCCTTCTTGCTGCTCTTTCTGGGGCACAAGAGAATTTAATAGCTCATCTCGACTATGGCAGTTTCAAAGGCGCATATTCGTCCGAGTACAACATTTCATACTGGCAAAAAATACCTTTCGCTGCAAAGCCCATCGGACCGAACAGGTTCAGAGCACCTCAGCCGCCGGAACCAATCACAAATGGAACGTTCGACAGCAGCCAGACCTTTGACATGTGTGTTCAACGTACGACGAACGGGTCAGAAGACTGCTTATATCTGGGACTATACGGTCGACCGTGGAGGACAGGGCAATCTCTCCGACCTATCGTTGTCGTCTGGCACGGCGGTGCCTTCATACAAGGAAGCGCCAGTTTCACGATCCCTCCCTCAGCCTATCCGATCTTAAACGTCAGCGCACTGAACGATTTTGTGGTAGTCTATTCGAGCTACCGTGTCAATGCTTTTGGATTCCTGCCTGGTCGTCACGTCGCCGAGGATGATCTTAGCGATCTCAACGTTGGCCTCCTCGATCAGCAGGCAGCTCTCAAGTGGACTCGGAAGTACATCAAGAACTTTGGTGGCGATCCGAGGAATGTCACAATATGGGGTCAGTCGGCAGGCGCAGGATCAGTCATTGCACAAGTGATTGCTAAAGGAGGGACATCTCTTAGGCTTTTCAGCAAAGCCTTGATCTCGAGCCCATTTTGGCCGAGAACTTATCGCTACGACTCGTCAGAAGCACAGGAAATCTACGATCGCTTTGCAGAGCTTGCCGGATGTGCCGGGGATGATTCTCTTCGCTGCTTGAAGGCTGCCAATCTTCAGACCCTCCGCAACGCTTCCCTAGCCATCAGTGCCACTCATACTTACAATACTTCTTCATACACCTGGGCGCCTGTCATCGACGACAAGTTCCTCTGCCAGCCTCTGTCACAAGCCTCAGCCCAGGGAGATGTCAACGTGGATTTTGCTTTCAGCACGTACAACTCGCACGAAGGCGAGAATTTCGTCCCGCCCGGCTTTCAAAATGCCACAGGAGCAGATGGGTTCAATTCGTCCATGGCTTCTTTTGATGCATGGCTGGAAGGCTTTCTGCCCAAGCTTTCGTCGGGAGATCTTGATCACGTTAAGACACTGTACCCTGCATCTGGCGAGGTCGATAGAGTCGACTACCAGGGCACTTATGTTAGAGCTGGCTTGGTGTATCGAGACTTAGTGCTAGCTTGTCCAGCGCTTTGGACAGCGAAGTCTAGCCGTGCAGGACAGTATTTGTGAGTCGAAAAGCCTTATCACAGCTAGACAAGCGCTCACGCATATTTGGTACAGGGCCGAATACACGATCGATCCTGCTAAACATGGCAGCGACACGCAATATTGGAATCAAGTCAATCAAATCCAGAAGACAGATCCCTTGATCTACGATGGCTATGCTGGCGCGTTCGCATCATTTTTCCAGTCAGGCAACCCCAATCTGCACAAGTTGACTGCTGAGTCTGAGCCTGGTGTGCCAGAGCTGATTGGGACGAAACAAAAGTTTGTGGTCCGAGCTGACGGATTTCAGAATTTACCCACAGTAGAGCTTAAGCGCAGGTGCGACTTTTGGCGTAGCGTTGCTGCGAAAATCCCCATCTAGAGTGTCGTTGCGTATGCGCCCGTTGCTTAGCCAGTGAATGGTATGCCTTTCGCAGCTGCAGACTTCGTCCAGGTCTCGCAGCAGCGACAAGTCGGCTGCAGGCACAAATCGAGATTCTCCATGAGGACAGTGAGCAGAACATCCATCTAAGGTTTCTCCTCGTTACGGAAATGCAGTCTTGTTCCAGTCTTCTTCCTTCAGCACACTGATGGTCTCCTCTCTAAGAGGCCGCTGGACCTCTGGATATTCGCAAAGCCGGATCAGACATCGACCAAGCGTCACTGTAGTAGTTTGTATAGCAGCAAAACACCGTCTTAGCTTTCCGCGGTCAAATCGTCGTCTGCGCCACAGCAGCAAGCTGTAGGACTTTGCGAATGCCACGAACAAGAAAACCTCGCCATAGAACCTCCGACTTTGATATGCTTAGAGAACTCGGTGAGTTCGATGGCGTTCGGAGATGACTTTAGTTGTCCATTGAGCACAACTAGCACGAGCTCTACTTGTTTTCCACCACGCCCCACTCCTTGGGAAACACGAATTGTAGAATCCCTTTCTCTGCTGCACTTTTCCAACCAGCCACGACCAGGTCTTTGATCTGTTCCTTGACCGCATTCGCCTTACTCGCCGCGGCCAGATATACGGTCATCTCGCTCACGCACACCACCACAACATTTTTCAGCCGGGGCACATCCGCCAACACATCCTCAGAGAGAAGGCCGCCAGGAGCAGTGCTGTAGACAGGTGGATCGACACCCCAAGGCGTAGCCCTAAGCCACTGCACTTCAATTTCGGCCCTCTCCAAAAAGCTCTTATGCTTCTCACTCAACCGCGCCTTGACCTGCTGAAGATGCGAAACACTGTCAAAGTGAAAAACGTTCTTGGAGTAATAGGCCTCCAAACCAGCGAAGTAAAAGTCCTTGCACACTGCGATGACGGGTAATAGAGGGCTTTTTCGCATGCGCTTCCGCTTCGGCGGGTGCTGATATCCGGCTGGAAAACGTTGCTGACGTGACCACTGAGGGATATCTCGAAGGTTTGCGATTTCATTGGACCAGCGGGCCTCTTTGCGTTCTCGAAGCGTGATGGGTGAAGAGACCGTTAGGACGTGCCCGATTATCTCCACCAAGAGTTCTTTGGGTAGATCCATGATGGTTGTTTTGCTCGGAACTTGAGGGGTAGGTGGAGGTGTTGCCGCCTGACATGCGGCCTGTCTGGTGTTTGCGGCGCATTTCTGGGATGAGCGTTGCTGCTTAATTCTTGGTCTCTTCGCAGGCCGCATTCCGGCGTCGATGGTGTTGCAGTCGGAGATGTGGCGCTCTGGCATTGTATTCCACGATTCACTATCGAAAATGATGACCTGATCTGTTCAGATCCCGGAATACCAGAGTCCTGGAGCGGGCGACGAAGCGGACTTGTGGAGACAAACTTCCGACAGCATTCGGTGCAAGCGTGGCAACGAGCAATACGGAGCAGTATAGGAGAAGAAGAGGATGGATGACCGGAGCCGGGGCCAAATCATATGCGAGGTGACTCGTGTAGCAACAGAGTGCACGGACCTTGAACCCTACAGATTAAAAGCGGGGCCGGGCGGCTGAGTGAGCATGGCGCCAAGGCCATGCAAGTGACTGAATCAGACTGATGAGTCTGATGAATCTCCCCAGGCAAAGTGCAATTCGTACAGGACAGGAATGCTCACGTCGCAAATTGGTGTTATGAATGGGAATGGTTCTGAAATATGTGCAAAAAAAAAAACGCTCATCGAGCATCCGAGCTACTTCTGTGCAAGTCAAGCCATATGCGACACAGAGGCGGCACCTCTTACGCCTCCGGATTCAGGCACCTCTCCCGAGGCATCGTAGATACCAGCTACATCGGCCTTGCGAATGCTGCAGACACCAATTCCTTGGCGAAGGATCACCAGCTGAAGTCATGCCAGGGAATAGGATTTCCAAGACCTCAAGACGTATACACGCCTGTAGGTACGGCATGGTAACCTCTCTTTCCGATTCTATGGGTCAGATCACTCCGATAGTCGAAGCCTTGACTGATCAATTCAACAGCATGTTCAAATGTGTATTTGGGCCTCCACTCCAGATCTCGTACTGCCTTGGACGAATCGTAAACCCGATCCAGCCTATCAGGTAATTTCCAGCCATGCTGAACAAGCATTTCTGCATGCTTTGGGACTGTCGCTTTTATAGCCTCAGGAGCGTTCGAATCCAGCTTGCTGAGCAACACAGGCCTCTTCTGGAAAGGTGGCGGTGCGCTGATGATGTACTTGGCCCAGCCGATGTCCTTCGCTCGTCTCATGGCGCATATGTGAGCGCTGACAATATCTGAGATATCTGCCCTCCGGTAGAGAAGCTCGTTGACTTTAAGATTGTCGTCATCGTAAGCGAGCCTCGAAGCCTCGTTATCGTCAGGCTCAGGAAAGAATCGAGAAGTCTTCAGGACCAGGGTGGGCATCTTCGTTTCCGATTGTACCAGCTGGCAAAGATCTTCTGCAGCGACTTTCGTAGCTCCATAGATGTTCTTTGGTTTGGGTGTGACTGTCTCGTCGATCCATGCTGCAGGCTGCCCAGGGTTTGGTGCTAGAGCAGAGCCGAAAGTAGAAGTTGTGCTGGTGAAGACGAAGGCATCAATGCGACCAGTCTTGCTTGCCTCCTCCAGAAGTATCAATGTGCCTTTTACATTCGTTTCAAGGAATTCTTCCTTCTTGTGAGAAGCGACATGAGGCTTGTGTAGAGTGGCTGCGTGGAGCACATATCGAAGCGATGTATGTCTCGCGAAGATTCCCGCGATAAAATCACGATCTGAAATGCTTCCAACCAAGCTGGTATGACCCGAAGGCAGAATGTCAATCCCGATGGGCACATAGCCACAGCCCGGTAGTTCCAGCATGAGAGCATGTCCGAGATGCCCCGAGGACCCAGTGACCAGGACGTTCGGTGCCTTCATCTGACGTATTGCGTATTGCCGAGACGATGCTGCTTGCTTTCCAGAGCTCAAGATACCTGGCCTTACTTCTTTGCCTGCGATGACTATTAAAGTATGTCCTTCCACCAGGATTGACTCACACCTGAAGGTCAAAAGCCTGCCCTGCCCCGCACCGTCTCGTCGTCAGAGATCATCGCACCTTCATCAAACATGTCATCTGTGAAGCACTTGGTCAGGATCCGCCCAGAACAGTCCAGAGACATTCCAGACATTGCAACGCTCATCACCACGGCATACTCGAACAACACTCGTCTCAACCACCTCGCCCTCGCTCCCGCCCTCTCACGTCTTCGCTCCGAGAGCGCGCTTCATCATTCTCTGGTATCGACATGTGGTCACGAGCAGGTCGTGGGCCACATAGCTGCTTTTCCAGTCCTCGTCGACGGTCACGACCAAGATTGGCTTGGCCTCGCGCCGCTCTCTGTGAAATGGGAACTGCAAGGGCAGGGAATCGGAACGATGCTGGTCAATGAACTGTTGAAAGCTCTTCGGGAGGCAGGCGTAAACGGCTGCGTCGTTGCAGGGCGGCCGAAGTTCTACCAAAGATTTGGCTTCCAGCGAGATCCGAATCTGAGATTCGCAGGAGCTCCAGCAAGTGCCTTCTTAGCATTGCATATGAACGGTCCAGCCGTGAGTTGAGAGGTGACTTACCACGAAGCTTGGAAAGCCGTCTGAACGTGCACAAGTTGTATCAAAGTTTTATCTATATCATATCAACATCCCACGATCCAATGGAAACGCCGTGTCCTGCGCAATGACAAAATGCTTCCTCCAAGGACATCTCGCAATACGCCGGCCGCTGTGCTGTAAAACGCACAAATACGCGAAGCATCAGTGTCTGAAACACCTCCGCTTTCAAAATCCAGCATCGAAATCAACATCGGCTGCAAGGCCAAGCAGGCTTACCAGGCTTAGCAGGCTTCTATGCCTTCTGCAGCCACTGAAGAACCTCCTCCTTCTCATCCACAGGCAACATGCTGAGCACTTGCGCAACACCCTTGAGACCTCCGCTCTTGTGGCTGCGCATGAGAGTAGCAACGTCGTAAGCGATGGCGTCAGTCTTCATCGCCTCGATCTTATCCGCAATGCTCTTCCTGTTCTCCTCGAACCACATAGCGACAGACATGTCGTCGGTCGCGTACTTGGGCAGACCAGACCAAGACTCGAGAGTCTTGAGACTGTTTGATCTGCTGACCAGCTCCTTGGACTGCGAGCTGGCGATGCGCTTGAGGACATACTCCTCATTCAAACGGCGGCGGAGACGCCAGTAAAAGAAGCGACGAGCCTGAGCCCACTGCAGCGGCGCGCGGATGGCGCCCTTGGCCTTCATGCGACCAGCACGATCGTGGAGGTCTGCGTACTGCAGCGAGATCTGCTGGTAGACGGGGAGAAGCTGCTCTTCGCGCCGAGTCATCTTCTTGCGGATCTCATTCTGCTCTTCAGCCGAGAGGCTCTTGTCGTTCAGCTTGGCTCTGAGCTCGGCGTAAGTCGCGTCTAGGCGAGCCATGGTCTCGAGCTGTCGCTCCTTGCGGTACTTGATGCCGACGATACCCTCAGGCTCGAGAACACCACCACGTGCCTCCTCATCCGCGTACATCTCCATCATCTCTGGGTTGATGGTTGGGTCAACGACGACCCAGGATCCACCACGAAGCTCACCGAATGGCGGAATGTAGATGAACACTGGCTGTTCATATTTGACGAGGGCATCGACAATGTACGAACCGTACTTGAGCACTTCGTTGTACATGTCGCGTTGACCACCAGAGAAACCACGCCAGTTGGCAAGGATCATGAGTGGGAGCTGCTCGCCGTTGTTGAAGTCACGAATGGCCTGAGCGGTCTTGAAAGCGCTGTTGGGGTACCAGACTCCACCGGCTTCGTTGGTGATCTGCTCGATGGAGTCTGGGTTGGCAGGGTCGGCTGGAGTGATGTTCTCGACAGAGCGAGTCTCAACACCGATGACACCAACTGGAATGCCTCCAAGACGAGCGCGGCCGACAACAACAGTGCGGGCCCAGCCACCAAGAGCCTCCTCGAAGGAGTTCTTGTCGAAAAGACCAGACTTGAAGCCATCGTCAGTCTCAGCACCCGCGATAAGGTGACGGACATCGTATGTAGCCTTTTGCGGTGGGAAGAATGTGATCTCACGGTCCCAGGTGTCTGCAGATGGTGAGATTGGCACTGGAGCACCCTTCTTTTCTGGGACGAAAGACAACCAGCGGACCATCTTGGATACACCCTCGAAGTCGTCATCAGCAGTCATGTGCGAAACACCGTTCTTGTACATGATTTGTGTGCCACCCAGCTGCAAGTTGGAGGTGTACACCTCACGACCCAAGAGCTTGTTGATGGCTGGTGCACCAGTGAGGATGATTGGCTGTCCCTCGATCTGGATCGCACGCTGACCAAGACGTACAAGGTAAGCACCAATACCGACAGAGCGGCAGGTGACCAGTGTGCAGGTAAAGACGTCTTCGTAAGCACGCGAAGTCTCACCAGCGATGAGACCAGAGCCCTTCAAACACTCAACACCCAGGCCGTCTTCGGCACCAACAATGGTAGTAATCTTGTGGCGAACCTCGTTGCCGACCTTGATAGGCTCGGTGATGACGTGCTTGAGTGCGCCATCCTCGAAGCGGGCCTTCTTGTCTGGAGTCAGGTAGAGGTAGTCGAATCCGGCTTCCTGCTTGCTTGGGTCCTTCCATGCGACAGAGAAGTGTGGAATAAGTTCCTCAGCCATGCCGATGCGAGCACCAGAGTTGGCAGACAAGTAGAGACGCGGGATGCCCAACTTGCGGGCAAGCTCAGAGCACTTGTGGAAGAAGCGATCTTCCTGAGGACCAAACGATCCGATCTTGTGAGTGATATCGTTGGCAATGATGATGAAGCGACGGCCACGTGGGTATTCCGGAGTCTTGGCGGTGATGATCCAGCCGACCATGCCAATGCCGTTCGCACCTGGCTCTCGGTTGACTTCGGCCAGGTTGTCGGCATCGTCGATGACAAGTTCGCTGTACTCGATGCACTCGCCCTTGATGGGCTGCTTGTCCTTCATGGCTGGGTGCTGAGCCACAATCTTATGCCATTCATTCTCGATAGCTTGACGGAACAGCTCAGGGAAGTCGTAGACGTACTGAGTACCCATGATGTGGGCCTTGTAACGCTTTGGCTGCAGTGCGCCCTTAGTCTCGTAAGGTGTGCCGACAGGACGCAAGTGCATGCTGCCAATCTTGACAGATCCGCCAATGCTGTGGAAAAGCCATTGACCAGTCTTCTCAGACTTCCGCTCCTCGTACAACTCAACCTGGATGATGTATCCGGATGTGTTGGTGATGTTGACGCGCATTGGGAGAGGTGCGCCAGTCTCTGGGTTTGTGCAGACTAGGCGGATCTCAGCGCCAGTAACGCGGAGTCTCCATGCGCGACGACCGAAGCGGTCAAGGAAACCACCGAGGGCCTCTTCAACCTCCTTGGGCGACAGTGGGAAGGTGGCCGAGAAGTTGATGAAGATGTGGTTCATGTCAGAACCGTTGTTACCAACGATTTCCATGGCATCCAGGATGTCAGTCATCAAGCGGTCAGCCTCAGAGATCATGTACTCAGCAGTAGGAATCTCCTCACGCAAGTGACCGGGTCTAACAGTCGCTCTTGTGAAGTATCGCTTGTCGGTCTCAGCGTTCTTGCCGATGGCCTCGTACATGTGGATGTTTCGGTTTTCGGTGAACACGGGCTTGATGTTGAACTTCTCGAGACGACCAAGCTCAAGCTGGAAGGCAAGCGCTGGCTCAATATGACGGATGGAGGTGTCTTCCTCGTATGTAGGTCCGCGGAAAGTGTAGTAGCCAGGGTATGTGCCATCCTTGTGACCGCAAATGAACGTCAAGCGACGCACGCGACGGGCAAGTAGCTCCTCCTTGTACTCTGCGACGATTGGGAGCAAGCGAGCGAGAATTTCCTTGTCGTCCAAAGACTCTGCATCGCGGACTGCGACGTTGCAGACAGCGGTCAGGTCGTCGTTGCTCTCTGGAGCCTGGGCTGGACCACGCTTCTTAGACAAGTCAGCCATGAGACCACCATCAGCCTTGCTCTTGGCACCCTTGGCAACTGGGAATGCCTCGAGTGCTTTCATGAGGTACTCATCGGCCTCATCGATGAATGGCACTGGCACAACCGCACCACGTCGGTTTGGCTCAGAAGCTCCGACCTGGCGACCAATGTAGCTCATGTCACTGATACTATGCACGCGACTGAAGCCCTCCGCCGGGGTGCCTGGTGTTGATGGGTGGGAAGACTCAATAGGCAGGCCGAACTCGGACTCTCCGACCTTCCGGAGGGCGAAGTCCCAAGCAAGGACATATGGCGCATCGTTGTCGGTCAAGTAGTCCAGGCTCTTCAGCTGGTAAGCACGGTATGCGCGGCGAGTGTACACTTCCAAAGCGGCGAGGAATGTAGGCGAGGGCCTTAGAACGAAGAAGTGGGGCAGCACGTCGAAGACTGTGTACTTTGAGTCAACGACCTCCTTGATGACCTCGTAGTTTGGTTCACGGTGATCCCAGCCGCTCTCGCCATATCTTGACTCCAAAACGGCAGATCGGAGAATGTGCTCCATCTGGTTGGTTCGCTCCTCGAGAGAAGGCATGGCGCACTGGATCAGCAGCTCACGGGCCTTCAGCGCAACTTTTGCAGTTGGGCGACCCTCGAGGTCAGCCAGTCTCTGCAGCGAGCCGCGCAAGTACTTGGCAACGTTGCCGACACCTGGCTGGTTTGGTCTGTAGGCAGCCAAGATCTCGACAATGAGGTTGTTCTTGGCTTGAGCACGGGTGTGCGACAACACTGTCTGGACGACATCGGCAGTCTTGTCCTTGTTGGCGTCACGGAGCGATAGGACGACTTCCTCATCGCGGTTCTGTCGAGCTGAGAAGATGGACTCAACATTGGCATACTGATCGAGAAGCTCGTTGATGACCTGGAATTCGTGAGCCTTCAAGCCATCGCTGTACTTCTTGATGATGTCAGTCAGCGGCACGAGCTGTCCACGAAGCAGCTCAGCGTCACCGGCAGACATGTCTGCCAAGAAGCGGTCAAAAGCCTTCGACAGCTGCTTGGCTGGGAACTCTGTCTTGCGGCTGTGTGATCGCTTGACAGTCTCTTCGAAAGCAGTATCAAGCTTGGCCGGCATACGAGAGTGCAGGGCAGACGCTTGCGCGTTCCATTCTCCGTATGGCAGCTCCGGATCTCTCAGGACCGCAATGAGCTCCCTGAGAGTCTGCTTCATGATGACCTGGTTGTCATAACCCTGCAAGATCGATTCCACGACACCGCGCAGGAAAGCGTATCGCTGCGGTGGCTTGGTACCAAGGACGACTGGCGTGCCCATGTCTGGAAGTTGGCCCAAGAAAGGCTGCGCCGACTTGACCTTGGATGGGTCATCGAGAGCTAGGATACCAAGAATGTCACCCGCAGCAAGTGTGGCACCTGGCTGCTTGATGAGGTTGACGACACCGTCTTCCTGGGCAATGAGAGGCATGTACATCTTCATGACCTCGACCTCGGCAAATGCTTGGCCCTTCTTGACGTGCTCACCGTTTTCGACCGCGAACTTGACGAGCTTACCAGGAGATGGTGTTCGGAGCTGAGTTGGGTCGTTCTCTTGCTCAAGAAGGCAGGTCTTGCCATCGACGGACATTCGGATCGCACCAACTTCCTCTTTCCAGTAGACGTTGTGCGACCGACCGCCGAGAAGGACAAGAAGGCCACCATCGGACAACGTTCTGATGCCGACAAGCGCTTTGCTACCATTGATGAAAAGGGTGTAGGAGTCGCGGCTGCTGCGAGTGGCAGTGAACTTGTACTTCATGCCCTCGTAGATGAACTCAATAGGGAAGACCGTTTTAAGGATGTCCTTGGCGGGCACTTGACCCTTGTCGAGACCCTTCTTGTATTCTTCGAAGCAGCCTTCGCTGGCAACGTGGGCCTTGGTCACAGCACCACAAACGACCGCGACCATTGGGTCTGGTCGGTCTGCCGTGAGGCGTTTGCTGATGAGCTCGTCGAGCCATCCTGTTGTGATGGTGTTCTCCTCGAAGGCTGGAGTTTCCAACAGCTTGATGAGGTACTCGACCGTTGTCCTGAAGTCACCACGAATGCTCAGCTCTTTCAGTGCGACAACCATATGCTTTCGTGAAGCCTGTCTGCTCTCGCCGTATGCGAAAATGTGACCGAATTGCGAATCGGAGAAGTTATGGATTGCGGAGGCGGCACCGACTGAGAAGTAACCCCAGACATTGCTAGAGGATCGGAAGTTCAGCTCGTGCATGGTACCCGACGATGGCTTGAAACCCTCGCCAGGATCTTCGGAGGTGATACGGCAGGCCGTGCAGTGGCCCTTTGGCTGCGGCCTGCGCTGCTTGCCAGAGCTGTCGGCTTTGGTGAAGTTGAAGTCGATTTCGGTCGCTGTGTGTGGATCCGCACCGTAGAGCAAGCGAATGTCACGAATGCGGTGGAGAGGAAGACCCATGGCAACCATGAGCTGCGTGGCTGGAACGTTGACACCCGAGACCATCTCAGTGGTAGGATGCTCGACCTGAAGACGGGGGTTCAGCTCCAGGAAGTAGAACTTGTCGTCTGCGTGCGAGTAGAGGTACTCCACCGTACCAGCAGAGACGTATCCGACAAGTCTTCCCAGCGAGACAGCGGCATCTGCCATCTGCTGGAAAGTGTTCTGGCTTGCGATTGTGACTGGCGCCTCTTCAATGATTTTTTGATGTCTTCGCTGCACAGAGCAGTCACGACCAAAGATGGAGATGTTGTTGCCGTACTGATCAGCCATGAGCTGGACTTCCAAATGTCTCGCATTGCCGGCGAGCTTCATGATGAAGATTGGTGAGCCAGGGATTTCGCTGGCAGCAGCCTTGTACAGTGCTTCGAATGTCTCCTCGTTCTCGACCTTGCGGATACCCTTGCCTCCACCTCCTTCTGAGGCTTTGACCATGACTGGAAATCCGATCTTCTTGGCTGCTGCGAGACCTTCCTGCCATGAGGTTACGCAACCCTTTTGGTAGACGTCATCGCGGACCGTGACGATGTTGTTCTCATCGATCTCAACCTCGTCCACGCCCTCTCCAGACCATGGAATACAGGGCACCTTCGCGTGTTGTGCGACAATGGTGGAAGAGATCTTGTCACCCAGTGATCGCATGGCCGAGCCTGGTGGTCCAATGAAAATGATCTTCTTGGGCGATGCAGCGAGCGATTCGGGAAGCTTGGGGTTCTCAGAAGCATGTCCCCAACCAGCCCAAACAGCGTGGACGTTCATTCGCTCGGCGATATCGACAATGAGTTCTACGTTGGCGTAGTTGTTGTTGTTGGTGCCACCGGGCACTTCCACGTACTGGTCCGCCATTCTGATATAGTCGGCGTTGGCAGCCAAATCTTCTGGCGTCGCCATGACAGTGAATTGGACGGCGCGCTCGTTGCCGAAGGTTTCGTAGGCCCATTTTCGCACTGATCGGATTTCCTTGACCGCTGCAATACCGTTGTTCGCGATCAGGACCTGTTTTGGTTGTCAGTCCCATTCTCAAGTGTGGCACAGAGTCGTGCATAGCCGAAAAGCTTCAAAGGCACAGGACTTACGTTCGTTATGACAGTGTGTCCATCGTGTGCAGCGACAAAGTCCTTCACTTTGCTCGGAGGTGCTTTATCCAGCGCATTGCCTCCAATGAAGTGCGATGCGAGCTTGTATTTCGCCGAGTAGCTGCTAGGATAACCATTGGTGTGGCCATTGGCCTTGGCGGCTCCTCCGACTGCGTCGGCCATGTTCGCAGTCTCTAGAAGTTGTGAGGAGAAGTGAAGTGTAGTTATTAGGGAGGAAGCTGGGCTGGGCTGGGCTGGGCTGGCTGAGGCGGAAAGCTTTCGCTCAAAATGCCCAGCTGATGCCGATCAATTCGTGGCGCGAGAAGTGCTGCTGCTCAACGCGAGGAGCGAAGGAGCGAAGGAGCGAGAGGAGTGAGCAGAGTGAAAATAGCAGGCGATGCAATTGCCAAATATTGCGGAGTCGGGAAACAGCAGATGGCTCGAGCGACGATTAGGTAGCGCAGCAGTTGAACTTGCTGGGATTGTGGGGTGCGACGCGAGAACGACGAGAAGCCCGCTCGGCTCGGGGCTGGCTTTTTATTTGGCGGGTTGTTGGCCGAAGGGAGATGCGGAAAGTGCAGGCACAGCTCGATCTATGCCCCTATTGTAGGTGTCTGCGTTGATGTAGGACGACGAGGCAGAGAATGGTTAAGAATAGGGGGAAAGGAGGGAGGAGGGAAGAGGGAGAGGAGAGTCGAAGAGGTCACGGCGGGACGGTGAGGCTGATGGGGATCTATATGTACGTATGTGCATGCCATGCCATGCCATGCCTTCTCACGCACGCCTCTACACCAAATTTCCAGCACTCCGAGTCCGAACGGGGCTTCGCTTCATCGTTGAACAACTTCTTTAGCCCCGCGAAGCAGCTCACGGGCGGGCACGGAAGGTCGAGTCCCCCGGGGCTCATGCAGCGTTATTGGGGCGCGCCGGGGCCATTGAGCCACAACAAGCTGTGGGTGAGCAGCTCAGCAGAAAGTCGCCCTACGCAAGCGGCAAGACCCTTCGTGCACATCCTGGCTCCGCATGGTTGGGACGGAGCAAGCAGCGACATCACGCTGCAGTCCCAGATTTCCAGCGTGCCTCTGCAAGGTACCTCGTCGCCAACCGATCTGCTCGATATCAACCACTCCTCCTACATAAGACTTATTCCTGCCCATATACCACAACACATCCCCACCGTCCTCACCATCCTCACCATCCTCACATCCTCCTCCACAGTCCCTCGTCGGGCCTTTGCAGCTCAGGAGTCGTACAAATGATCCGTCGCCAGTCTTCCGGCCTCCGAAGAACCATGCGGCAATCCTTGCACTGCTTGGCTGCGTGAGCGTCACAGCGCAGCTGCAACATCCCGCCGGAAGGCGCCCCGAGCTTAAAAATAGTCTCACACCTAGGTATTACTGTCCGTTTCCCAATCGAAACGTCTTCGCTCGCTTTTCCTCACAACGCAATCATACAGTAGTGTCTCGTGCGCGCATCCCGCGAGGGCCACTCTGATCGATCGCTCTTTTCTGTCGTAGACATCTGTCGCCATTGCCACAACAGGAGTGGAAATCAATGCGCGCGCCGAATCTGCATTCCCGAGTCTCGGTAGCCGATGTTCATGCTCGGAGTGTTGCCCATCTGCCACCAGCCCTCGCTACACGTTATCATTTGCCTCGTGTCTGCGTTTACTCATCAGGCACACAGCTGGTCTATCATATATAGTGCCCAGTCTCTACAACGAAAGAGACTCGTCAACATCACAGTCCAAGGGTAAGCAATCGTGCATATAATGGTATCTCTAAAACGTCAGCCGCACTGCACAGCAAACCCAAAGCTAAATCAGCAAAGCCCCTTCCTCCTTCCTGTACTGCACCGCTGTCCAACCGATTCTACAACTCCCGTCTCGTCATCTAGTCAGCCTCGCTCGGTAGATCCATCCTCCTCGTCAAAGTCGTCAGATCTCTAATCTGCTTCCGCTAATAGCAAAGAACCACAAGCGGCATGAGCAGAAACCACCGTGTGCAATTCAGACACCATCTACATTCATGCATCTCATTAATATGTCTCGCCAAGATCGGTGGTTTGCGTGCGCCTGGGCGGAGGCCTCATCGCGCCATCCGCTTTGCCAGGACTGAACCGATTGCTGGTGCCGGACTTCATCGTGTTTGTGCGCGCCTTCACCCCGGGGCCAATGCTTTTCGACAAGTTTGTCGGCGTTGGCAATCCACTGGTCCCAGGCCCAGCTATGCCGCTGCGTTCCATTGTTGTTCTCCTGCTTGGCGGTGTCACAAGGCCGGAGTCCTCACTCTCGGCTGCCTTTCTTCGAGCTCCACTTATGCTGGCACTACTTCTGTGCAGAGTAGGGGTAACTGTTGCGCCTGAAGCATAGTTTCCGCCCAGGCTGGATTGCGGTCGTCCAGGAATAATACTGCTACCTGCGCCAGCCGTTGAAGTGCGCCCTGTATAATGTCCGAAATCAGTCCGTGCACCTGAACGACTTGGCGGCCTGGCATACGATGCGCCGCTGCTGGGCCGGCACGCAGCTGCAGATGGCGGTCGTTCGAGAGCAGACGGGGGTCGGTCCGGCATGTCTGATTTGCCTGTCATTGCTGAAGCAGGTCGTGGAATGCCGTATGAAAGCCGTTTGATATGGCTTTCGCGTCTTGCTGTCCCGTCCGCACGTGCTTCTCCATCGTCATCTTGAAGCACCGAGGAAGTAGTGCTGGCACTGGGCCGTTTTGAGCTGCGTCTCACGGTCACCGAGGAGGGAATGCTCTCGCCTAGCGCGGAACCGGTGCGTGGAGATCCTCTCGGCGTGCCTGGACTAGGCAGCTTGGATCGTGCTGAGTGCACACGTTGTTCAATCTTTTGCATCCTGCCGATCAAGCCTCGGATCTGCTGCAGAGATTCCGAGCGTGGCAGCCTTTCCTGTGCGTTGCTCGGGCGCGGCCGGGGCTTGCCGGGTGGCTTCATTGCTCTTGCGTCAGACAAGGCTGTGCTGGTGCTTGATGCCAGCGAAGGCCCTCTCGAATGCCTTGGTATCCCTCTCGCTGCTCTGGGGGTGGGCCCTGCCTCGGGTATCAAAGATGTCCTCTTCTTCGGCATAGGCGTCTTCTGCTCGCCATTTGCCGGAGCGTCCGATAGAGGAGGCGATGGAGGCGTCGGCGCGTCAGACGCTGTGTCAGACTTGGGCGGCGGGGTCGATGCCGTGGGTGACAGCGGCGTGGCTCCACTCGCCTCGCTGGCAGGGCTTCTGGCGCGAAGATGTTCAACAGCGAGAGAAGACGCCTTGCTGGCTCGCAGTCCTTCAATTGTAGTCGTCGCCAACCGCAGCTTCTCCAGTGTGATTTCGCTCTCCACTTTCAGGTCACTCAGTTCGTCTCGCAACCTCTGCGCTTCGATTCTTAATGCTTCTCGCTCCTGCTCGCCAACCTTCACCGTCTCCTCTAATAATACGCCTCTTTCGATCGCTGCGTTGTACTTTCCCTCCAAGTCCTCCTTTTCAAACTCTGTATTGCGCGCTTTTCGTTCATAGTCATCATTCATAACCTCTGTGTCTCGCAGCTTCAGGTGCAGAGTGCGGTTCTCTTCGCGCATCGTTGTGATCTCCTTCTGTAGGACATTCTGTGCTCGATTGGCCTCGTCTTTGGCCTGCTTGTGTTTCGTCTTCCATTCGTCGACCTCGAAATTGAGCTTCTCAACTTGTTCCTTCCACTTTCGCTCACTCTTCTCGGCCGTCTCCACGTCCTTCTCGAGCTGCTCTTCGAGCTCCTTGCTGCTAGCCTGGAAGTCTGCAAGGTCCGTTTCGAGCTGTTCGTATTGAGTCTTGTACCATTGTAGTTGCTCCTTGAGGTCCGCACCCACGCGCAGCGGCGAGGAAGTCATGTTGGTCGTCCAGTACCAGTATCCAGCACTTGTCGCGCGTCTCTAGCGGCGCATGTCTTTCAGATGGGTTGTTGTCACGGACGGCGAGCGATACGGTAGACGTGAGTACCGCGACCGTGGCCGTCTGGCAGCAGGCGCGCTGTCTTTCGGAGGACAAGATGTCCAGGTAATTCGTGAATGTTGCCTAATTTAGATGTTGAGACTGCGATGTCTCAAAGTCTCCAGGATGCGGTCGGCGGCAGAATCAACGTCCAGATCCAGAGTCGCGTGGGAGTTCTTCCAGTGGCCAGTACAATATCAAGACTTCATTTGGTGCGTTGGGTGTGGGCGCATACGCTGCGTCGGGCTTGAGGGATTGTAAAGGAGAGCCTCGAGCGAGCGTGTTGATCATCAGGGAAGCGACCCAGCAACGGCAGCGGGACCGCGGCTGCACCCGCCACCTCGAATTGCCTGTGCACCTATTTGCCAGCCGCCAGCCGCCAGCCGCCAGCCATCAGCGTCGGCCACTACTACTGCCACTGCCACTGCCACTGCTCAGACACGAAAAGTGCCGTCTCCAATTTCTCGTGCGAAGCAGCACGTCGATTGGCAGCGGGACACCAGCATTCGTTCGTGGTGCATTGGACGCAGGCTCAGGTCACGGTACTAGCGGAGTCTCGCAAGGGTTTTTCATTCGAAACATTCTTCTTTCCCTTCATAAATGAATGCGACTCGTCGGGTCGCTTGGCCGCCAGCATCCCCTCCGCTTCTTGCTGTATTGCTACACCTTCTCCCTTGTTGAAGACTGCACCACGCACGACATAGACCGCATACGCAGGCGTTTGAGGCCCTTCTAACGACTTACGATTTTACGACCAACACCGCATACGTCTGGAGCGTGCACCACATCCCGGCTTCCTTCCTGCATCTGAACGAAGGACAACCCGAGTTTGGAAGGCGGTTGGAGCTGCATCGGCAGCTGCATTGCTCCAGCGAAGGCGGTCGCCGTCCACGCCCTGATCCTATCCTGACGGGAATCTCAGTCATGGCCGACTTTGCTTTCAAACGCCAAGACGATACAGGCATCACATCTGGTATGCTGGACATAGCATTCACGCTGTAGAGCCCGTCTGACTGACATGTTCAAGAAACGACTAAGATTGTGCCGCTCACCTGCCATGGCCATTCCAGACCGATCACACATGTATCGTTTTCTTCCTTGCTTGCGAGCTCGCGCTCAGCTTCTCAGTTCTACATGATATCAGCATGTAAAGACAACAACCCGATGCTGCGCGACGGCCTTACCGGTGACTGGATAGGAACATTCATTGGCCACAAGGGCGCTGTCTGGAGCGCCAGACTGTCTGACGATGCTACTCTTGCGGCCACTGGATCTGCCGACTTCTCCGCCAAGGTGTGGGACACTTTCACGGGTGAAGTGCTCCACACCCTGCAGCACAACCACATCGTACGAGCAGTCGCGTTTCCGCCACAAGAAAGACCTCAAGTCCTCGCAACCGGTGGCATGGAGAAGAAGCTACGCATCTTCGACCTCTCTCGTACAAGCTCAAGCGTCCAATCCCCAGGTGAGGGTGGGCCTAATGGTAACTCTCAAGCTCCTTTGGCCGACCCGCCGTCCTACGAAATAGGGGCGGGTGAGCACCAGGGCGCAATCAAATCAATCATTTGGTCTCGTGATCCAAATATCGTCATCACAGCCGCTGACGACAAGAAAATCCGTTGGTGGGACTTGAGGGCTCGAGCCTGCATTGCTTCATACGACATCGAAGCTCTACCTGGCTCCTGCGAGCTCAACGCTGGTGTCAACGGCGACCCCGCAGGAATCATAAGCGTGGCGGCGGGCAAGAACATTTATTTCTTCGAAGGTGGAAGGCCAGGTCAACTCATCAAACACATACGTACCGAGCGCGAGGTCGCGAGTGTGGCGCTGAATGGAGAGGCGAGGCGTTTTGTAACGGGTTGTCCGAACGATACTTGGGTGCATGTATGGGACTTCGAGACTGAGAGGGAGTTAGAAACAGGCAGAGGCCACCACGGGCCTGTCTGGACAACCTGTTTCAGCCCAGACGGAAGGTTGTATGCAACTGGTAGCGAAGACGGAACTGTCAAGTTATGGAAGTTCACAGACGGCCCGTACGGCTTATGGCGATAGAAGACGTAGCTGTGTCAGTGGTCATAGCCGGCGATACAAAACGCAGCCTGCTGCTGACACCATATCAGGCATGATGAGCAAGAGGCCTCTCAATACTACCCGTGCCGTGACTCGACCCAAATTTCCAGACCTGAAGTCCCGTCCTCTTCTGCCCTACCACGATCTGCACGCCTGCGATCGCAAAGTCACATCCGATCCGCGCAGAGCTGTGGCTCAGCAACAAGTCATGACTGGTGGGTGAAAAACAAAAAGAGGCCTGAATAATCTAGGAAGCTCTTCCCTGTCACACTACTGTACTACTACAATAATGATGAAGGATTTCACTGGCACATCTAACTTTTCGCTAACGTGCATTACTCTGCCGCCTCGTATCACATCGCCCGAGAGGACGAGAAGCAATATTGTTTTGATTCACAAAATGGTCCCGTGACAGTTCTACTTGCCGTCTCGAGAGAGGTGCAGTGGCAGTCAGAACAGCGTCAATGTCTTAAGCCGGAGCGCGTATAGTTGCGGTGTGTCCCAGGGTGCGTGAAGATGTACGTACGACATTGCAGGAGGGTTATAGTGCAGCAACTCTCGAAAAGCTTCCGACGGGTGGGATTGGCCGTTGATGATGAGAGTCATTGGTTACATCATGCACAGTGCGTTGTTTGAAAGCAAAGTATTCCTAATTAGGAGCTTGCGTTTCTGAAACGTGCATGAATGAATGATAATGCGGTGTAGGAAAAAATCCAACTCCTTTACGATTGCGCTATGCGCAAAACTTTCTACAGAACCTTCTGCGAGACGGCTTCAGATGCCGTTTCTTATGTGCCTCCAATTGAACATGACTGGACGATCGACAACAGGGCCGGCCGTGGCATGTGAAAGACGCAAAAGCAAATTTGAAGCCACTCAAAAGTACTACTCGCTCCGCTCCTTCTGCGAATATGCCATAATCGTTGGAAGTTGCATGCCTGCAGACTTCATGTCCAGCAAAAGCCGTGCATGCCTAACCCTCCATCCATGCTGTATACCCAATACATCGAGAAGTGATGTTGCTGCGAGACAAACGAAAACACGATGAATCCAACCCAGTGTCAGAAGCATACGTTGTGAAGTGAGCGGTCTTTTAAGTTTTCCACCGCCAGGTATACCTGCTGCGTAGCGATCCTTTGTATGTAGCATTGCGGAGAGAAGTCGTCCGCGAATAAAGTGTATCCCAAGCGCGCCTTTGCTAATGCGCGCCAATGTCCTCGTATGCAGGCCAGTATCGTGATCCGAATAAAGTGCTATCAATGATGTTTGCGAAATCCCCGATAAAACGCCGTGTGATGGATCCAAAGTCCAGCTGTGGTAGCCGCATCGCGCAAAGGGGGAATCTCGCACTCAAAAAGACCGTAAATCCAGTGTTCCGCCGCCGATAATGATATATTGAGTGGTATGAAGTCCCGATGCGCCCAAGTGTGTCATGCTGTAATTCAAATGCTCAAATCGTCTCATATTCTCATCATACATTTTGCGAACTCTCTCCGCCAACCTCTAGCGGCCCAAAGCATAGTCAGTGAAGCCTCTGGAGTCGCGGCCAAATGTTCCTGCTCCAAGTGGCTGTGGGACACCTCCAGAGTAGTTCCGTGGGCTCAGCTGGCTGACAAAGTCTTGAGACGGAACGCTGAAAGGGTTGCTAAACATGCCGTCCATGCCAGTCTGAGGGGCTCGGTATCCTCCGCCGTTATTCAGTCCAGGAGGCGTACCTAGGCCAGGAGGAGGTCCAGAAACGGCACTGAAATTGGCGCCAGTGGCCATCCCGGTATAGCCTGGTGACATGGCTTGAGGTGACATCGGCGTGCTTGCTCCACCGCCATTCATCTGGTTCGACCGGACTCCCAACGGGTTCTTGGAGAAGCTGAGCCGAATGCCACCTTTGACGCTGTTGTGCAGTGGATGCCCATAAAGCTCGTGAAGTGCCTTGGTTGCGAAACTGATATCCTCGAACTCGACAAAACACATCGGTCCGTTCTGCTTTGTCCTGAAACACAGACGCTTGTAGCCTCGCTGCTTCGAGAACAACGACTTCAATTCATCCTCCGAAGTATCGATCGGTAGATTGCCTACGTATAGCGTGTTGCAGGGAGGATTCTGGTCTGCAGGATTCACTGGTGGATATTGCGGCCGGGGAAATCCAGGCATGGGGAAGGTGCCATTAGGATTGCCATTCGGTGACACTTGGGCAGAAGGTCCTGATATCGAGCCGTTTCCTCTTTGGGTGGGAAAGCCATGCGCGCTCGGTGATGTGAGACCGTTGGTAGAACTCAACGAGAGACTACCAAAACGATTGACAGGTATCGTAGTGGTGGTAGCCCTGCGTGTCGCGGGCTGTTGGCCGCTTTTAGCATATGCGACAGGGTCCTTCAAGATGTCACCAGTCTCATCGTCCACGGAGTCATCGTTAATGACAGACTTGCCGCTGATACGTGAATGGCCGTCCACACCGTTGGCAAGTGGGGACTGAGGCGAGAACAGGTTCTGGAATGGGCGCTGCTTTCAGGATTTGGGAAGTCACCGTTCCCACCAGAGCCTGAGGTCGGCAGCGGCGGCGAAACCCTCTCCGCGGTTGTCTGGAAAGTGCTGTTGAAGCGTGATCGTCCAACGCCGCCAGAGGAGGCAGAGCTGTTCTGGGTCCGGGACGCCGTGCCATCGATCGTATTTCGCCTTTCAAAGGCTCCAACTGAGCTCGTACTGTGCGCCTCCACAATCATGCTTGCTTCTTTGGTCGTATTTGGTTTACCATGGAGCTTCTGCTGCGCCTCTAGGGCACCTGCGGAAGTCTGGAACCGAGCCACTGCAGTGGCATAACCTGCGTCCTCGGGATAAGGTGATCGAATGAATTCCGTATCTATGAGGTCTCCAGCGAATATGAGCATGCTTCGAAGGGCCTCGTTGCCAATGTTGCGCGGAAGTCTGCGGATCACAACAGCGGGTGCCGGGCGGGTGTCCACGCCACCGAACGACACTGGATCAGATGTGCTGGCCTGGAGAGAAGGCATGATGCCATTGCGGTCGGGATGGCGCTCAGCAGTTGGCGAAGTACCGTATATTTGAGAAGAGCCGGGCATGGAGCTTTGGCCAAAGATATCCGATCGGAATGAGGGAGTTGGCGGAGACGAACCAAAAGGGCTGCGTGGATACATGGTAGAAGTGGTGCGCATGGTACTATTGGCGGGAATCGAGTCGCCCATTGCGCCGTGGTCGCCTTGAATCAATACTAAACCGAAAAGAAGCTCAGACACAAGCTGCAGTTAGCACATGCGTCAACCCAGCGGGTGGGCAAGCGCGACACTGTTGCAATGCCGAAGCGGAAGTTGCGTCGCGACCTGGGGAAGGGTGCACGGAATGGTCAAGCTGAATGGGTACTGGTCGCCGTTCAACACCGATGTCGCGCGACTCGAAAAGGGCATATGAAAGCTGGATGGAGCGGAGCAGATGCGAATGCGCGTACGCGACAAAGCCGGCCGGAGCAGCGAGCGCGAGGGGGTGTGCAGCGGTGCCAGAGTGGCAGCAGCAGCAGCAGCAGCAGTCGATGGCAGATGCAGAGGGAGAGCGCTGAGCAGAGCCGGAGCCGGTTGTCAAGTAGCCTTGCGACGAATATTCGCGGGCCGAACGATTGAAGACGCGACGTGCAGTCGGGAGCTGCAAGGCGAGATGCGTGCGCTGTCAGGCCGGATTTGGGTGGTTTGGACCGCGGCCGCGGTGAATGGAGGGGAGGATGCAGGAGCGTGGGCGCAGACACTCAAGCAGCACGCAAGCGACGGTCGGGTCGGGCAGGCTTGAGGGTGGGTGTGCTGGGAGAAGGTGAGGAGTCGGGTGTGCGTGTGTGGGTGGGAGAATTGGACGTTCGCGATGGAGGAGGCACGTCTGGACTCGACGGGAAAGCGTGGAAGGTGCGACCCACGACCCAACTGACCGGGAGCGTCGAGTGTTGGAGGGCACGGTCCAATCGATAACAGGATGGTGCACGGGCTAGCCTGTGGCTGGGGTACGCATCCCTGCTCGCAGGTTGCTTTCGCTTTCGAGAGCACGAGAAAAAGAGGCAGCTCCCACCGCACGGCGCACGCGCATTTGCCAGCAGCATAACTTAAGGTGAACACTCAGCACACTAGGCTCGGGGAACTGCGACGGCCGCTGGCTCCTCTCCGGCAAGCGCAGAACGAGGCAGCAGCGCGGCGCCGAGGGCTCTGGTAATAATAATAAGATGCTTTGCGCGCGCCGCGAGCTCTCGGGCTCTCAGCTTCGAGGGGGCTTCACCATACTGGACTGCACCGCGCCCGGTCCTGGTGGTGCACGGCAGCATCTACCACGCCGCGCCGCCGCCGCCGCCGCCGTGCGGGTGTGCACCGCAGCTCAGGCCGGCGTGCAGGGCAGGGCAGGGCAGGGCAGGGCACATGGTCATTGGTCGCATGTAGGCCATCGCAGTAGTGTGCTAGAGCCTGGCGGCGTGGCGCTGACTGGCAGTAACGTTAGTGACTGCTGCTCCTGCTTTGGGCCGTCTTTTCTGATCGAGGGCACTTAGAGTTGCACCCCTCCCTCCCTTAGATTGGAACTCAGTTCTGCAGAGCCCAGCTCTTAGCCTTTAATTGGATGCTCTCGTACACAGCACAGCGCCAGCAGACCAACGTGACATCGCGACCATCGCACCCGGCGAAGCTGCTACTGCACTGTACTGTAGCAATTCGCCGCTGCCGCCCTCCAGCACGAGATCACGCCATCACCTCCCGGTGTCCTGTACCGTACCGACATCACCACAAGCCGACTCCGTTCGGTACTCAACAGATGGCTCCTGTGCCTCCCGCGCCGCATACCCGTGGTCGGGATGTCCTTGTCAGAGCCCCCTTCCACTTCAACACACCTTTCCAGACCACCCCCGCAGCGCCGCAGCCTAAAAGGACCCCTCCAATAATTCCTATTCGTCCGCCATGCTTACGAATTCGACGAATCCCAAATTTGCTGACCACTATCGAGATTCGAGATTCGAGACTGATCTCAATTCTTGCGAATCTCCCTTCTTATACCCTGGCATTCGGTGACGGTCACGCGCCAGACCTATCGATGAGGCTCGCACTGGGGCAACACGTGCTTTGATGTTCACTGATCAAGCCGAAGCAAATCCACGGCCTATCTGATGACTCCATACACAACCTGGACACATCTCTGGTTCCGAAGAGACGGAATGCTGTGTAACGAGTTGCATTTCCTCGTGGCATGCTCAGAACGTACATGGGTACGCAATCACAAGCATGGGCATCGATGCCCGTCCGTTTTCGTTTCGGCATGACTTTTGGCTGCATTGGTACCAATCAGCTTCAATACACGTGCCAGACGCTGTACGACAGCGGGGAGCTGAGCGGTACGTGTACATAACTACCGTGCACAGTTCACGGCGCCTCACGTGCAGACGGCGCCTACCTGCGGTGGATGGAGCCATGGTGACACCGGCGGCTGTGGTCGCAATGGTATCGCCTACACGACCACCTCAATCAGGCTCAATGTACAGTACTGTAGTTGTGCGGTCAGTGCCGCTGCGGGAAAGTGAAACACTTGCAGTCGTTTTTCATGGGCTTCTTAAAGCATGAGATCCACTTGTGGTTTCAGGCTTTCACTTCTGACCCTGAATTACAACAGTGACAGCGAATTGCCCCGACACCCTACAGCGTCTTGTGACTCTTGTCGCATCGAAGTGAAAGTAGACATTAGCGGCCCGTAGAATTGAGGCTTCTGATTCGTTGCAACCCATGAAATCCAGGGTTGGGGAATCTGGAATCTCTCTCCGATGCGGCAAGACGATGTCGACCAGACAAGGCTACTACATTCGCTCGAAGGCCAAAGATATAGTTCACACGCTCGTGTGTCGATTTCTTGGCGCTGACATTCCAACATTCACAACACGTCCCACGAGCGGCCGCTTCGTGATTCCTGGATTGTCGCAGCGATCAATGAAGTCTACAAGAAGAGCCTGAAAAGGAGGCAGATGGCAATGCCTATAACTCGAAATCTTACCCCTATGAAAGCTCTCTAGCCTTGTGGCTTGCAATAAGAAGCGGTGTGATCTTCTAATAGAAAGAACACCAGCTGGCATTCACGGCCTGTTGGCCTTGAATCGAGATCCTGGAAATAGTTCTTAATATGAACAAATCCCCGACGTGGCCTCAATTCACTTTTTAGGAGCTTCACCTGCCTTCTGCACAATCCTTACATTTAATACATCCTTCCCGGCGCCATTATGTTACTAGACTAGAAAGTAATCGGTAGGTACCTAGCCTTGGTAGATAATGTCGTAAGCATTTGTAGGCCTAGACCTTGCGACGGCGTTAGTCGATATACCTGCACTTGTACCGAGATTGATGTCGAGAATAATAACGTTAGCTGAGCTGTAGGAATAGACAGTTTTAGCTGCACCGGCAGTGCAGATTGGAGGCCGCTACAACTTTTCACGATCTGTTAGCTGTTCAGATCCAAACCCAGATCCAGTGCGTTTTGTGGGCTTGGAAAGACTGTATATATTTCCTGATATAGACTCAGGAGTTCGTATAGCAGCGTAGGTACCTGCGTAGCCACCTGCGCGGCCATGTCAGGTTTGAAGGCCGCTATACGTTCGAAAGAGGAAATCGAGGCTCGTATAACATTCGTAGGCGATGAACCGCAAACCTGCGCGGCCCTTCAAGTCTGTAGTGCAGGTGCGGCTAAAACTGTCTCTTGAAAAGCATCGTTAAAACAGGTCGAACATTGTTCTCGGTCAACAACGTGTCTTTGGGGAACAGCCGTCTCTGCCTACTTTACCTTGATTTCTGAGACCGAGTCGGCCAATTCCCTGCTCCTAGACTTGCCAAGTACCTCAGCGCAATTGGGCGATCCTACATGGTCCTTCGACCTGCTGATGAGGAACAGAAAAGCAAGATTGTTGTCAAGATTACCACTGTGACCGGGCATGGATCGTGTGATTCTACGCGTGATCACATAGCATATCCACCAACGTCACATTGGGACATGGGTGTTGAGCGCGTAGTTTCACATGTTTGACCAGGTAGTACGCAATTGAATCCGGTGTTCAGTCTGGTTGCGCGATTTGTTAGTATGAGCTCCGGCGCGTGGCATGGTGGCATACTATCGTGCTCTTGCTGCTTCGAGGACTTGGCCATTGCTGCCACGAGGAAGTCCGGTCCGCAATGCTGGCTTCTATGAGCTGATAAGCATACGACAGCAAGATGCGTGGGAAGGTAACAAGGTGATAGCTTCAAAGAGCCTCGATCCAAGGACAGTTGTAAAATGACTGATGTTGCAACTGCGGTCCTGAGCTTGTCTCCAATCAGACCCTAGCTTCTAAGCGGCTTACCGCATTCGACAGAGCGATTCTTGGCAGAAGCTAAGGCATCCACGGAGCTTCTGGAAGGAGACATGCCTCTATAAAAGCAATCCGCAGCTCCCTGGGCTCTTGTTGCAGTGTCCAGTGCTTCTAGAGAGATACTTCGCAAACCAAAGGAGTAATCAAGTTAACGAGAAACATGACTTTTACGATTGGCAAATAGACATCTGGTAATCATGCATCATTCGAGAGGACTATAGACAAGAACAAGAAATTGGTTTCCAATAGTGTTGTGGGTTTACAGCCCCTGAGAAATGGAGGTTGTGTACATCGTATATTATACTGGTGTACACCCATGGATACACATCGGGTATACCCGAATACCAGGATATCCGAGCAATATTAAGCAGCTTGGCGGGTTGTAGGCGGGATATCAGCGTATCCGATAACTCCGCCTTGTGTATACACAACGAGCTCGCCTAAAAGGGTCGTATACATAGTGTATTACAGAGCGTGTACACCATCCACAGGTTGGTGGACCCCATCACTAGTTTCCAAACGCTTCATCACAAATCCCTCCGGTTTCCGTCCCTCTCGGGTATCAATCCAATTTCAAAACGCCGCCCAAAGCTCACTCAAAGAGCTAGAAGATGTCAGTGATAACGCATTCAGATCATGCCGCCAACACATACGACCATCAGTTTCTTGTAGTCTCCACTGGTCTCGGACTTGATGCGCTCCGCCAGATCCCGCTTGTAGAAGTGTTTGTATGCGGCCTTGGCTTGTTGGAGACGCTGTTTGTCCCAGTGGATCATGACGACTCGTCGTACGAGAGCCGTGTCCTTGGTGCCGAGCCCTTTCATGGAATCTTCGAGGAGGTCCGCATCATGCTTGGCTGGGTCCGTAGCCGCACGAACCATAAATAGCAGTGCATCTTCCATGTGACCAGAGAACTCCTTTTTGATGACGTCTTCTAGCGACTTGTGATACTTCTGCTTGTACGCTTGTGAGATCGCACGAATCTGGCCATTACTGCGCGAGGTCAAGACTGAGCAGACAGTCATCTGATCCGTCCCTGTGCGGCCTTCTGTTGCGCCGTAGATCTCCTTGACGTCCTGATCGATCTGCTGGGGAATGACAGGTGCGGACTCTTCATTTCTTCGCGCAGCCATGACCATTTCGTACATTCGCTCAGTCTTCATGCTAAGGTCGTTCTTGACGTCAGATTCCAGGGTGCGGCGATACTCTTGTTGATACTGTGCTTTGATGGCGTTCATATCTGCGTTTGAACGCGAGAGCATGACATCGTCAAGAGCACTCTCCTTGGTGCCTATTCCCTTGATAGCCTCGTTGATCACATGGCAGTCTTGTCTGAGTGGGCCTCGAATGATTGCTTCGAGTCCCTCTCGGAAATAGCCTGACGTCTCGCCATGCACATCCTTCATCAGGTCGCGACGATGCCGCTGCTGATAAGTCTGCTTCAGAGCTTCGATTTCTAGAGGACCCAAGGAGGCCAGGACCTGGATCAACTTGGTCTCGTCTGTGCCAAAGCCCTTCATCGCTGCGCGGCAGTCGTCAGCTGCTCTTGAGGCATCAAAGTTGGCCCGTTGCCTCAAGTCGTAGCCTGGAGATGGCATCGCTGCTGGACCCACTGGCATACCGCCCATTTGCTGCTGTGGATGGGTTTGGCCATAAGCACCCTGCTGAGGCGGAGGAGGGCCTGGAGGTGGACCACCAAACCCTCCTGGAGGAGGTGCCGGCGGTTCCCATTGACTGCGACCTGTTGGGTCAATGAAGTAGTTTCGTCCGCTGGCTTGGTCGAACTGCGTCGTCCAGCCAGGAGGCAGTGGCGGCTGGCCTTGCATAGGCGGTGGTCCGGGTGGAGGTCCTCCGAAGTGGCCGGGCTGGCCGTATCCTTGTTGCTGGTGATTCATTCCGTAAGATTGCTGTTGTGGGTAGGCGTGCTGAGGATACTCTGGAGGGGAAGTCAGCTCTTTTGTTCTTTCAGTTCAGCTACTGTGCCACAGCTGGTATCATATGCTTGCGCCTCAGATGGCATGTCATAGTGAAGATCTTCCAGTCCACTTACGTTGATAGGGCTGCTGCTGCTGGCCGTAGTACCCTGACATAATGCCAAGTGCTCGTGTTCAGCTGGATAGATGATGCAGTTCGTGCGTCCGTCGAGAATCTGCCGTTACAGCCCCAGACGAGACGAGTTATGAGGTGCCGTGGTAATCAGGGAGCAACGCAGACGTTTTGGAGGAGGAAGAAGTTACGTGAGTGGGGCAGTGCAGAGGCTTGTGGCTTCATCACTGCCACTGCGGCGCCAAGCCATGTCATGCCGTTGCCTCGTTGGCCAAGTCTTCCTCCGACCGACAGCCGACATTCTTAATATCACTGTCTTGTCGGATCACATGATATATATAGCAGGGACAGCGCCGCCAGCAGTCACAGACTCTGTGCATCGGCCTTCCACCGCACTGCAGCAGAATCGGCAGAGGCTCGACCCAGCTTATTACATAGACCACAGCCAAGGCCGATCCGACACGATCAACGTCACATATGCACATCCAATGTATGCAGCGCTCCTCGTGGCTTTGTGTTACGTCAACCATCGCTTCCGTTCACGCACCCTTCTGCTGCCGGGCTGCCCTGGTTGTGCAGAGTCATCCGTCCACACGCCTTATGAGGTTATCCTGCTTAAGCAAACCCTGTTAGTCCCTCTGTATTTCTTCAGCGTGCTATACGAGTATCAGCTGCTTCCCCGCTTGTGTCGCAGCAACGTTTGGCATCCTGGTTTTCTTGTCCCAGCCTTTAGCGGTACAAGAGGCTGAAAACCATGTCAACATAATAAACAGAGAATGACTTATTGGTCGGGGTCTAGTCCGCACTGCATGCAGAACTCCCGTTTCGAACCGGATTCGCTCACGCCGTGCAAATTCCTCGCCAGATTACGACTTTCATTGCCACGCGACGTCTCAGAATCTTCACACAAGACATATAAGCAGTCGACCAATTCAGAAAGATGGCTCCGATGGACAACGCCTTTCTCGACCCAAGCCGAGAGGATCAAAACAACATGATGAACGCTTCCTGGGCAGCACATAGTAACAACTTGACGACCAGATCACGAGCCAGCTCAGTCGCTTCGAGCAGATATGTCCCTCAAGACTACCTCTTCGGCAAGAAGACACCCGCCGAGTTGCTCAATCCTTCGACCCACGGTGGAGCACTTGTCCCTGTTGATGAAATATCATCAGTACGGAGCTATGAGCCTTCTGTGCCAGAACAATACGCAGTTCGGCCACACAATCCGCAACTAGCCCTTCAACCATACCCTGATACTCCGTTACCTCTAGGAGGATACGCCAGGCCTGCTGGCAGGCCTCGTGCGAGCACAGAATCACGGTGCTCGGATTGTTCTCGCTCTTTCCGAAGCCATAACTCAGCACGCACCCAACGACAAAGTGAGGATGATGCTTACTATCACTCCACCAGTGATCGCGATCTTCAACGAAGCCGAAGCCATAAAGAGCGAAGCCGCCATCGCCATTACGAGACTGATCGCGACAAGCATCGATCGGGAAGATCACGCAAGGATTCCTACTACGACGATTCGCACAAATCCTCATCATCACGGGATTCATCAAAATCAAAAGATAGGAAAGATAAAGAAAAGCCTGTCAAGAGAGCATCATCAACCACGAAAAAGCGGCGTCCTACATATGTGAATGCAGCTCATCAAAGTAGGAAACTCCAACTCCGCTCCGTCGATGAATTCCTATACTACATCGAGGGCTGGCCGCTAACATGTTTGTAGATTGGGCGGCTCTTTATTTTCCTTGTGGAGCCATATGAAGAGAAGTTTCGAGTAGAAGAGCTTCTGCGCTCTCCTCCAGCTTTTCAGACTCATACATTCGGTTTTCGCATCGATTATTATTTGCATCGACAATCTACAGCTTGAGGTACCTTTCGCAGCAGCATAGCAGCGCAGCGCAAGCATTGTTAAGTAGACAGTACTTGAACAGCAACGATCTTCCATCCTCATTCATGTCCCACGAGGCTTCTTATATGCGCGATGACATTGACATGTTCACCACCAAGGCATTCCGGAATCATCACCTAGAAGGAGCTTGAATTCATCATGTCGAGCAAGACACATATTACAGGTGCAGCTTTCCATCGCAACTGGCTTCATACTCCTGAAATCATGGACACGAGACCAAGGGCCCATCGGCCCGACCGTAGGGTTGCTCTATGAAACGCGAGCAATCCAAGCAGCAGAAGGCACATGACTCGACTTTGCGAAGACCTGCTTCTTGCTGTCGATGTAACCCTGTTTCTCCGCATTGGCTAAGAATAATTCATGACACAGTCGTTACGGACCGAGGATAAGAGGTACAGAACCAGCATCAAAACAAGCACACGTGATGACATGTCGAAACAATACTGCTTGGCTCATAGAAGGAGCAGTCTTTCACTTGATGGTTGCTGTCGCAACGTCATGTCCAAGCCGACTAGTCATTGCAAAGTCAACAAGTCCAGGTCGGGGCTTAAGCCATAATGTCAGCTGCAGCGTACATCCCGTTACGAGGGGTCGTTCCCTTGTTTCTGGCCCAACCGCTCGCAGCCAAACTCCAGGGTCCTTCGCTGTCCATCGCGACATTCTTACTGAGACATCCTCGCAAATGGCAGGCGTGATCAAGAATGAAGTCATGGCGTTTCGTCGAGAATAGTTATTTAGAGTGTGGGCATGCAAACCTTGTTCGAAAGGCTCTATAGTAGGCTTGGCCGGACTTGTTTCGTTACTAGCAAGAAACAGGATATTTGGCACCCAGTGCTTCCGTGCGGTATCGCAGGCGACAACTTGTGGTAACGCTGAGTGAGCTCAGAATAGGCGTAACTATTTGGCTGTAATGCTTCGTGACAGAGGACAGTTCAGCTCTCCGTTCGACTAATCTTAATACATGCAGGTAGCAGCTCTCTCTACGCTTCTGCTGATCCACTTGCCTCCGTCCGAGCTTGCTGATTTAGATCCAAGTCTTCTTGCCAAAAACCATGCGGAACATCATGTATTGGGATGCTGCACAGCAACCATTAGCACTATGATTCTTCTCGTGATCCAAGTGTAGAACGCCAAACTTACCAGCAGTGCCGAGGATGAGAGAGGTATAGTATGGGTAGAGCATGTACTTGGCATTCGGGCCCTGCAAGAGACATGTCAGTGCCTGTAATTTATGGTGTCCGCCCAGCACCTCGGAGTATCCTGTCTCTCCACGAGCTCTGCCTCCGCTCAATGTCCCATCTCCTCTATGGCCCAGTCAACTAACCTTATTCCACTGCCGCACACCATCGTGAGTCTGGTGAAGTCTCTGCCACGCCGGCACGTTGTTCTTGCGGTAAAGACCTGGGAAGCTCGGGAACCTGAAGATGGGTTAGCTATCGGAGGTGCCAGAGGAAGGCATTGCGCGGCCGCAGGTGCGCATAGTAGGCGGTGATATGGACGTACCCGGCACGTCTGGCGATTGTGGCTCGCATGATGGCGGTAGTCAAGCTGATAGAGTGGAGTGTGGTGTGCAAGATACGTGCAGCGTGCCAGTGATGTCGATGTCGAAGGGCAAAAGCGGCCGGGTTCTTCCGACTTCGTGCTTGGCGTTTCTGCGGCCCGGCTTGGGCACTTCACACGCTCCTCGCGTCAGAAAAACAATCCCATCACGGCGCCGACGACAACAACCCCCGATCGCGCGCGCCAATGCAATGGCCCCTGACAGAGGTGTAAAGGGATCATGGCAATGGGCACCGCCGTGCTCCATCGATGGCTGCGAAAACCGCCAACATGCTTGATTCGACAAGCACTGCTTCACCCCGCCATACTGCGATCGAGGTCGAGCCGATGCGTCGCCACAAATCGTGGCTATAATTTTTCTCAATTGGATTCGAATCAGGCCGAAGAGGAAGATACGGCGCCCCGAGAATCTCGTGGCTACTATCAGCCTCGTCGCAGAGAGCCCCAGACGCATCACGCTGAATTCGCCGCGATCTTGCATAGGATATCTTTGCTTACGGGTGACATCCCAATATCCTCTCTTCCAGGAGGTCAAGCATTTGTCTCTCTACTCTCACCAGCAAATGTGCAAGCCGTGAAGACGAGTTCGACACGCCTGGTCAATGAGCCTGAACACCGAAACAATATGGAGTTATGGATCGAGCTTCTGGAATACAGACAGCGTCTTGATGGCTTTGACGGTGTGCTAGCGACATGGGAAGACTTTATGGATCAAAATACGGATCTGCCTACCGAAGGAGCAGAGGCCGATATTCTCTGGCCTACCTTCATTCACTCATGTATCGCGGAGCCCATCACCCAACCCCAGGAGGATCTTCTTATCCGCATCCTCGAGTATGCCAAATCTCTGAAGTCTCGGAGCGGCAACGTATATACGAGCTTGTATACATGTACTATTGGCAGATGGCTCCGCATACATGGTGGCGAAGGCCTTGGACAGTGGCATCGCCGGCTCGCTGATTTCGTTGAGCCTACCGATGTTGATCTTCGTGAGCTCGTATCAGATTTCGCCCTGAATCCAGGACAGCCAAAGATGATGGTAGACAACAAGGACGCGGGATATTTTAGTCAATTTGAAATGATTTACCGACACTTGAAGGTCAAAAAACTGTATGATCACTACATACCCCCAATGCTGGAGCGTCACAAGCCATCGATTGTATTGCAGTGGCATAAACTCTTCCTATCCTACGGCGACGCGCCAAGCCCTCAAGTCTTCGCCATGCCTGCTGTGCAAACCTTGTTCGAGCTCGATGGAAATATGTCTCTACCAATGGTGCACCTGCAACCGGATGAAGGCTCTGACACGAAACCAGTCATTGATTCGCAGCATGCTCCGGTGCTAACGCGTTCAAGCATGTCTGCAATCATGGGCGAGGTTCATGGCATCAAACAGAAGGAAATGAGCGATTATTTTGTCGCGAAGATGTTTGCAACGCGGGCCTTCCCTCTTGATATGGTAGTCAGTGGCCTGAGCTTCTTCGGTATCGACAAGCTTGGACCGCTTGCTCTGCGCGAAATGGCTGTGCGTGCAGGATCGGCAAACACATTCTGCAGGAAACTTAACATCCTGAAAGACATGAGAATCAGTACCAGCGAGTGTGTCTATGTTCGTCTGCTGGAGAAAGTCGCTGCCGAAATCCCACATCTGTATGATGCACTAATCGCTAGCGATGAGCATCCTGAAGTTTTTGAAGATGCCACGACACAGGAACTCCTGTTAGCTTTGTTCCTTGAGCGCGAAGAGCATATCAATGCTCATTTAGCGTTTTTGGCACTTTCAATGATGGGAAAGAAACGGAAAGCGAGGGCATGGAACAGAGTCTTGCAGCACTACATCCGCGTTCATGACTATCAAGCGATGTCGAAGCTTGTTGAGCATATGAAGACGTCAAAAATGTCTCTCGCACAACGGACACTCGATATGATGCATCGTTACGTCTTGCCGACCCGGAATGTCAGCAAAGCTCCAATCAAGCTGACAGAAGGATATGAAGATATTCCTCCCTTACAATTCACAACAAATGCCTTTATCTACACTGCTGAATGTGGTGGAATTGTGCATCACAAGCTGTGGCACGAGAACATGAAGAGATTCGGCATGCTTCACAGGTGGGAAGAGCTAGAGCGTCTTGTTCTGTGGCTGGCCAGCTTCTATTCGAAAAGAGGACTGCGTGGTGAGGTCACGTTCGAATGTGGCAAGGCAGTGCTGCGAAAAGAATCGATGCTCGAACTCATCTTCACCGAGGATATGCGAAAGGCACTGGTGATCTGGAGCCATCGGATCGTAGGGCTGAGAAAAGCTCTGAAACCGCGAGATGACTCTGACAAAGGCACGTGTGAGCCATGGGCAAGGGGCATACTCCTCCTGAAGCGACTGAACGAAGCCGGCATCAAAACGGATGCGGTCTTGGTAAAAAAATCATTTCTCGACATGATGTGGAGTCTCTTTGGTCCGGCTTATTCGAAGAGACGCATCAATCACGACGTAAAGAGCCATAACAAGCTGTCGCTGGCTCATTACATCAAGCATGCCAATGATCTTTGGGACGGGGAACTCTTCGATCTGGATCCGAGCCTCTACAAGCCTGAGAACCATGCCGACCTCCTCGTCCATGTTTTTGGCTGCACTCGATCAACAGACAGCCTTACAGGCGAAAAGGCGGATGTGGTGGCATATGCTGAATTTCTAAGATCTGGAGGAATCCTCCCAGACAGTGGCAAGATACTTATAAGAGCTCAATACTGGAAGCACAGTCCATTCCGAATCCCTCGCGGGTACTTTGCTAACGCCGCTTCTTTGGACCACCATAATCACCCTCACCCTCAACCGCATCTATCGCCGCCTGCTCACTCATCGAGTTCTTGTCGGCCACCCAATCCTGGAGATACTCAGGAAGCTGCTTCATTTTATTCTCCTCTCCTGCCATAGGCTCTCCCAACGTCATATATGTTGGAACGACTCCAATCCAGGTGTTATTTACCACATCTGGATTCTGAAGATCGAACTTCTCATCGCTCGGACCTCCTGCTCTCGTCTTTGCGGAAGCTGTCTCGATCCGTACTTTCAACACACCTGTAGAAGTGATTTCATCCTTTCGTGGTGGCTTGCGGCTATTCTCCCATCGGTCAGGAATGCTGTTGTTGGTGATCGATCGCAGCGCGAATTGTACTTCCTCTGGGTCTTCGACAAGGCTTCCGTAGCCGAAAATTACGGCTGAACGATAGTTGCAACTGTTGTGGAATGGTGCTAGAGCGAGCACCCACCCGTCGAAGAGCGTACCCGCAACGCAGACGGGGATCTCGCCACCTTGAGTCAATTTGAAAAGTCTTGCAACTGAAGACCCATGGAGGTAAACACTTGGCTCCCCGTCATCATTGTATGTATCCAGAGCTCCAAGCATAGGTAATATAGTGGGAAATTGAGGTCCTTCTTTGAGTGGCGCATTGAAGGAGACGTGCAGAACTGGGCATTCGTTGATGATGGAATGGATCAAGTCGGCATCGTATTCAGCTGCATTGATGTATCAGTCGATGAGCTCTTGTAAAACATGGTCATTTTCCTTACTTCTCTTCGCCAACCTCACGCCTTTGCTCCGCTCGTCGGGAGTGTAGATGGCTGAAGGTGCCATGGTGGAAGCCGCGTACCTTTCGTGATCTGCCGTCCGTGAGATCTGAGGTCAACGTCCTGGTGTCGTAGATAGCAATTTGCGGCTGACCAGTCACGATTATCGCATTGATGACTCCTGCGCCTTGCGCCCTTCGGGTGGGTCAAAGCTGTGAGAAGAGCTCCAAAGTCAATGACTGCCTCGGCTGCGACTTCCTCGTGGAGAGGAGAGACAAGTGGTTTGGCTGTGGGTGGAAGGAGCTTGTTTATTACAGTACGCATACAATCCTAGCATTTATAATGAATACCGGCCAACAAAGGTCTCTCTCTGCATAAGAATTACAGCGCTAGAACGCTGACTTCCAGTACACGACCTGAGAAACCCAAACCACGACGGAAGCAAAGCTTACATTCACAACTCCCACCCTTGCAATTCCTTCTCAGTCCACCTCCACAGCACTTCGGCCAACTCATCGTCTGCTCCAGCTTTCGTTAAACTCCCCTTCAATCCTACAGGCTCATACCACGTTCCCGTTTCCACCTGTCTCGGTCCCTTTCCCAACGGCGCCACAGCAGCCCACTGCTGATTCCAGGCACACTGCTCTGGAGGAATCATCAAGAAATAACTGGTCGAGTAGACAAAAACTTTGTGGAAGAACGAGAGATTTTCCACAAGTCCTGTCGCTGAGACACCAGGATGTATCGATACTGAAGTGATTTCAGGATACTTCTTGGCGTAAGCGCGAGCGTAGAGAAGATTCGCAAGTTTCGATTGTCCGTAGCGGAACCACGGTGCTAGAAAATAAGAGATGTCCTCTTGTTTCGTTTTCAGTTTTGAGAAGTCTATGCCGGTCGAAGCTTTGTAGCCCAGTGATGTGTCCCAGACTACTCGGACGTCGGCGCCGGTTTGTGCTGTCTTCTGAAGTAAAGGCGTGAGGAGTTTGACGAGCAATGCGTGGCCTATGTGATTGGTGCCGAATTGGATTTCGTAGCCGTCTGTTGTCATCCCTGAAGGTGAAGCCATGATGCCGGCGTTGGCGTTGAGGATGTCGAGGCGGTCTGTTTTTGAGAGGATGTCTTGTGCGGCTTGCTTGACTGAGGAGAAGGATGCTAGATCGCATTTTATGAATGTGACTGGGGTTTGAGGGGCTTTCTGTGTGGCCAGTTGCATTGTCTGCTCGGCCGAGGGTTGAGATCGTCCTGTGAAGAAGATGTGTGCTGGATTGTGCTGCGCGAAGGAGAGGACTGTTTCCCTCCCTAGTCCTCCAGTGCCTCCTGTGACTAGTATCACTCGACCACTAAGGTCGGGAATCTCCTTTTCGGGATTGAAGACTGGTTTCTTGAACATATTGAAAGCCATGGCGATGGACTTTGTTCAGACAGCTTGCTGATCTGTTGTCGTGTCTGGAAGGTGTTGTCGTGAGCTGGAATGCACAATCCCTACCTGTTGGTGAAGTTGCTTGTATTCAAACTATCTGGTGTAGCGGTTTCCGATTCACCATCGGGCGTGGCGTTGGTGTCTTTGTTCTGCGGTCCGGACATAGAGATGGACGAACACCGTTTTGTGGCTTGACTCGCTGCTGCGAATTCATCCGATCGGAAGGATTCTGCTTGGCTTGCGCTTTCCATTGGACGGCCGAGACCCGCAAAGCCCTCTCCCATCCAACGTGCGAAAGCAACATACCGTACAGTAGCGACAACACCATGACAGGGATCGCTATACAGCTGCCTTGAGGCGGGCGCGGCGGCCGCAATTTGGAAGTAGCCATTGCTTGTGCCATTTTCCCAGCACTGTGACGTTCGCAGGACGGACACGGAGAAAGATGGAGTGGGTGGGTGGGGATAGAGGATATGACATCTTTTGTCTTCTCATCGCATCGACAATTCTTCACAAGCCCTCAACGCCTCGCTAAGCATCATGCACAACACCGGAAGAACCGATTCTTCACCTCTTCGCGCGCTTGCTCTTGCCAGGCCTAAAAGTCCCCTTCTTGCCACCACTCTTCATCTTCTTGACGGAATACGAACGGTCGTCACCCGTCGACTTCGCGTCGTTGCTCTTCGCAAACCGCTTCTTGCCACCAAACCCGAACTTCTCGTCCTTCTTCTGGCGCTTTCGATTGGGGCCGTCGCCGGATGCTCGTCTCGCAGCCTTATCCTTCTTCGCTGTCTCGGTCGCATCCTCGATCGCAATGTCGAAATCTGCGTCTTCGTTGGCGGTGAGGTCAGCACCTTGGCGTTCTGTGGAGAGTTAGCAGGGTACATTGACAAGGATCTTTCTTGAGACCGTGACTTACTCCTCTTGAGCGTCTGGATTCTGTCCATGGTATCTCGCTTCTCCTTCTGTCTCTCTTGCAACTTTGCGACCTGGACAGCCTTGCCAAACTTCTTGAGATCCCTTTGCCGTCTTGCGTCCGCGCTGGCTTTCTTTCTTGCAGCCTCATCCAGCATCTTCGCTCGTACTTTGCCCATTTGCTCTTCTGACTTGACCATCTCTGCAAAATAATCTGTAGGCCTGCTGAATGGCACTCCTTCAGCCTTGAGCTTTGCTCTTGCCTCTGTCACGGCATCAAGACATTGGTGGTAGAATTTTAACTCTCTGTTAAGGTCGTCTTCCACGTCCTTGATTTCAACTGGTTCGGCAGAGGTCACCGACTGTACTTCGGAGAAAGGTAGGCTGGACGGTAGTGCGAATGATTTCAGTGATCGTTGCAAGGCGGCGGTGTTGTTGATCGTCAGTCGTTGGTGCGGTATCACATCTGCTCTGTCTTCTGAAGCCAGCGATTCGATGTCGGATAGTGGTATGTCTTCGTATTCCTCCTCCTCCTCGTCTTCTCTGCCGTCTTGTTCAGGCTCGTCTTCTTCGTCTGACTCTGAATCGGATTCATCTGACATAGGACCAATCTCCACACCTCCATTTGCTTGGCCATCTTCTTCACTATCGTCTGGTTCCCATCCTTCTGCCTCGCTCTCACTCTCCTCAGTATTCTTTGCGCTCTTGCCCGCCTTCTTGCCCCTTTTCGACTTCTTTGTGCCGTTCGCGCCTCCCGCCTCTTCGGCAGCGACTACTGCAGCTTCAAGCGCCTGCAAATCGACGTCCGACTCTTTCTTCTGGCGTTTGCGCTTCTCGGCCGCTTTTTGCAATTTCTTCTGCTTTTCCAGCTTGTGATTGACACCCTTCTCTCGCTCCAATGCAGCTTTGAGCTTCATTGTTTTCGCCATGTTGCCGACAGAATTATGCGATCAGTGCGCTGAGAGGAAAATGTTGGCTGGTGAAGGTCAAATAAATTCTGGCCAAGCCTTCAACTTTTGGCTTTGCCGCGGCGGAAAAGCAGGAGCCAGCTCCGAGCCTGGTCGATCCAATTAGCATCCCCTCGCTACCTTATGACCTTCCCGCGTCTGCTTCTTGTTCATATGAACAAGAATTGTCGCATACATTTCCAGTGCAATGTTGAGATGGCCGCGGCCATGGCAGAATGCTGGTCTCCGCCCGACATCTACTCGCGCTGTCTCGATGCGATCTGTCTCAACTAAGTCGACCACCGATACCTCCTCAAGCCGCTTCCCTCGAGTGTTTGCTTTCCAAAAAGCAGGAAGTCCCGTGAGATCCTTCGATCGCACCCTGAGATGGTTTTTGTATGCATGGGCAGGCTTCGTAGGCTGGCATACATGGTGTCACTACTTCTATACGTGCGACTCTGCGTACGGAATCTCCATGCTACCGACCGTGTCAAGCTTTGGTGACTGGGTCATCATCAGCAAGTGGCACAGACGAGGCAGAGGCATTCATGTAGGAGATCTGGTCAGCTTTCGACATCCCGTCACGGAGGGGATGCACGCGGTCAAGAGAGTAGTCGGCTTGAGCGGCGATCTGGTGTTGATGTACACACCCGGCAAGAGTGATGCCATGTTACAGGTAAGTAGTGGGAAGCAACAATGTGTTTCGGTGAGAGTCACTGATGGTTGGTAGGTACCAGAAGGACACTGTTGGGTCGTTGGAGATAACTTAGCACATTCTCGCGATTCAAGGCATTTCGGCCCTCTTCCCTTGGCTCTGGTCTCTGGCAAAGTCATAGGCAAGATTGACTGGCAGGACCGTACCCCGAAGCTTGCAGTGTTGGAGAATGGTCTGCAGCCTGCAGCCGACGACGATCTAGATTGAGCGTTTTGCCGTAATGAGCAAGTGATCTCCCTCTCAGCGATGATGTTTTCATGGGCTGATGCTGAGAAGATATCTATTCGAAGCATGCCCCATAATCATGACAAGGCGGCACAGTCTGGCATTGCTGATCAGGTGTATCGCTGCCAGGTAGTGACTTCCTGGCCTTATCGCGAAGGATTCTTTGGCCGCGCGGAGCTAAGCAATGTGCCAAACACAAGTGTTCCACAGCGAAGCTGGATGAGGGCTCTGAGTGAGAAATGGACTGGGCCTTTCAGGAGTATCGTACAGAACATAACCCGAGACTCCGAGATCAAGCCTGTTGAGCTTGCTGGTTGGGTACCACAACGCAAGTCTGCAGGCGTACTGAGTGGGAAAGTGGTTTTACTTGGCCCTGCAATGCGCTCAGATACTGGCTTCACCATGGGCAAAGTAGTGGGGAAGACTCGCTATTTAAGAAAAGTCCATGAAAATTGCAACAAGTTCGTCAATCGCAATATTGAGCTTGGCGAACCGTATAATCTATACGGCTATCACAAACATTCCGTGGCAGAGCAAGCGGCCAAAAACTCTGGACGGATTCGAAGACTAGGAATATGAGCGGGAGCAACACGAGCAATGAGATTCATTTGGGTAGAGGCCGGTAGTTTCTTCGAGGCAAAATAGCACTCTCGTTCCAGCACGCGATTACAGGGCATAAACCAGTCGCTCTGGTAGCACGAGACCGGTCCATCGTTATGAGACTTGAGAGCTGTTGATGATCAACTTATTTCTCCAGCACATCAGACAGCTTCCGCTGCAAAGCCGCCTTCCCAAATCGCCTCAGATCAGCGTTCTCCATAATTTGGTTCTCGCTCCCGTTCACCGCCGCATCAAGCATAGCTGCGGCCAGCTCGCTAACCGGAATATAGAGATCTCCTAGAATCGGACTTAATGTCGGCTCTCGTGCTGTCACAAACGCCGGGCGCACAACAAAAGACTTCCATCCCTGGTCAAATTGTCCTTCAAGATCAATCACTCGGTCCTCAACAGTGCCCTGCCTCACGTCAGTAAGCCATCAATAACGAGTACTCGCTCCACTCACCCTTGGCTTCCTCTTTTCGCTCAAAACCCAAAGTGATTTACTCTGATCTCGTTCCACGAACGCTCCGCTCGTGTAGATGAAACGGAACTGCTTTCCTTGACCAAGACCCGTTTTCGAGAAAGCTTCGGCCGCCCGCATCGTCATGTCCATATGTACGTCCATTCCAGACTTGGCACTTCATAGAACCCAGATACATGCTTCGGCTTCAGAAAGTTGAATGAGCTCCTGTTGCTTGTAGATGAACAGGTAAGGAGATTCTGTAGGGTCTCTAGCAAGGGGTGTTTGATAAATAACAAAGCCACTTAGCAAAAGAAGTAGGTGGTATACTTAAGGACCAGGTCGCGTTGTATTTTGTGGCACCAAATCGACAGCAACATTGTCGGAGGAACTGCGCGCAGTGCTTCGAGGACTACGAAGGATTCACAGCTTATGACGAAGGCGTTGTCGATGTTGTGGGAGCAGCTATAAAAGGCGCGGCACAACATCCAGCCGCCGTAGTCTCTAAGTGTATGGTAAGTCAGTCCGAGGTCTTGGCGTTCAGTCAGCCAGGTCCGATCACCTGACGACTGATCCCGCTTCTTGTTAGCCTCACAGGCTTTGCGGTGGCGGGCAACAGGTCGACAGGACAGACTGCTGAAGTCTTCAGAAAACATGGCATGCCTGGCCAACAGGACCGTGATCTGACCAGAGGGCCATATTTTCTCATGTGATCTTCATTGAAAGCCATCTCCTCATCGAGCACTTCCTCAGCCAGAACCTTTGGTGAGAACGGTACAGACTCTGTGGACCAATTCTGTCCAGAAACATGGCTGGCTGCCGAATTCTAGGGGACGCTGCCGTTCATGAGATCTTAATCGGTCTGTCCAGGTCTGACGTAAAGCTGTTCCAGAACAAGCTGCAGGAGTCTCTGCGCCGATATTCAGTCGAGGATGAACGCAAGTATCAGCCAGACGCAGGCATCATCAACAGGCCGAGCGGCCAGAAGACGTTATTTCGACCTTTCACGTCTCCATCGTCGGTCGGCACCAAGATCATTGTTCACCCTGCGCCAGACAGAGTCTCAAACACCCAACAGCCGCTTCACGGTGTCATAGTTCTGTGCGACAATCACGGAATCCCCACAGGCTTGATCAACGCTGAAGAGGTTACTGGCTTTCGTACCTCCTTGAGTGCTCTCATTCTGTGGACATGGCGAAAGTACACGGATTCAATTCTGGTCTTTGGAGCTGGCAAGCAAGCCTTGTGGCATATTCGCCTAGCTTTGGCTTTGCGAGGAGAGGAAATACAGTCCGTTACGGTAGTGAATCGCAACCTTGGACGAGCAGACCAGCTGGTCAAGCAGCTTCAGGAGGAGAATGCTGGTCGGTGGAAATCTGAGGCAAAGCTTGAGAGTCTCGATCCCAACGACAAGTCACTTCTGCAGAGCAAATTAGCCGAAGTGGATGCTGTCTTCTGCACGGTACCCTCAGAGGACATTTTGTTCCCAAAGGAAGACCTCTCTCTCGACTCGCGCAAACGAGCTCCGTACATCTCTGCTATCGGCTCCTGGCAATCCCAAATGATTGAACTGGATCCAGCGTTACTGAAGCATGTTGCCGAGGACGACCGCACTTTCAACCTGAGAGATGAAAAGGGAGGCCTGATAATTGTGGATGATCGTGATGCTTGTCTACATCACACTGGCGAGGTCTTGCAGAGTGGTCTTGCCGCCAGAAGTTTGCTGGAGCTTGGTGAGGTCTTGGATCTTCAAAATCAGGACGAAAGCGAGTCGCAGAAGCGAGAGAAGTTCACAACATGGTTGGCTAATGGTCTAATCGTGTATAAGAGTGTCGGAGTCAGTCTGACTGATCTAGCACTTGGCGAGGCGATACTCGATATAGCCAAGCAGCGTGAAATGGGAACACCTATCTCAAACTTTTAGAGAATCTTGCAAGAGCATCATCGATTGTGTGTATTCACCGGCCTCCGATGACGCTTCTGCCGAAACAACTGTTCTTGGCAAACCGCGTCAAGCCGCATGTGAACTGCCAAGCTGTATATTGAGCGACGGCAGAATTTTCAGCCGGAAGGATGAGCCAAAGGATTGCGGCAAAGCTCTTCGCACGTGGGAAGCCGACAAGAGCTCCAATGATCTTGCGATCTGTTGAATAGATCATTGATATACTGCTGGAAGTGAATCCAGTCCGGTCCCGTTCTCGTTAGCTAGAACTCTGCGAGGCACAATGTCTCCAATTGCCATTTCAGACAATCAAGAGTACAAAATCGCCACTATCCCAGCTGACGGCATTGGACCTGAGGTCATCGACGCTGGCGTAGAAGTTCTCAAGGTTTTGAGCGAGGCCTCTGGGTCCTTCAGTCTCAAGTTCCAGAATTACGACTGGAGCTCAGAAACATATAAGAAGACCGGCAAATATATCCCAGATGAAGGGCTTGTAAGCCTGAAACAGCACGATGCAATCCTTTTCGGCGCTGTTGGTGCTCCAGGTAAGCACAATATGTAAGGGTTTGGACTCAAGACTGACTCGCTGCATAGATGTTCCAGACCACATCTCCCTTTGGGGATTGCGACTGGCGATCTGCCAGCCATTCCAGCAATATGCCAATGTTCGTCCAACGAAGATCCTCAAGGGTACTCAGTCACCTCTCCGAAATGCAAATACTGGCGATCTCGATTGGGTAATTATTCGCGAGAATAGCGAAGGAGAGTATGCTGGACAAGGAGGCAGATCTCATCGCGGCCAGCCATGGGAGACGAGCACCGAAGTCTCTATCTTCACTCGACATGCCGTAACCAGGCTTATCAGATTCGCATATGAAACTGCGCAAAAGCGGCCGAAGAAGCATCTCACAGTCGTGACCAAGTCTAATGCGCAGCGCAATGGAATGGTAATGTGGGATGAAATTGCCGCAGAAGTCGCTAGGGAGTACCCAGATGTGCACACCGACAAAATGCTCGTTGACGCGATGACGTGCCGCATGGTACTCCAGCCCAATTCGCTCGATACCATTGTTGCCACCAATTTACACGCGGATATTCTTTCGGATCTTGCAGCGGCCCTGGCCGGTTCGATCGGCATTGCACCAACATCCAACCTTGACCCGACAAGGCAAAATCCCAGCATGTTCGAACCGATTCATGGATCTGCTTTCGATATCACTGGAAAAGGTGTTGCCAACCCTGTCGCCACCTTTTGGACTGCCGCGGAAATGCTGAGATGGCTTGGCGAGGAAGAGGCAGCAGATCGGTTACTGGAATGTATCGAAGATGTCTGTGGCCAAGGCATCTTAACGAAAGATCTTGGTGGCTCTGCGAACACAAAGGAGGTAACCGAGGCTGTAATTCAGGCGATTCGGAAATCGTACAAGCTGCAGAAGGCTGCTTAACGGCTACATCTCTGCGTATTTGCTTTCATGGTAGCGTGCTCTGGTCACTGTCGAAGCATTCTAGCGAAGCTGCATGGCGAAGATGCGTGTAGACAACTCCTGCGAGAAGGAGATCTCTATCGGAGTCCAGTCCGATGACTGGAAGTCTTACAGGCAGGCCGTTCGTAACGATCAACAGGGACTTGCAGTAAGATGCTCATCCAAGACGTGTTGTCCAATCAGGCATTCGCTCAAAATAATGGAAGAAGGATGCCCTATGACGGGTCTCCTCCAATACCACCTTGGCCTGATAATTTCGATGGAGACGCATTTAAGGTCAGCCAAGCCCGAGCATATTGTGCTGATCGCGCGAAGTACATGGCCGAGAATCCGGTTGGCAGAGCACGGCAATACCGATTGAAACAGATGGTGTGTGCTACGCTGTGCTGTCCGACGGGTTTGCACAGGGTTATGCTATGATCTATCCTCGCAGTCACTTCATGAACCAAGTCACTCTGAGAGTCTGAACATAGGTCAGAACCGTCATCCCGTCATCTGGCCTTCCTGATTGAGACAGGCGTGGATGTTGACTCGGCCGCATGTGTGTGTGTGTGTGTGTGTGTGTGTGTGTGTGTGTGTATGTGTGAGAGAGAGAGAGAGGGAGGGAGAAAACGCCTGCTTGCTGGCGTCTAGGTACAGAATTCTCAAGGAAAGGACCTGGAAGACATCATGTCGGCGAGTGACATGACTCGCGAATCACCCACCACTACTCATCCTCATCACTCCCTACCTGATCACCAGGATCGTCTGCAACTCGCGAATACGATTACAGTCGTCGCTAGCATCCGTGCTCTTGCCTGGCCAGTGGATATGGACTGTAACTCGACGAAGATGCGAGGCGTTGGTGCGTCCGATGGTCTCCGTGAAGCCGCGGAGGAATATCCAGCCAAAGCAGCCACTGAAACGGAACTCGTCCTCGCCATAGAAGATGCTACTGGCCTCGGCGAGCACGGTCTTATTGAAACGAAGGAAGGGCAGAGTGACTTTTGCAGCTTGAGCCATCTTCTCCAGCGGTAGTCGCCGATTCACCATGCAGAGTTTCTATAACACTGCGATGCTTTTGGCAGCAGTTCGATCAGTTCGTCAGTCACGAGGTGCATACGATAGATGCGGTTCCTCAGCTCCGCCGCCAAATCCATGAAGCTGGTGTTGAATGTATGCGGAGGCTGACCATGCTTAGCTTTGCACAGTGACTGACTGAAGTCTGATCAACTTAAATATTTTCCCGCGTGTTTCCGCTCGCCGAACAGCTTTCTGAACGGCATGTAGGCGCTGAGAGCAGCGCGCGAAGGTAAGCATTTCGCTGGCTTCCTCGCACTGTAGTCATCACGCTGCAAGATCGGAGTCCACTCTGCAAGTCGCCTATGAAGATATTAGCGTATACTGAGTCACTTGACGCACTGTAGGACCTTTGCATACTTCTTCTTCTCTTGCATCCAGATTTTGTGGCCCTGTCCGTCCAGAACATCTACGTAAGGAATGGGCTCATCGAAGTACTTGGCAATTGAGTTGTCTGGGCGCTTGTAGTAGTCGAGAACCAGTGCCTGGGTATTGCCATAGTGAGTAATAGCATGGAGCTTGGCCACAACTCGGCTCGATCGGTCTCCTCGACAAGATTTACAGCCGCAGAATCGATGGCCAGTGGCACCCATTTCTTGCGCGGCGCCATGGTGATGCGATGCGATGCGATGCGATGCGATGCGATGCGATGCGATGCGATGCGATGCGATGCGATGCGATGCGATGTTGAGAAGTTCAGGATAGCCGAAGGTTGTAGGAAAGCAATCAGTTTCGTAGCAAGGAGTGGAGCCAAGAATCACGAGCCGTGCCGAGTGCACGGACTCGGAACGGGTGAAAGTACATCTTTGGCATGTGATCCATCCGGAAGTAGGGATTTCCGCGGAGGCGTATAGTAAGCATTGTTTTATCACTGTGCTACAGTAGCGCAACAACGAGACTGTCAAGTGAAGGAGATGTCCATCTACAGTTCTGAGTCCCATTCATCTGTATATGAACCCTGCTCCGTTTGCTCTGCCTTTGGCACCCGCTGTAGCAATGCCCCAAACAATGACACTGGATATCTATGTTCAACCGCCGCATAATCAAAGGGCCCGACGAACTCCTCCGTCAAATGTCATGATCATGTTCCGCGGAGCCACGATCAAGAATCTCAATCCCAGCTACCCCACGACTGGATTCTATACTTCCAGCCCTGAGAGATTGCGTATCCCTCAGGAGTCTGAGCCCTCTTAATCCACTCGTCGACATCCATCTCCATAAGCTGTGGTGCAGACTTCCCGTGCATGGGGGCTTGACTCTGGTGTTTGGAAATCATGGTCGGAGTCTTCGCACAGATGGACTAAGGTGACCGTCGGCCTGATGATGCGCCTGATGATGCGTCAAGTGGTGGCATCGTAGTGTCCATCGTGGTAAGATCAGTCGAGGGTGCTTGGTGGAAGTTCTATGAGTAGAAGCTGTGTGTATAATCAAGGGAAGCGCTGGTCAAGTAGGTAGGTGCGAGAAGCATGAACCGTAATCGGCGGTGGCGCACAAACTTGAAACAAGTGAGTACATCGCGTCGCTTGTAACGATCACTCAGCCGTCAATGATCACTGCAAACTATTGAGCCGACCCGGAAACTGTAGCCAGAAGCATGACGTCGGAAATCAGTGAGCTGAAGGATCAGAAATCACTGCCTCGCTCCTATACTTGAAAGCTTGCCGCGTGGCTTGCTGCAACCCCAATATCGTTGTTGCGCATGTCTCAAGCTGAGAGATTGACGAGATACTGCCGCAATTCAGCAGCTAGTATTTGATGTACATGACTCGTCATGTGTCCGCTATTGAACCAGAAATACTGATCGAGCGGCAGGCACCCATACTTCTCAGGGTCTGTATCTATGTCTGGCTGGTTATACGCAGCACCTGTCGAAGAGTCAACAAGATTGACGTCTAGCATAGAGTCAGACTTACAATATCCCGTGATATTCCTGATTCCATACACCTCATGTCCATCCATCACATTATTCAGGGCCGCGTTGGCATCGAAAATCTTCACCCAAACATCTTTTTCCTCTCGGAAACTCCGCACACTCTTGTCAAGAGCCGTATCATAGCAGTCGACCATAGACTTATTAGGCCTCCCACCATCATGGATGTTGAATACTGAATATTCAAGATTCACCGCTCGTATTCATATTCACTATTGAATGTTAGTGAATATTCATATTCAATTTATATTCAATATAGGCTCAGCGCGATAGCGAGGTTAATAGTAACGATTAGGGTTAAGAAGGAGGGTGTTCTTAGCAGTGCAGTCTTATAGAATACTAGCTAATTATATAACTCGTCGTTGTCTTCAGCTTCTACGCCTAATTGTAGTATATCTAATAGCAAGTCCGCTACGCCTATACGTTGCTATTGCTTGCTACACTCGCTTATACGGATATTGTTGCTAGTAAGCAAGGCACGGTCCTATAAAGCCGTCCTTCTACTACTGCTAAAGGTGCGCTCGGACTCTGCGGATATAGCGAATACGGACAATAAGTCGATAGCTAGTTGCGAGAGCGTTAGATAGGCTGTCCGCTATATAGGAAGGCACTACTATTTAAGTAGACTTATATAGATTAGCTGCTTTGTCCGCTTATCGGTACTAACCTATAGTAGCTTAATAGGCGTAGCGGTAATAAAGGACTCGAAGGGGTTAATATTAGTTGTAAGGACGTCGTTCTCGAGCTGTTATTGCTACGCTATTATATCCGTTAAATAACCTATAGCTTCTACAACGGTAGTAGAAGTAGACTTAGTAGAAGAAGCAGGTCTATAGCGTGCTTCGTATTCAGTCTATAAGGCTCTTGCTCTTGCTAGGCTATTAATAAGCTATTAGTCCTTCTTCTTACTACTAGACTAACGCTTACGAAGCTATGCCTTACGGCGAGTTAGATATAGCAGTATTACAGTAACGTAGATACCGCTCTCGTTAATTAGACGATAGTACTTATTAAACAGGCGCTAAGAGATATAGATAGCCTTTATTATAGGCTCTCGTTTAGTATACTGCTACTTAGTACGCTCGAAGTGAGTAAGTAGCTATTCTATAGTCTCTTAGAAGCGGTCGAAGGTAACGTCGTAACCTTATAGTCGCTAAGTCGCTTCTTTAAATAGTATAAGGAATAACCGTGTCTCTTTAAGGACAATCTAGTCGCTCTCGGTAAGCTAGTATTCACTTAGTTATAGTATACTAATAAACAAGGCGTTAAGAATAGGCCTTATCTAAATAGCCTCCTTAATTATTAGTAACTAGCTATTTTAGCGAGTCTTACCTAGTAGCTTCGGATAGGTAGAAGGCAGCTTCGGCTATGCTTTAGCCAACTCCTTAAAGGCGTTATAGAAGTCGTTCTCTCGCTATAGGACCTTCGTTAGTCGGTAGAGACGTTGTAGTAGAGTTTGCTTAGTAAAGCACTCTACATCGAGATCTAACTACCTAGATATAGAGACCTTATTACTGTCGCTCTCTAGTTGCTTATTAAATAGCACTTACCGCGCTTAAAGTGCCCTTTAGTCCGCTAACTCGGCCGCTTCAGTTAACTAAGCAAACATAAAGGCCTGTATTATAAGGTTAATAATATAGCCGAAGCAACGTAGGCGGCGGCTCTGCTTTGTCTAGTATATAAAGCCCTTCTAGTGTATATAGCGCTTAATCGTATCGTAGAGGGTGTTATTGTTAGAGGCGTTATTAGTAGTTATCTAGCTAACCTTATAAGTGATTAAGAAGGTCTCGAAGGACGAGATTAATAGCTAAGCTATAAACTCGCTAGTATAAGAGCCTCGTTCTAGAGGCGGCAAATCGATAAGGACTTGAGTTAGTTTGCTATACTTATTAATATACTAACAATTGATAGCTTAGAAGTACTTATAGCTATACTAAGCCTTCTAAGTATTAGTACTAAGGTATAGACAACTAAGGGCGTTAAGAAGCGCTATTTTAACCCTCTCTCGCTAGTTCTCGAAGTTATACTATACTCGTACTATTATTGAAGTATAAGACTTTAAAAGAGCCTTATCTACGTATAGATTAATTGTCAATATTATCTCTTTAAAGGCCTTAGAAACAAGGCTAGAATAAGCGACACTATATACTATAGTATAGCGAGCTATTGCCTACCTAAATTTATCGATATTAGCTTCCGCTGTATTCCTTAGAATTGTAGCCGTACGCCTTGCCTCGTTACCCTCGCTTACTGCCTGCATTTTGTCGATATTAATACGGCCTTACAATAGTATTATATCTCTTTCCGGGTATACGATAATACTATGTATCTTAAGAAGGTAGTCTGCGGCGTTACTAGATACTAATTTCTATGCCTTTAGGCTATCTACCGGACAGTGCTTATAGTAGAAGTACTTGTATCTATAGCTATTCTAAGCAGGCTCCCTATCCTACGGATCTCGAGCGTATAACTACAATAGTAGATCCGTCTTATTCTTCGCATAGTGAAGCTTCTTCTACTAAGCAAGCGTCGGTAGTGTAGGCTTCGGTACTAGTATTAGTGTTAGAAGAAAGGCTAAGGAAGAAGATATCGATTGCTAGGTTTAGGGCTCGTCTAGTATCGGATTTAGGACTAGTTCGTCTATACTATCTATACGCCTACGTTTCCGTAGCTTCTAGCTTTCCCGTTCGTAATCTTAGGTATTTAGGAAATTTTCGAGCGCTCGTTAGGTCGGTTAGCGATTTTCTCGGGTCTTTATTGTAAGGAAGAAGGTAGTTAGGTTCTAATTAGAACAGATGGATTTAGAAATTTAACTTTAGAGGCTAAGTACGGCCCGTTTCGGTTAGGCTATCCGAAGCTAAGAATGTAGGTTAGCGAGTCTAATTAAGGCCTAGTATAGACCCTATAACGCAAACTCGAGCTCTCGGAGGCAGGTACGGAAAGCTAAATACTAATCTTCGACTAATTATTATACACTTAATTAATAACAATAACAACCTTACTGCCGCCTTTAGTACCCTCGCTATCGATTAGACGGTATAGCACCTTATCGATACGAGCCTTAAAATACACCTGCCGCAGCGGGCACTACGATTTCAGTCCGAGAAAGCACTCTTCCGAGTATATACACCTCCTTCCGAATTTAAGGTAACGACGAGTACCTAGTGCTATCCGCCTACCCTTCTGTTCTATGCCTTTATATACCTTTTAAAGGCTATTAGCAATACGCTTTTAGTAGTTAGCAGCCCTTTTAACGATCTCCGCCGCGTAGATAAGGCTCTTTATTGTCTTCCTCGTAATCCTTCGAAAGGGTAACTATAAGCCCTCTCTTTCCGCCTCCCTAATATACTGCTCGAAGTCCGCCTATTCTACGTACTCGATAAACGAAATATCGTCCGAATTGGCCTAATAATCATTTACCTAATTAGTATTAATAAGAGGTAGATAGACCGAGCGGATATTCTTTAGCTGTTCTTGTTCTTATTAAAGCCTTTAGTCCTATAGAGCGAGGAAGGCTTGTGTCTCGAATAGAAAGCGGTAGAATAAACAAGGTAGTAACAATACTATAACCTCGTCTTTAGAGGCCGCTAGCGACTTAGCAACCTAGTAGAATTAGCGACCTTCGTATATCTAGGTTCTATCTATATACCTCGAAGCGGTCTATCCTCCGAGCCTATAGAAAGAGCTTAGTTTTTAGTAAGAAACGAGCAATAAACAACCCTATTTCGCATAATTAAAGAGATCTACGTACGCCGCAGTACAACCGTCAAACCCGTTAAATTGCCGACTAAATATACTAAATATTCGAATATTTAGTAACCTCGTATTTATATTCATATTCAGTATTAAATATGAATATAAATTGAATCCGATTCAATATTTAACATCTATGCCTACTATTATTATACTATTTAATAAGTCGCGCTATACGCTCGGAGGGATGGAAATTAGCGCGTATCTGTATCTTTGCCGAGTATCTACCGCACTACACAAATTAGGTATAGAATGCGATCCGGTGCGAAAGCCTTTCTTACCTCTATCTATTTACAACCTCCTAGTAAGCCTTAAGGTTAAGAGCTAGCTATTTTAGCACCCTCTCGTCTATTCTATTACTACGCTAGTATGCCGAGAGCCTCGAAGCGACTATATAAGCTTACTGCGAAGAAGAAGGAAGCCCTTAAAGCCGCTGCCGCTAAGAGACAACGACGTAAAGAGCTACTACTATTAAGTAATGGTCCGGAAGAGCTAGATACTAACGACGAGTTGCTAGATTTAACGACTTCTTAGCGCTAAGACACCGTAGATGAAGAAGACTATGCTTCTAGCGACAATAAAGAAGTCGAGGTCTTTGAATATACTATATAGTAGAACCTATATACGGATAAGCAGAAGGAAGCCTTACTAAGCGAGTGTTATCTAAGCGAGTTGAGCTACGAGTCGCCTTATAAAGCCGTAGACTACTGGTTTAACGACTAGCGCGATAAAGGCAACAACCGGCTTATGTTTAGTCTTAAGAGTGCTATTATAATAGCCTCTGCGGATAAGGTAAAGGCTAAATACTTCTACCGTAGCTCTAGTATAACGGACCTTAATTTTAAGTGCGTATACACTATACTAGCTGTCTAGAATAGTTAAGGCAAGACAGGCTTGCGCCTCGAGTTCAAACTAACCGTTATAGCTAAGCCAACTAGTGTTCCTAACGAGCCTGCAACTTAACAACTACGGCGGACTTAATAGGCTTCTTAGAGACCGCGGAATATAGCGACTTAGCAACAGTTGGCTGCCCTGCTAGCTAAAGGTCGCTCGGAAGATGAAGCGGCTCCTAACGACAATAGCGACGACCTTACTAGCTTACTAACGGACCTACGATACGCCCTTACTTAGCGGTAGCCCTATAAGAACAGATACTGCCCGAACAAGGGTGGATTGTACTAGTTTAGCGGTCTAGACAGAGCAGAAGACTACTGCAAGATCTATCCGGAAATAGCCGCTAGATAGGTTAAGGGGACTCGAGAGGCTAATCTAGCTAGAAGGCTAACAATCGACGACCCTAGAGCGGCACTAGCATTAAAGATGTAGAAGCAACGAGACAAGCAGTTATCTAATCTATTCAGACAATAAGCTAGTAGTAGTAGACGTGCTATCGCACTAATAACGCTAACCCTAGTAGTAATCTACAACTATTATAGCTAGTCTAATAGTAAGGGTCGTAGAGGCGCTATTTCTAGGTCCAATCTACCGGCTTCTAGTCTACCGGCTTCTAGTCTACCGCCGCAATCAAGTCCAGTTAGCGGCTTAATCGCTTCCTATCAATCTTATACTGCCGACATAGAATTGATAGGCTTCTTTAGCTAGTTGCGTAAAGAGTTAACTAGCAGCTAGACTAAGCGATACGCCGATATAGCTAAGATTAAGCGTATCTACGAGGAAGGCGACTTCTCACTTAAATAGCTTAGAAGGGTCAAATTGAGCGATTAGGTCCGCTATAGACTTAAGGAAGGCTAATACGCTCGATTTATCGCCGCAGTAGGGCGATATATTAGCAAGGAAGTCCGTAAGCAGCGACTTACTCGTATTAATAAGTCGGACGATAGTCTGTTCGTTAATTAGCCGTAGAAGCGCTATAGAAGCGCTGTTTTAGTGTAGAAGCGAGAAGCGAGGATTTCCGGTTATAGGTCGGCGGCTTAATAGCTAATATTTAGCTTAACTGATATCGCTTCTTAGTCTACTAATACTACGTATTTTTATATAGTATAAATTAGAAGAGCATTAGATAGATATAGTCTCGCCTCTTTGTACTTGTAGTAATAAAAAGCAATGCGTTGTAGTATTGCGCTAGTGTCGTGTTAGTATAGTTAAAATCAGCTTCTTAAGTCCGGACCCGCTAAGCTCCTGCGCCGAGCGGAAGCCGAAATTTCGGCAGTCTCGGCATAGAGGAAGCGCTCGTAGTCGCGAATTTCTAATACATTAGCGAGCCTATATCTTTACTAGAGGTGCATATTTTTTAAAACGGACAACGGGAGGTTTCTTAGCGGTATCGATAGTATTATATCCTACCGAAGCAATAATAAAGACGTGTTATAGTAGTGTTGTAGTAGTACCCTATCGGTAGGTATAGATTCCGGCTTTCGAAGCTATACTCTCCGGATCGACACGCGATTGCGATACGAATATATTAACATACTAACTGCGCCGCCTTCGATAAACCTAAGGTAATACTAGCGACAGAAACGGTATAGAACCCACTAAATTCCAAGCTCTTTTATCGTAATAGCTACCGGTAGCGCATTAGAGGTACACCGATTAGGTGTGTTTATAGGTTTTGCTAATTCCTCGTAGATTGCCGATAGTTAAGAAGACGAAGAGGACCTTATCCGAGATGCTACTACTATATTACCGACAACTGTATTACTATCGTTAGCTATTTAGTTAAGAAGCTTATTACTATAGCTAGTATTGCTAGATCTATAGCATATAGAAGCTATAATAAAGGAGCAAGCTGCTAATACTGCGCGTGCTATTATAGAAGGAATGAGATAGGAGATAGACGAGTTAAGAAGCCGTATTGCTAAGCTAGAGACAATCGTTAGAATAAGTGAGACTATAAGGGAGTAACTGTTAATATTAGCGATAACCTGCTCGCTAGAACTACGATCCTACTATTGTTTAAGTGTCTAGTTAGTTAATAGTATACCGTATAAATTTACCGAAGTCTACGAAGCAATTAGCCTCGTTAATATACTTCTTAACCTATACCTTAAGTACGTTAAAGGACAACTTAATAGGGTTAAAGTCTAGCGAATACGGAGGTAGGTATCGAAGGTAGACTCTAGCCGCCGCGACTATATCCTTTATACGCTAAGTGCAGTAGATTAATGCGTTGTCTATAATAAGGAACATACTAGGCTCTATTTAAGGCAGTACTATATACTATAACTACGCCTCAAAGATCTCCGCGGTTATAGAGCCTTAATAAATAATCGTACCGTCGAGATAGCTATTAACCGAGATAGCAGGCAAGATACTCTATCGCTTTAACCTTACCGCCGACCCTTCCTCGAAGATAGAGCGGTTAATAGGACCGTATCTATATTTCCGCTATCCGGTACGCTTATTAGACGCGCTCTCGTCTATATATACTACCTTCTGCGCCGGTATATCTATTTGCCTTATTTTAAAGTTATCTCGAAGGTCCTAGTTCTATTCCGCCGTAAACCGTATCGCCTTCTTCCTCGTCTACCTACGTCTCTTTAAAACTCGCGACATCGTCGGTTAGCTAATAATAACGTCGTATTCGTCGTATAGATACTATACTACCTTATCTTAATAGGCATACGGTCGGTCGTTAAGGAATTCGAAGATACGCTATACAAATAGGGTAGGTTAGTTAAATTGCGACTATATACGCTTAGCGATACCTATATCCTTAAAGATTAGTAATAGCGACCGTAGACGACCTAACCTCGCGAGGTCTTTAATATAGAATATACTAAATAGGCGATAATTGTTATAGATCTTGTCGATACTGCGCCTAGCGATGTTTAGTAGCTCGGAGATAGCAATATTAGATAACTCGCTCTCGTCGAAGAGGCGCTTAATCTTATTAAGCTAATAGTCTAGTAAACGCGCTATTAATAACACATTCGAGGGGTATATACTATAGAAATAGCGACGACGAGGTGTAGGTATAGTATCATTTCAGCAGAGAGGTAGGAAACCGCCAAGAAGCTAATTCTATACTAATTATAGTGTAGCCACACCGCAGCAAGTTCCATGGTCCTCCGAGCGCATAGCGCGACATATTGAATAGCGTAATAACGCCCGGCGCACGATCAATTGGCGGCAAGTTCATAAACAAGAACTTGCAATACCCCAACTTCCTCACCTTCTCCAGCGCCGTAAACAAAGCCTTTATCAGCTCTTCATAGAATGCCGGGAAATCCACGTTCATCTCTTTGCTGTCGTTGACATCATTAATACCAATCCAAATCACGACCAAGGTGTCCTCCTTCCTCACAATCTCCTTCAGCGCGGGTTGACCATAATTCACAAATTGCTCGACCTGTTTCACGAACGGTACAGTAAATTCATGATGAAGTGGCAATAACGCCTCAGTAATATCTGCTCCAGCGAAGGCAAAGTTCCAGAGCTGCTTTTCACATATCCCCGGATTAGTCGAGCTTTGCGCGACCCCACATCTGGTCAGATATTCGATCCAGTTTGGCCCGCCATTAGCTGTGCTAGTCTGACTCTGAATGATTCGCGATTCAAGAAGGTGTTCTGGCGTGAAGGCCAAGTTTGGAAGGTCGCCGATGAAGCTGTAATTTTGTCGGCCGTATGGAGTGCCTTGGACGTAAGTGTAGGAGTCGCCGAACGCTATAACGTGGTCGATGGTGCTCCATAGGAAAGAGGGCCGGGATACAGGCGGCAGGCCAAGGGTGAGGTCAGGAAGAAGACTGCAAAGAAGGATCATTGTGAAGAGTGAGAACATGGTCAATGATGAGACCATTCTGCAAGAGATGTGGAGAGAAGTGATGCTGTGTTCTCGAGAATCGCCATTATGTGCGTCGTCTAAGTCTTGTAGCTTCTGCATGCATGGTAGTAATATTAGATTGAGCGGGACAACGGCAAGCACAGTGATCACCAGCCTGAGTCTTGAAGTCAATGTACTGTGTTGAATTGTGATTGGTGGAAGCGAGCATGGACTCGGGTTGGAGAGCGCCGAGGACTTGGAAGGCAAGGAGAGGAGAAAAGCAGCGCCGAGTGGCGAAGGGAAAAGCTATCAATGCCACGCAGATTGCATTTGCAAAGTCATGAAATGTCGTTGGCCTTTCTCACCATGCAGTAATGTCGTCCACCTCCGCCTCGCCAAAGGTTGAAGCCTTCACCTCACGCTGCTCTTCCTGCTTTGGTGGCCAGTTGACGGGCTCCCTGTCCATAATGTTCTTGAGCTCTTTCAGCATGAAGTCGCGCAGGAAGCCATTGACCTGCTTGAACTCGAGCAAAAATGCGTCGTGGCCGTCTGGACTGTCAATGGTCTTCAGCTCACTATTCGGAATAGCAGCTGCCAGCTCCTTCTGCTCTTGATAGGTGAACAGACCATCAGATTGAATGCCGAGGATGAGAGTTGGTTGCTCGATCATAGCGAGCGCTGCACGCACTTCTTCTGGCGTGGGCGAGCCTGTAGTATCAGTACGACCACGAGCGACGTCATGGGTGTCTAGCTTGCGGGTGATGGCAATGTAGCAATTGGCATCAAACCGGCCAATAAATTTGTCTCCTTGATAGCGCAAATATGACTGCGCAGAGTAGTAGGTAGGCACCTTTCTCCTGTTGCTCGATGGCGGCTGTACTGGCAAGTCTGTGGTACCTGAGAACTGCGGGTCCTGGATGGTGATCTGTGGAGAGGTTGGCAATGAGTCTACCGACGAGCTTATATCACCATCACCATTGGCGTGGCGCCTCTGGGATCCTGCCAGCTTGTGCCCCTCGTTGTGAATCGCAAAATGCTCTGTGTCTGGCGTGTGTGGTCTCTGCTGCAGGCTGTTGATATTCTGCTTAGGCTGAGTCGGGTCGGGGTGTTTGCGACCAAAGCGAGACTCAAAGGAGTCACGACTGCGATAGGTGAGCAGCGCCGACATGCGTGCTGCACCAAGACCACTCGCGGGCGGATCGTCGAACGAGTAGTACCCATCATCATACTTCGGGTCACTGTAAATACTCTGCCGCTGCGCCTCGCCCCAGCTGATGCCCCACGCACTGTATCTCGCAGATGTAGCGATCGGAATAATTGTGCGTACATAGTCCTTTCCAAAGTACGCAAACTCCAGCACGAGCATTCCTCCCATGGAGCCCCCAATGACTGCTGCAATCTGCTTTACGCCAAGATCGTCCAGCAGCAGTCTGAAGAGATTCACATCGTCGCGAATGGTTGTGAGCGGGAATTCAGGCCCGTAATGGCCCTTCGCTGGGTCTCCGTCCTTGGCTGTGACAGGACTTGCGCTTCCGTATGGACTTCCCGGGCTGTTCATGCAGACGACGAAGAATCTGCTCATATCAAATGCGCGTGCCTCTTTCCCGTTTTCACCTGGCCCACCGAGCAGCGGTCCCCACCAGTCTTGTACGTCGGCGCTGCCTGTCAAGGCATGGCATATGACCATAGCATTGTCGGCTTCTGGCGACAAAGTGCCGTAGGTCTTGTAAGCAACGGGAACATTGTAGAGCGTGGTACCGGATTCGAGGGTGAATGAGGGGACGATCGCGATGTCTTGGTTGGGAATCAATTTTACGAAAGGGTTCTCTTTCTGGTCGGCAGGCTTAATTCGCCCTATACACGGTATCAGTTTTGGAGCTCGGCAATGCCTTTTGCAGATCCCGGGAAAACCTCACTGTACTTGAAAGTCTCGGCGGCGTGAACCAGTCCATTGTTGGTAGTCGTCATCGTTCAGCTGTAGTGTCTAATGGCATGAGCCAGTGTGAGGTGTTTGTGAGGAAGTGTAAGAGATCTGCAAAGGCGCCAAAGATCGAGACCGAGCAAGTGAGTCAAGAGGTTCACTTTGGAGGCCGTATAAGTATTTACCGGAGCTTAGCTATGGCATCATCTGAACAAGCTTTTTGGCGACGTGGCACGAACTTGAGAACATGAGAAGTACAGCTGATCAAATATCAGGCTACCATGTACATACGAATTTGAAGATTATACCAGGGCCGGTCTTAACGCCGCCGCCTTCTTTTTAGATCCCATTTGGTGGCGCCATCATCCTCGCTAAGATCCTCTCTTACCACCCTGGGCTCCTCGTCTCGTAGTCCAGTGTCGCCAGCCGACTCCGCGGAAGTGGTCTGCGACGCATGATCAGTCAGTGCATGTTACCGTAGAACAACATCGATCGTTCCTTACCTCTTCCGACTCCATTGCGGGCTTGATCAGCTCGACCTCAGAGTTGCCCAGGTCGTAGAGCTCGCTTAAGAAGCCTCCAAAATAAAGCACCGCATTCAATATCTCCTTTCCGGTGGGGATGATATTATCTCGTGGCAGCAAGAAGCCATAAGTGCCGCGATCACGGAGCTTAACTTGATAGGCATATCTCACACCCATTGTGCGGTAGAAGAAGTCGAGCGCCGAACCGCCGGATTCCTCCATTCGTGGTCTTAGATGTTCCTTCTTATTAGCAGCCGTGTACATCACATTCCCTTCGCATGCTGGCATAACCTCATAATTGTGGTTATGCGTAACACGGATAGCGCGACCAAGACCGTAAGCCAGCTCTTCAAGATTTTCCAATCCTGGCGGACTATCATCGCAGGAGTAGCTGTATGGGTAGAGGATCTCCTGTGAGTAACTGTGGAGATCCAAAAAGCCTGCGAATTCTACGTTGTTGGTTTCAGTCTCATTCTTGGCCCAATTTGCGAAAGCCTTGGCCTCAACAGCATCGAAAGGGGACTCGCCCGAAAACGATTCGCTGCAAGGATTGTCAGTGGCCGACCACTCGAAGCCGAATGAGCGGTCGAGATCGATGCCTTGGCAGAAGCGGATGCCAGTTTGTTGTCGGTTCTTCCTCCAAAGTCGATCCGTCTCCCAAGTGTAGCTAAAGGATCACAGTCAGCGATTCTTCCAATCCAAAATATTCAGCAGCAGTGCTTCCGCGACGTACACGTAGCCATCTGGATTCAAGGTTGGGATCAGCACAAAGTCGAATGCCTCAAGCAGCTTCGTCACGCTTGGAATTTTTCCATATCCGGTGATGAGAGAGTAAGCAATGTAGTTGACGGTGGTCGTACTGACCCACTCGCGCGCATGAAGACTGCCAACGATGAGAATCGTCTTCCGCTTGGGCTGTTCCGGATCTTCGGAGTTTGTTGGATGCACACCGATGCGCAATCCAGGAATATTACGCCCTTCGTAGGAAAGTCCGATGTTCAGATGCCTTACATGTGTCGTAAAAAGGGAGGCGAGCAGCCGCAGCCATGGCTAAATTCTCAGTCAGCGCGTCCCTTGTATAGTATCTCCACTCCTCCGATCCTTCTCGTAAAAGTAAATTGATAGCGCTATGTTATGCCACAGCGATGGCTCATCTAGCACGTACCTCAATCACCGAGAATGGCTGGTAGTCAGCAAAGAAAATGTTTGTCTCTGCCTGCGCGGAAGGATCCAGGGTGGGGGAGAAAGACGTTCGAGTTGGGAAGGGAGTTGCTTCGCTCGTCTTAGGCTTATCGTGGTGCTTTTGATAATTGTTGACGATTGCCTTGGCCAGCTCCTGCTCTCTCAGCAACGGCCTGTGGGCGTGTTGGAGCGATGCAGGTAATAGTGCAAGCAGGAGAGGCACAGTCTCTTTGGACAGTCTTATGTCCACCCAATCTCTCGCAAACTCCCAAACGTCAAGCAGAAGCGTGTCTGCTGCTTCCGCTAGGCTCGCAGCCTCCTTGTGAGAGCTAATGTTGAATCGCAATACCAGATCCTCACCATATCTTGTATATGCGTGTTTTGGAGTATGCCGATCTTTCGAGTTCCGGTCAGGGAATGATATGCGCGATTGTTTCGCTTCTCCAAAGCCAAATATGCTCTTCATGAACTGCGCAGAAAGGCTGCTCCATCGTGAGGCTCGAGGGACAGAGGCAGGTACAGAGTGCTCAAGCGGGTGTTGTTCGTAGGCAGCGGGCGAGGGCACGGCGGCGACCAAAGCGCACAGTAGTGCTGGCAGCGCAAGGAGAGATCGCATGGTGCCAAAATGCCAAAGATCGCTCAATGCGACCAATGCGCAAAATGTGTGTTAAGGTGCCTGGCAAGTGTTACCACGTTAGAAGCAAGCAAGCAAGCCACTGTCGCGTGCCTGGTTGCCCCCTCATCAAGCAAGCCTCAGCCTGCAGCCTACGGGCCCGACTTTTCCAGCGCACCCACTACTGCACCTTCTTAAGTTCTTTCTATCCTAATGCAAACAGCCTTCCACGCCCCGGTACCCCCGTGCAAGCCCAAGATCGTGAGCAGCTACAACTACGGAGGGCAGTGCCTGAATGCAACTCAAGGGTAAGGTGTGCCATCCGAGGAATATGCACGGGAGTACGATCAAGACGATTCAGCGTGTACATCACCGCCCTACCTACAATTGTCGTCGGCGAGGCACGTACGTATTCATCAGAGCACGAGGGAGTCTCAGACTTGTCCATGCCAACTCCTGTCGAGCATACGAGCGTTGGCCTCAGACTCTAGTTCTATGCCTCAACAAGGACACCATACTACGGAAGTGATGAGTCGACGGTGAAGCGAGCATCGTCAGGTCGAAGGCGAGAAAAGTGGCTTGTGCTGGCATTTTCATGAACAAGAACACTGCGGAATATCAATGTATAGACATGAAGGCCGAGATGTAGTACGTCGACATGGGTACGTCGTCCTGTTCCTCTACGGCTTCGTCATCAGACAACAACACATCGGGTAAGACGCATGCATGGCCGGCTGCATTATTGAGCGATGATGAAGTCAGATCTGAGCAGAACGGAGAGCCGGAATGGACGCAGACCGGATGTCGATGGACCGCAATGGCATTTTGAAGTGGGATGTAGTCAGGGCGATGGCGAGGGCTGCAGCTCTCCAGCTGGCAGCGGTGTACAGCGAGTACCAAGTACATGTATGGAACAGGAGCAACGCGTGTTCGTCGTAGCTATCATTTCTTCGATTCGGCACTCAGTCTTGACTCTCAACAGCAGAGTGTCCCCCAAAAAGCCAGAAGAGTGTTCATTATTATGATAGTGCTGCGGCCCAAGGCTCGTCTCTCCACTTACCCCTACTTCTAGCACACCAAATCTCCATCCAGCCCATCCACTTGTGTCGGGTACAGGCACCGCCGCTTACATATTGCATCGCATCGCACCTGACATCTGCCGCCTTTCTTCACACCCCGAGACGACACCAATGCGCCCCACTCCCGCAGCAGAGTCTGCTGGCCATGCCGCTGCTGGGACGGAGACGAAGCCTGCTGGACTTCAGACACGGCCAGAGCCAGAGCCAGAGCCAGAACCAAAGCCAGCGCCAGCGCCAGCGCCAGCACGAAACCCAGAACTCGGACCACTCTGCTCATATTAATAATAACAATAATGATGATGCGGCTGGCAGTGCATCCCTGGGTACATCATCGGCGCGCTCCAACGCCCGTAACACCCTCCTCCCCATCGCGCCGCCCAGCACTCCACCGCGGCCAGCGTCGCAGTGCAACCCTTCACATTCGCGACTGTCGCACGAGCTCCACCCCGACGACATCGACGCGAGCACGGACAATGAAGGCACGGGGCGCCTGAACGAACGCTTCAGCCTTATGAGGTTTCGGAACTTTTCTGAGTCGCACCTGTCTGTCCGTGCTAGAATGGACGCCGAGCGGGAACGAGTCGACGAAGACATGCCGCCTGTCCCTGTCCCTACCTCTGCAGACGCTGCGGGAACAGTGCCCACTATTCTGAAGACAGCCCCGACGATGGACCACGCTGAGCACGCTGGACAGCAGCATGCGGGGGAGGAGCGGCGACCAGCGCGGTCGTCGCTGTTCAAGAGGGCGTCGGCGAGGGGCCGCTCATCACAGCAGCTCGACAGCAGGAAGTCCATGGATGAGGTGCGGCAGCAAAAGAAGTCGCTGAGATGGGGCAGAGCGAGAAGCGGTCTGGAGAGCTTGCACCGTCTATCTACCATGCACCTGAACAACCAGCACATGGCGCCTCCCTCCTACGGCGACGAGTCCAACTCAGCGCTTGCCGTGCCAGTCTCCATGCCGGATCCCCGCATGTCTGAGTCTTCACGATCAGATGGGAGCAATGCGTCTTCCGGAGACGGACACATCTACGCCTCTACCACTACAACCACGCATACCGTTTCCACGCATACTACCTTCTTCAAATTACCCCGGCGGAACAAAAACCGTAATTCGCTTTTTCCACTTCCCATCAAGCTGCCTCATCCAGATGACGCGCAATCTCACGCTGACCAAGGCCCGACAACACCACGTGCCTCGACGCATTCGACTGTCGAGCGTCCCAGCACCACACCGACCGAGCGCCTCCCAGAGGCCACCCAGCTCAGGCGGGCACAAACAGAAGCAAGCCCGACCAAGCGGCGCTCGCAGTCTGCTCTCTCGTCTCCTCATGCGTCGTTGGCAAAAGCATCCCTATCTTTCGCCGAACCTGGCATGAATCTATTCCGGCACAGCTCTTCGCGGTCAATCAATTCTGTCACATCATCACCACTACAGCCACCAATGCGACTGGGTCTACGAGATAGGTCCTCTACGACCAGTAGCTTCGGTGCGCACAGCTCCCACGATGCAGGCACTCCGCCGCCTCTTTCGGCGAGTGCGCGAAATTCTACCTCCACCACCGGCAGATCAAGTTTTGGCGGATTCCTGAATCTTTCCAGATTTCGTCAGAGTTCGGAGCCTCATTCGCCCAGGCATGGGTCGCCAGGAACTGGAAGCAAATCGAACTCCTTTGCCATGAGCAGGGAGGCCCTGGTCGTTCCCGATCGCGAATATGGCGACACGCCAGGAAAGTATTTGGAGCGCCTACAGGCCGCCGTGGCCAAGAGCGTTATTGCTGGGATATTATCCAAGTCATCTGATCCGTTCATGCAGGCTGTTCTCCGAAGCTATACTCGCACGTTTCCATTCTTCACGGAACCAATAGACATGTCGTTGCGCAAATTTTTGCTGCAAGCCGAGTTGCCGAAAGAGACCCAGCAGGTGGATCGTGTCATTCAAGCTTTTGCAGACAGATACCACGAGTGTAATCCCGGCATCTTTCTGGATTCTGGAGTGGCCTATGTTGTGGCTTTCAGCATTATGATGCTCCATACCGATGCCTTCAACAAGAACAACAAGCGAAAGATGCAGAAGCCAGACTATCTCAAGAACACCTCTGGCCAAGGCATTTCGGACGATGTCCTCGCGTGTTTCTACGACAATATTGTCTATACCCCATTTGTGCACTGGGACGAGGATGTCGACTTTAATGGGGAGAGGATGATGCCTTTCAAGTCCAAGAAAAATCACCACGCGAAGCTGAGAAGCGCTATACCAGGTTCGGAGACCACGAAGAAGCCATCAGGTCCTGTTGATCCGTATACATTGATCATCGAGAACCGACTGGATACACTGAGGCCCAATATCAAGGATAGCATACTGATGGACGATCCCTATGACTATCGAGGTAACCAAGGCGAGCTCGATCCTGGATATCTCCAACGAGCCTTTACGCATACTGGAATGATCCAGATCATTTCCCCTCGTTCCCGACCTGCAGCCTACGAGAGCCAAATGATCAATGGCCAACCGAACCCCACAGAGACTCAACAGGGCATCATTGACCTCAAAATCACCAAAGTCGGTCTGCTTTGGCGCAAGTCGAGCAAGAAGAAGAAAACTAGAAGCCCGTGGCAGGAGTGGGGAGCTATTCTGACTGCCTCTCAACTCTACTTGTTCAAGAACTCGCACTGGGCTAAAGGCCTGATGCAACAGTTTCATAACGCACAGCGACCCATGCAAGCAAGGACGCCTGTGACTTTCAAGCCGCCTTTGCAGGATTTCAAACCCGATGCCCTCATAAAGACTGATAACGCTATCGCTCTAGTGGATTCCACGTACAACAGACACAAAAATGCGTTCACCTTCGTGGGAACTAGTGGTCAGGATGAGGTGTTTTTGGCAGATAACGAGGCTGAGCTGAACGATTGGCTGGGACTAATCAATTATGCTGCAGCATTTCGTGCAGCTGGCGTGCGCATTAGAGGCATGGTCGGAGGAAGTGAAGAGGACAATCGACCAAATGATGTGTCCAGGCTGGATAGCACCAAGTCTACACATTCGATTCAGACACAAATGGGAGAGGCCACGATCAGAAGCCGCACACTTGAACCATCACTTCAGAAACAGGTCATGGCGGCTCGAAGACAGATTATGGTCGCCAAGATCAACGAGCTCGAGAAGGGAATAGTCGACGCAAATCGTCAGCTCGAGAGCATGCTTCGAAACGCACGGCATCTATTGGTCTTGGCACCAATTGCGCCAAAGACACGAGAAGATGTTGTACACGCTGCTGCCAAAGCGGATGCCATGATCAAATGGGCACTACGGGACATTTGGCGCATGAAGGCCCACCGTGACATCCTCGCCATGGATGTACGGATCGATGGCTTGAGTGCCAGTGACCTTGAAAAGCTTACGATGAGCGTTCCCACGGAGCCAGAGTCCGCGAAGAAGCACAAGCCGACTATGCTGACTCGACTCAGTTCATCAAGAACTCCAAATGCAAGGAGTCCACCTCAAAGCCCACTAACACTTCAGATGTCGGGCCGGCCGCCGACTAGAGGCTCTGTCGACCGATCTGCTGGCATTGATGTATTTAGCACACCTCCTGAATCCGCAAGTCCAGCACGAGAAGATGGCTGGCGGTTGCCACCTCTCAACATCGATGCATCAGCTGAGCCAGAACCGCATCGACCGTCTATCGCCAGTACATACCTGTCAGCATCTCCACCTGCCAGCTATGCAAGCTTGTCTCACTCTGCTTCAATGTCAAGTATGCTACAAATGCAACGAACAGCGTCCACTAGCGCCTCGGAGACGACAACAGGCCGAGGCAAGACCACCCCTGCAGGAAGCATCAATGAGCGTGAGCTTCAATTACTTGCGCGAGCGACGGTGGCGCCCGATGCTGAAGGCGGAGGACGCGGACCTAGTTTTGATGGCACCGCCTCTGGCAATTCTCCCGAGAGCAAGCACAAGGGTGTGCGACGGAGTTTACAGAAGACGCTCAGAGATCATCATCAACATAGTCACTCTCACCGTCATCGCAGGAATAAGAACAGCGATAGCACTGTGCGGTCTGGTGGCTTTGAAGATCGGGAGACTGAGGAAGCAACGCCTGGTCTTACGCGTGAGAAGCCTCGCTTCATTCTGCACGGCAAGCAGGCATCAGTGGTTCAGTTCGGAGGGGACTGGGAACGCATAAAGCTTCGCAGAGAACAGTACGGATCACAACATTCAGCCTCACCTTACGAGGTCCAACTTGATGCGGCTGTGGAGCGGCGTCGGTCGGAGCAACATGAGCTGCTGCGTGCAGGCCTGGCTAGCCCAGTCGTGCACGACTTCGGTCGCGATACGGCAGACGAGGACACCGATGCTATGAGCGTGCTGTCAGAAGGTTCGCGCGGCTTTAGGGAGGATGCGCAAGTCGCTGCAGCATACACCACACGCAAAAGTCCAAGTGATAGCCCGAGGCACGTCTCGTCCTCTGAAGAAGTCTCTGACATAATATCAGGTGTCTTCGATCTCTCGTCCTGGGATCCAGATGCTGGTTGTAGGACAACAGTCATCGGACCAGCCACAAAAGCAACACCTTCATCTCCATTTGAGAGACACAGACGCTACAGTAGTCTACAAAAATCCCCAGACGGCAACATCGAACACATCGAAGAGAATGACGACGCAAACAGTCCCATGTATTCTACACCACCATCTTTTACAGACAGGGAAAATCGGCGCACAGTAATCGGACCTCCAATGTCTTCCTCCCCTCTGACGGTAAGGATGTCCCCGGAGTCCACTTCTTCTTCACAACAGGCGTTAGGACGACATGGATCGGTACGAAAAATTGCATCAGCGGAGGCGTCGACTTCGCTGGGTCGAAGACTTTTTCCTTCCACTGGCTCCACTTCGGCTGGAGCCGCGGCGCACGAGACTCTTGATGCAGAGGGAGAAAACGATAGCGAGGGTGAGAAAGGGTTCGTGGCTCCTATCAGCGATGAGGAGTTAAGGCGCATGTCCTCGAGCCTGAGCGCGCCAGCAAGTCCGCAAAGAATGAGGGTCATGTAGACCTTCGTACGTTCCTTTAAAGTGTTTTTGATTTTGATACCCTCGAGAGCGAAGTGGGAAATGAATGGTATCTGTAGTGAGTAGATTTTTATGATACCCGCTTGCCAAGGGAAATGGGATCTGATTACGACTACAAAGCTTTGCTTCTACCACTCCTGCAAGCTTTCTATCCCAAGAATCCACCCTGCAAACACACTTGGACACGCTTCAATGCAAAGTTTCTCGAGCTTCCACAAAACGATCGCTCCGACGCTGCACAAAACTTCCCAAATCCGGGATGCTCCCCCCTCTTTCTCACACACATCATGCGTCGCCGAGTTTCCTATCCTCGTTGGCAAGACTCTTCCGTTGGCCAGCCTTCTTGTTCTTCAGCGCCTTGACCTCCACCTTAAGCTCCGTCATCTTCTGCTCCAGGCTCCTTATGACCGACGAGCCATCCGAACTAGCATCTTGCCATTCCTCCTTGGCATGAAGAGCAATCTCTTCGGCATTCTTTCTTATATCGATTGCTTGCCGATTCAAGTTTTCCTGCATATGCATTCGGATCTTGTTGATTTCCAGAAAAGCTTTGGCCAGATCTGCTTCAATTTTCTTGAGTCTCCAGTGCACGGTGGTTTTGGATTCGTTGTGTGCTTCTCGGAGGTCAGAGAAGGCTTTCTTGTAGTCGTTGTGTTCTTCCCGGAGGTCCGAGAAGGCTTTCTTGGTTTCTTCCAACTCCTTCCCATGGCGCGCTTGGAGTTGGATGAAGGCTTCGCTGAGGTTTTGGAATTGCCTTTTGAGCGTGGCGAGGTCGAAATTTCCGGGTTCGCGTGGTGAGGGAGACTGGGATGGGGATGGGTTCCTGACGACTGAACCAGTTAAGGTTGAGGGAGACATTGGTCGTCTTGGCACCACATTGACCATGAGCCCAGTGTCGTCTCCGTCGTCGAATGATGACCTCGATACAGTTCGGTGTTGACTTAATGTAATCTGGTCTGACTTGCGTATGCGGTTGCTGAACTCAGAAATGGTTGGAAAGCTTTGAGAAGGCGCTCGGGACGGAATGCTGCACGTGGATAGTGAAGGTGATGGAGGTACAGAGTGAGCGGATGCTGAATGATTGCTGCGAGATTCTTCTCGATGGCCCAATGCTTGGTGATTCAAGGAATCTTGAGGTGAAGGTACTGCGCTTGATCGAGACGCCGTGCGTTTTTCGAAATCGAGTCCTGCTTTGGCTGATGAGTTCACGTCAGCGCGTGCGCGTGTTGATATGCGCTTGTCTTGCGCGCAGACTTACTATCTCTGCGCCTCATCTCATGCACGTCTGTGTCGATTCTGGATAAATATGGCTCAAGGCCGGCGTCGCAGTTGCTGGCCTGTCTTCTTGCTGCCATGGCCGTTGCAGTGTGACGGAATGCAGGAGATAGCAGGTGTCGTGCTCAGGTAGATATCTAGTAGGAAAGACGAGAAGATGGCGCTCATCATGGCATTTTCTGGCGATGGCCTCTTCGGCTGCTTCCGACATGTGACAGTTGCTGGATGCTGAGGAAGGAAGCACGGCCTTGCCTTGCCTTGCCTTACCTTGACATTTTTTCCCTTCTACCGCGCTTGCAGGACTTACTGCAGACTTCTTGAGAGATCAAAGCCCTTCCGACCAGCGCATCCTCCCGAGCACCGGGTCTTTAGCCACTTTGGACGGCGAGCATCTCACGTCCAGTCCAGTTCGCCTTTTGCTTGGGCTCTGTATCACTATCAACACGAGATGTACTCGCGACATTATTGCTCTTGATTTGGCTCCTACGCCTCCAGCTCGAACGTGGTCCCTCGCACTCAAGAGACCAGAAATCCATGCCTAGAATACCTGTGCCTGTGCTGTGCCTGTGCCTGTGCCTGTGCTCGTCCGGTCCTGCCATTTCCCTGTTCTATTTCCCTTCTCCTAGACGAGCATTCGCAAACGTCCACGTCCACCTCGCCCTCCTTGACGCGTTCAGCTATGGCTTGCGAGTATTTGAGTTACGCGTAGGACGCGGTGCATTCGTCGGCGGCGCAATAGTTCTAATGCTTCTTCACTTCGTCGTCAGCTCGTGAGCGCCATAGTCGCTCAATAATATGGCCATCAGGATAGAGTCTGCGGGCCTTTAGTGACCCGAAATTGAACGACATCGGTGGCTTCACGCTGTACCCCAGCCCAATAAATGTGACAGGCTGGTAACCCAACCTTTTTCCCAATGATGAGCGACGAGCGAAACCGAGGCACGGGGCCAATTCGGATGCGGAGAGCGCAGCGCCGGTCTGACCACCGAAATCGCCGAGCTGACTACCGCGGTAGTTAGGAACTCTAAAATAATAGGGGGTTAGCCGAGGTTAAGCTGAAAGGTATAATATACTAATATGCGGGGAAAGGTATACCTTTCCCTATTACTTTCCTATACTATTTACTACGAATATAAATACGAATAAGAAAACTACGGAATAGCAAAGATATTAAATATTCTACCGACCTATACTAAGAACTAGATGCTAACGCCGCTATCCTCGGTAAACCTACCGCGGGAGAGGCCTATTCTATTACAAATCGTATATTATTCTAATACTATTCCGATCTTATTCTAATTAAATCTAATTTAGATACTAAAAGCAATTTAAGGTCGATCTTACCGAAGGGGATAGCCCCCCTACGACTACTTAGCTCGGATTTAACGACGATAATACCTACGAGAGGGACTACTAAGAGCTAGAATTTAAGGAGTACGACGAGGAGTACTATAAAAGCCGATTAGCGGTACTATATATCGACGACGACGTTAAGGACGTTATAAGATATATTAGGGCATTCCTATTATAATATTAAAGGAATAAGAACTTATTTGCAATAGGATAGGATTATTATTACCTCGAACCGCGACGCTATTTAGGCTCGTTTTATCGAATACGTAACCGCAATACCGTAATATCCGAAGACCTACGAAGATAGATACGCGTACGTAATCGACTACTCTACGACTAGTACTAAGCCGGAGCTAGATATAAGTAGATTCTCAATCCGATATTATTCCGATCTTATCGCTTTAGGAAACGATTAAGAAACGATTAGTAAAGATAGCTAAGAGAGAGGTAGATATAATATAGTATTCCCTTAGTAGGAACAAAGGGGGCTATTCTAACAATATCTAGTTGCTTAGGCAATATACCGTATACTAAGACGTCGTACGACTGCTTAGGTATTAAGTAGTGCTAGTAGTTATACGAGAACCTAGTATCTATAGATTACTATAAGGTCCCGGAAGAATAGTAGAAGACGAGAAAGAGATTGAATCTCGAAAGGTTTAACGAGGATAATCCTAATCTAGCGAGAAAGAACGCGTTAAGATATATAATTCTAATATTAATAGTTTTATAGGCGAATAACAGCGATAGGCTCTACTAGTCGCTCCGAAAAGAGTTCGATAATAGGACATTCTATAAGGCCTTTAGGTACGACTCTTATAAGATAAAGTTTAGATTCTTTAATCTACGTATAAGTAATAAATCCTATACTAATGTCAATCTAATATTAAGCTAATATTATTCTAATATAAGTAGTTTCTCGTACTAATACTAAACGAAACAGCTTAAAAGGATAATACTAGGCGAAGGATTTATCTGCTAATACTACTATACGAACTACGACTCTTCTAGCCTAAATAAATACGATTATCGCTTCCGCGCGATTAAGCTAGCGGAGAATGTCGATTATAAATAGATATAGAGCCTAGTTATAGGGGTAAACAATTAATCTAGGATTCTAATTATAAAGCGATAGTATACGGAGATCGTATAAGGGACGAGCCTACGGAGGATATACCGTAAGTATAAATGGATTCGGATTAGATTCCGAATAAATTAATATCGTAATTAGGTTACAATTACCTCCCCTCTAGACTAGGTTTCCTTAAGAAGATTAGTTGTTTAGTTAAAATAAGGAAGATCGTACCTATTAACTTTGCGGTATATCCTTACGTTATCTTCGTATCCTTTTATTAGCATTGTTATCTACCGCCGCCGCCTATACGACCGCTTTAATCCTATAAGGATAAAATCTTAAGACTTATTACTTAAACACTATTAGCAACGATAACACTATATATATTAAGCAAATAAGAATCGTATAGCAAACGGTTAAGAAACTAATTAGAACGGGATAAGCCGTCTTCCTTTAGACGTTCGCCCTATAGTAGTACCTCCGAGATAAAGGGGTTTACGCCCTTAGCGAAATTTATCTTAGTCTAGAGAATACTAATAATATTAGACGGGAAATCCGACGATAAAAGCTTATTTATTACCTAGACGGAACGACGATAAATAGAGTCTAATTTAAGTATAATATCGAGCGAAAGAACCCCGAAATAGTAAGTAAGTCGATTCCTATTCGATTCCTATTCGATTTACATTCGATTTACATTACTTTATTAAAGCATTCCGATTCTACTAACATTCGATTTAGCAATATATTTAGGGTATATAGTAGACAGAATAAGAGTATATAACTATTACATTCTTCGTAGAGTAGGCGTCGCTATTCCTTTCCTTCGATACCTTCGAGGTCGATATATCGTTCTAACGTATTAAGGAAAAGAATATAAACGAAGTAATTCTCGGACGATAGGATAAAGAGCGAACTATTCGTAAGTAATTCGTATTCCGATGCTATTCTAATATTATTCTATTCTAAATACATTCTTAGTCCTTATCTTCGCCCGAGCCTACGTCTATAGAGAATCCGAGTCTATATACTAGAACTTCTTTACGCGAGTCTTCGGAAGGATACGTAAGGTTACTAGAACGGCAGTAACCTTTTACTATATCTACGGTAAAGGAATTCGAGCGGTCGTAACCGACCTAAACTTAAAGCAGGCTAAAGGTATAAGAAAGCATTCTTATTATAATAATATTGCGATAATATTACGATAATAAACGCTTCTCCTAGGCTTAGGACTTTATCTTTAAGAAATTAACTATTAAAACCGCGATTAGAGGGTGCAACTCGAATATATTATCCTCTATTGCGTAATCTATTAGTAGAGGAACATTAATAAGGCTATTTAGAACGAGAGCCTATACGATTAATCGATCCTTTTCGCTTAGATAGATAGTATCCGTAGATTGAAATTAAAAGAGGCTTATATTAAGGAAGTTAAAGCTTTAGTAGGTAAGTAAGAAAGCTTTTAGATTAGAATCTAAAATAAATCCTATCGCTAGGTTATTTAAACGAGAAAGTAGCAAAGTAGGCTAGGTATAAGCTCTATCGCTATATCCGCTATAGCCTAGTACCCGCCTTCTTAAATATTCCTAAGGTAACTTAGCGGACAATTAGATACTATACTAATACAATCGAGTTAGCCGGGAAATAGGGGTATTATACTAGAAAGCATCGGGAAATTCTACCTACAATTAATACGTATATTAAAGCTTTCTAAAAGCTTTCTAATTGGTTTAACAAAGCAATAATATTAAAATAGCGCTACTATCTTAGATCGAAAGACTCTAATATCTATAAAAAACATCGAGTCCTATAGCGTTCGTTTAATATAGCGGGCTTACTCTATATACTCGTTAGCAACGAAGAGTAAATACTAATATAGTATAAGTAATCGTTATTTAAATAGTATCGGAATAATATTAACTTCCCTATCTAGAGAACCGCCGTCGTAAACGGGATACGATAGAAAAGAGAACGGAACGAGAATTTAATAAGGATATAATCGTCGCCGAAGAACCGAGTAGTACTTAGATACTAAAGCGGCGTCGTTCGGCGCTATCGTTACAAGCGAAGGAAAGTCTAGCCTTACGTAAAGTAACTAGTACGCCGATACTACCGAGTATACCGGCGACTAGCGACGATATACCGCCGATCGACGTAGAGCTTCTAGAACGGTAGAATAAAGCGAAACGAGAGATACTAGATCTCCTTCGCGAGGAAATAGTATTAAAAGAATAGATAAGAGAGAAAGGTTTATAATTAGTATATTAAAGGATTCAGATTAGTATAGGAAACGATTTAGACTATAATACAAAAATAATTATAACTACTAGTATTTACTTCTATAAGATTCTTAACCCGCCTAGAACTCCCCTGCTATTCTATTCCTATCCTATTCTTATTCTATTCTTATACTATTCTTATTCTATTCTTATTCCTTCGTTACCGCTCTAAGAGCCCTTAAGCTATCGTCCGCGAGATCTTAGAACAATACTCGGTATTTATAGCTACGGAAGAGGTCTTAGGTCTATCTATTTCGTAAATAGGTCAGATAGCGATCGTGCTATCCCTACTAATATAGAAGACCGATAGCGCTCCCGAAATTAATCTAAATAGAATAAGAATAGACTTATAATCGTTTAAGATCTAAATAAGAGTAGGCTTACCGCGTTTCCTCGCTTATATCTAGGTACTCGAATAGAACTATAAGAGAGAGGCTATAGATCGGGAAATCCCTATCGAGGATATAAGGGCTACTAAGCTAGTACTAGCTTAGGCGGAGGGGCTATCCGGACTAGTAGCGTAGGCGTAATAGGCGGATTAATCGAAGGCTCGGGCGTAGGCCTTTTCGGAGACTAAGCCGGGGGGGATTCGGTACTAGGCTCTCGCTTAATATTAGAATCCGAAACGGATGTTATTAGTTTCGGATTACGAGAAGGCGCCGATAGGGCATTTATAGCATTCTATTTAGAAGCGGATACCGCGAGCTTCTCGAGGTCCCTAAGGGGGTTTTCTTCCTCTAGGTTATAGACCGAGCCCTCCGACTTATCCGAAGAAATTACTATCGGCGCTAATTTATACGATTTAGAAATACTAGAAATATTAGTAAGAGGTCGACGATAGATAGGATAAAACGAAGATTATTACTTACCGCCGTCGCGACTCTTTAGTTTTATTCTTATCGTCCGAAGTAGTCCTATAAGTAAGGTTAATTTTTTTAAGGTATATTTCTACCGTCGTAGGTTAAATAGATTCGTATTCTAATTATAAACCTTTTTATCGGACTCGATTTCCGGATAGCGATAGGACTCTTAGGCCGTACCGCTATAGGACTTAGTCCTAACTATTCTAATTTCTCGTCGTCCTCGTTAGCGTCGCTATTGTTAGTACTTATCGATAGGGTTCTTTCTCGAGGTATCGGATTTTTCGAAGATATAGCCGTTTTATCTTAATTAGACCTATAATTTATTAGTACTAAATTAAGTATAGAAACAGAGGCATTTAAAGACTTAGTATTATAACCTATTGCTTTTACCGACCGAGATTCTTTAGCCTTACTGCCCCTAAGAAAAGTTAGTAAAAAATCATTTAAATCTAAAATTATTAAGAAAGCCCGAGAACTATTATTAGATTCTTATTAGTTTGAGAATAGTTTAATAATACTTATTGCTTTCTTATTAGTATTAGAAGGGTATCTCCTAACCCTAACGCTACGCTAACTATACTAAAAAAACCCTACTTATAAGGTCTCCTTGCCCGAAATAATATCGTCGAGGTTAGCCGCGAACTTAGCCTTAGCCTTGCTCTTCTTAGATAAGCGTAAGCTACGTAGGGTAGTAGGCTTTTCTAAAACGAATAAGAAACTATTAGTACTTTTTCTTAAACTATTCTAAAACTAATAATATACCGATCCTATCTACCTTCTTTAGGGTAGTATTAGTAGCCTTCTTTAGTGTCTTCGGCTTTAGCGTACTTACTGCCTTCTTAGTATTATTAATATAGGCGTTATTAGTAGCGATAGCTACCTTACGATACTATTCTAAATAGAATTAGCCTATATTTAAACGTTTCCGAAACTATTCCGATTAGTATTATATACCCTTAGCTTGTTTCTTCGCCTTCTATCTACCTTAACCTTTTCTCTTCTCGAATATAAGACTATATCTACCTTTGTCGGTATTTATATATATATAGGCGAGAAGGGCAGAGGAGTCTTAGAATAGCTTATACTAAAACTAATTAGATACTATTACTAATGCATTTAGATTAGAAAAAACTTACTAAACATATATCGTTATCCTTACTAGCGGTAACGCGATAGATTACCTCGCCTAGTACTAGAATTTAGTCGTCGTCTAAGAAGGTGTTTTCGTCTATAACTAACTTAAATACCTCGAAGCCCTAAAAGCAATTAGAAATAAATAGTAATAGAATAATAAAAAGACTTACTAATAGTTTTATATTCTTACCTACCGCATCGATATATACGAGGTAGTCCTTATTGTTAATAAGCTTCTAAGATAGGGCTATAGTAGAATCGAGTTTAAATAGATTAGTAAATCGAGTTAGAATAGATTAAGATTAGATTCTAAATAGACTAACGCTAGTAGAAGCTGCTATAGTAGGGGAAAGGAATAAGGGTTGCTTTCGGAAAGTCGAGCTTATTTAAGCCGAGCGCGCGCACTAACCTACGTACGGACCATTACGGCTTTCTCCGATTAGTCAATTCGGTAGTTAGCTCGGTGGTTTCGGTAGTCAGGATTTCTGTGTCCCCGGATGCGGACACGGCGCAACAAAAGCCGAATCGAACTGTCACGTTTCCAATAGTTCATTGTGCCCTCGACGGCATGGCGCTCGAGCAGCCATATAAATAGCAGATCTCCCACCTCATTCACAGCCTTGGAGGCGCTCAGGTATAGTATTGCTCTTCCCTCTTTCACATCCTTATACTACACATATCTATCACACCATATACTTACTCGAGGTCCCTTGGTCACTCTCGCACCAAGTACCAGCACCAGAACACCAGCACACAATTCGAAACTGCGTACCCAGCACCTGTACGCCTCACAAGCAGCCATTTCATTGTTCCAACCAACTTGTAAGCAAGAACAACAATGTCGGTAACGATCGAGCTTCCAAAGGAGTATGGTAAGGAAACACCAGACGAAACAATCGAAAAGCTTGGCTGATTCGTGTATAGGCTATGTAGTTGCGACTACCGCTGCCACATTCTTCGTTCGTCTCGCTGTTCCAACGATCCCCAAGCTTAACTGACAATAAGAATAGCTTGGATTTTGGCATGGCTTGCGAGGAGGATTGGCACGAAAGCCTACCGGTCTGAAAACCCCGAAGGCATTCGCAGATAGCGGAGATATTGCTGCGGCCAAGGACAAGGAACAGGCAAAGGCCATGCATGTGTTCAACTGCAAACAGCGAGCCCACGCCCATTACAACGAAGTACAGCCCTCGACCGCATTAGCCATGCTGATTGCAGGCCTGGCATACCCCCGAACCACAACAGGTCTCGGTATTGGCTTCATCATTGGCAGAATAGTGTATGCGATTGGCTACTCGAATGTGGACAAGCCGAACGGTAGTGGAAGGGTGCTTGGATTCGTTATCAGCCAACCTATAGCGCTAGCTTTGTGGGGTCTAGCAGGCTGGACAGGTGTCAAACTGGTACTGTGAGCTCGTTCTTTTGGGTGGCCCAGGATTCCATGACTGATTACCAGCTGGGCGACTGGACCACTGGACGTAATGTAAGGAGCTTCATGCCTCCGCTCGTGAAGGAGAGGGGAATTGGAGACAGTGCAGCTCTCGAGCATCGCGGTATCGATAATCGCATACCCAACTTAGTATTCCAGCGCAGGCGTTGTGGCTTCATTGCAGTTGGTGGGAAGCATGAAGTTCGTATACCAGAAATCGCTCGAAATGACAGTATTTCGATGCAGTGTCTCGCCAGACAACACGAGCGCACCGTATGGATGAGGCAAGTGAAGTGCCAATCTGTAACAGCTGTGCATTCAGCGTTAAAATGTTCACATGCTAGCGCCGCCCGCGTCACTCCACTTCTCTCTGCCGCCTGGCTGATAATTCTTCTAGTCCAACCCAGCAAACGCCATACACACGCTCACACTTGAGACATGGTCGCTTCGCTGCGGCGCATCTTGGGCAAACGCTCACTGAGTACAACTTCTTCCTCGGAGCACACCGATCAGTCGAGCTCTCATAACGACACTGCACAAGAACCAATCAAACTCGGCGATTTGGCAGTTCCAGCACCACCACCGCGGACTTTGCAACGAAAGTCGCCTTCCAGGGAGCAATTGCAAAAGTACAAGCAGAAGGCACCATTCTTCAATTTTGCCACGCCGCCGCCGGGCAATACAAATGAAACATCTCCACCTCTTGAATCTCCTCGGAGTGCGCCTCACTTGGCCAGTCCCACTCCCACAAAGCGCAGAGTCGAAGCACGAGGCTGCCAGTTCGAAATCATGGAACCAGGCGAGCTGCGAGAGGCATCTAAGAGCGCCGAGGATCTGACGGCAGCCGGACGTATCCTTGCAGCTCTTGGGCCTTCGCGGAGCACCAGATCGCGCTCTCGGCGAGCGCAGAGATCAGACTCGACCCAGGAGGATGAGCTTGCTGTCACCAAGGATCTCGCCAGCGCTACAGCGTTCGGCACGGCGAGCAAAGACACGCTTCAACTTCCAGGCCCACACCTGTGGAAGAAGAGCGAGAATCGCGCTCGTTCCCCTCCACACCCCCTGTGGTATCCCAAGAACAAGAATCTGGGGGAGCAGACAACAATGCCAGAAAGAGATTGTGAGCGATCTGCATCAGAACCTCAAACTCCGTCACCCTGCCCACGCACCTCTTCCAAATCCCCACCAACAGCTTCAAAAATTCCTCGCCCCACGCTTTCCCCTGTGAACGCTGATCCAGCGCTGTACCCACCACTCATCGATTTCTGCAAGAACAGTAACAAAACTCCTCCAAACCGCTCCACTTCTGATAGCCCAAACACTACCCAGTATGAGACAGTCAGAGTCCGACCACCGATCTATGATTTGAGCAAGCCTCCTGGCCAGCAGTGGGAGCAATTTGGCATCACTTCGAGTCGACCACAGAGAGCTTGGGAACCGGCACCAAGATGGACCTGTTGTACTTGTGAGGCTCAGACGATTGTGGAGCAGATTGTTTGTTCGAATTTGGAGTGTTTGCACGATCGTTGTCATAATCGGTGTCAGGTTGGGCTGACGAGTAGGAAGGATATGATTTTTGGGAGGATGTGAGGGGACTGGGAAGTTCGGGGCAGAATTGGTATGACAGACAGGCGTGGAGGAAAACGACGGAGTTTCGAAAGGGAAGGACGATGTTTTGGAAAGGCTTGTAGTCTCGCTTTCTCCTTGTCTACCGTTGTCTGCGGGGCAGCGAGCTTGGCTACAGACTAGCAGATAGCACTATCCGGTCCTATCGTGGGCAAGATCTTGCATTGGAGGAATCACATTGCAGAATAGAATCATATAACTGTCAGGATTTCTGGCATCAAGCCTGGTAGTGCTGAGTACTACTGTTCTAAAAGTTGCCAACCGTCGTTCCCACGCCTCGTTCTCTCGCAAATCGTAACAGCTCATTTCCGACGACGATGTCCATAAGACCGAGCCCGACCGACTTGTAAATGACATTTCCTCTCGTCAGCCAGTCTTTCAAGCCAGAATTATCTTGCAAAGCACATCCATCCACGCCGACATCCACTTTCTCACCTCTCTCCCTCGCGTTCCTGTCTGCGTCGCGCTTCAGCATGAACAGCTCCCCCAATTCCACCACTTGATCTGGCATCAGCTTGGCTTGAATGATTTCACCAGCCTCTTTCAGACAGCCTGAGACAGTATCGACCAGGATGGCGCCACCTTCCTTCTGTCGCTTGTGGATATGCTTGTGTTCGTGATGAGGCGCTACTGCATACCGAAGCACATCCGGGTGTAGTTCGATCATATGGGGTTTATACGAACCAATACACGAGATGTATCTGCCTTTCTTTCTTCCTTCTGGATTTGTGAGATACGTCGCTGGAAAAAGCGGCGTCGTGCTCGGCGTGCAACAGAAAATGACATTACTTGCGCGCACGTATTCCTTGACCAGGCGCTGATACTCGGTGTGGCTGGGCGTCAGGATGTTCTTCTTGGTCTTAGAGTTGTACTTCTCGCCAATGTGGTTGACGTAGTCTGGATCGTGTGGCTGTGGATTGTATAGCCTCATTATACATTTCCGTGCGGACTCAAAGCGGCGCGTGACGATGTTGAGGTGGTGGATTTCATCCCCTCGCAATAGCAATGCAAGACGTATGTGCCAGTATGCTTGCCGACCAGCACCAAAAACGGTCACATCGTGAACGCTATGGCGCTTCTTGAACAGCATCGTTGATGCCAAAGCCGTGCGGAAAGCTGTGATCTCTTCTGCATTCAACAAGCCAGTAGTGTTGCCCATGTTGTCCAGCAAGGTAAGCGAGCCGCGAATGGTTGATTGGGAGGCGTCATTTGAAGAGGTCAGTGATATGTTGCCAGCGCCGTCTGTGACTTCTGAAAGTGTTGTCGGTAGAGACGAGGAGCCAGACCTTCTGGAGTCTATGCTTTGGCGCGAAGCTGAGCTGATCGAGCTTCGAGAGTCACCGTCTGAGTACGTCTCTTGTAGCCCTGGAAGTCCGTTCGCGTCTGGTGGAGTAACATTCAGCACTTTGACGCCTTGACCAGTCATTCCAGATGCTGGCATGTAGATGGATGTGCTTCCGTCTTTCCGCTTCAGTACCGTTCTTTCTGGTTGGTAGTCTGAACAGCAATCGTTGCCATCGCTTGAAGTTGAGTACCAGTGCAGAGCGTCAGCCAGGGACTGCTGGAGCTCCAAGATGTCTTCTTTCGTGAAGGAATGGAGTATCCTGCTAACATCCTCGTTACTCAGAATTTGAAGAGGCATGTTTGCGCGTATCGTTCCGCAACTTGGGTTCGCGATGCGGCGTAAGTGTCAAGGCACACCCCTGCTCTTATGGTATCAGAGTGAGAAGCGAGGTATAGAAGGCTGATTTGCGTACTCCGTGGATAGACGAAGAGCTTGCACCAAGAGCGAGGGAGCGGCGTAGGGAGGTACGCCACATCGATGGCGCGCTGAATAAGCGACGCTTCACGTCCGCCATCTCATCTCGACTCCCTTCCACATAATAACTGGCATCTACGCAGCTGTCCACTGCTGTGCTCTGAGCTTCTGCTGGAGTGTCCGTGGCGTGGAAGAGCTGAGCAAGGCCGGCTTCTTCAACATCGATCGCAGCCACTCTCTTTTTCATCGGCGGTCGGTAGTTCTACCGCAGCCCAGCCGCTCCGTAAGCTCGCTTCCTTGACTGTCTCTAGGTGCGGCTCCACATTTCGGGCCGTGCCGAGATCTGAAGTGAAGCTGCGCTGCTACGCTACATCTTTCTCTCCAGTGTTAGGCACGAAAGCACTGCTTTGCAGTCAACAAGCCTCTTCTTCCGCCATGGCAGACCCTTTTGAAGTGCGCATGCGCTTCACTTCACAACTGCAGCATCTGAACGCTAGCACCACTTCTGCTACAAAAGCTGCGAACTACGCCCTCAAATATGCCGACTACGCCGATGACTTGCACTCGTGCATCCTCGAACAGCTCGAACGCAATAACATGAACAATCGCGCAAATATCATGTACTTCCTGCCAGCATTATGCGATACCGCAAAGGCTGCTTCTCAGACTGGTGGGCTGAATGCAAGCGGGATCCAGTATGTGCGAATGATGGAGCGAGACATACTTCGAATTATCGATCTGGTAGCACCAGACGATGGAAGCGGAGCAGCGAACGTGAAGGTCGTGAGGAAAGTCATCAATACACTCATGGGAGGTGGTTTCTTGCAAGAGCAGACAGTACGGGAACTGGAGGAGTGCATCCAAGGTCGAGACAACTTGCCAGGCGGAATCAGCAGCCCCGCGCACGCAGCAGATGATGCAAGACGAGATGGCGGTGCTTCTACTGTGCGATCTACTCCGCATTCCGTAGCGCGAGAACCGGGCGCGCTTTATACTTCTGGCATAAGGTTGGACAAAAGACAGATTGAACAACGAATAGAGGAAGATCGCGAGCGACACAAGAGGGCGAGGGAGAACATATGGGCGATACCACAACCGAGCGCAAATCTGTCGCATGACGCCGAGTTTGAGAAGTTGTGGGAGGAGGGAAGCGATGTGGATAGCGACGACTATCGTATGGCGAAAGAAGAGGCAGAGGAGAGGAGGAAACATCTGGAGTATGATGACTATTGAGAAAGGATTATTTTGGTGCGATTTGATATCTTAGCGAGGCGCTGGTGGCGTAAGAAAGCTTGAAAGGAGTGGAAATGATACCATGGATTTGCTTGTCAACGAGACTTGACATTCACGCATTTCAAGGGAGCGAGAACGCTCAGCTGCTGCTCGACATCTGATGGTTGACGAAGCTGAAACGAGGTATTTGGACAATGACTTTCTGTCGCTTTCATGCATCGGAGATGGAATCCTTCGTTGACGATGTTCGTCCTAGTACTGCATTGGTATACATGACAAGCGTGTCCATCTTCACGCTGCCTTCTCTGTACTCCGCCTCTTTCCTCAAGGGTAACGGATTTCGAGTACAAGTGCCAATCGCCACCGTGCTATTCTTACAAGCATCCCATTGCGTTCGCGACAAGCCTTTTCAGCCTCTTTCCCATCCAAGCAGCCCAGATTCAAGCTAGCCAGTAGTGCAAGAGACCAGAGCCGGCGAGCTCGCCATTATTGGGTGCTGTAGTATCGCTGTACAAATGAAAGTAGTATGCTGTGCATTTGTCGGGTATCACATCCAGTGACATGCCTGCAAAAGTATGGTCGTTGGATGTACAAGTTTCGCTGATGGAATTTGCAATGAACGGCAGTTTGTCCAGCTGCCCATGCAAGAGTTGTTTTTTGTTGGCACTCTTCAAGTTTGGCGATTGCGCTTAGCAGGAGTAGGGGCGTGGAAGCTGAAATTGCTACCATTACCCATTCCGTTTCCTCCTGGGAAGAAGCTTGAGTTCTGGTGCGAGAGCACGTTCGGCTGTAGGTCTTTGTTGTCCTGCTTTGGGCTGTCCACAAGGTCCCGCACGGCTTTCTCGCGCAAGTCCCAAGAAGCGGAGGGTCGATGGCGAGGCTGGAAGGTGCCAGCTTCGCTACCGTAGCCACCGTAGGTTGTGGACAATGGCGAACCGAGCATGGATGCGGAATCAAGTGGTCGGCCGTCAGCAGCACGAACTGGAGAGATGTTCTGCAGACTAGAAGACACGGAACCTTGCTCTGACGAACTGTCGAAGCGTTCTGGGGAGTACGAGCCCCCAGCTCTGTGCAGAGTGATTTCGATATCCTGGATCTCCAGAGTGAGGCGATTCATCTTGGCGTTGAGTAGTCTCATGTTCATGCTACCCGTGGCCGGGTCCTGCATTTGGCATTGTAGCAGGTGTTTCTCGGCCTGCAGCATGTGGTGGTGAGCTTTCAGCTTGTCAATGTTCACAACTCCGAGGCCAGATTCAGCGGCAGTCACCAGACCTGGGAGAGTTGCGCCACGCTTCAAATGCGAATGGGGGCGATGGGTTGGCGTATCCTCTCCACCGTGAGAGTTGCCCACATGGGCCTGGGGAGTGGTTCGCAACGCACGAGCGCTGCCACTTCCTGTAATGCCGCTGAAGCTTGGCATGCTAGCAGAAACTGGTACACCCGAAAAGCTCTGCGCTAAGTTGAAGCTCGTGTTATGAGCAGCCGGCGAGATGAGGCTGGATGCAGGATATCTGTTTCCCCGCTGCTGCGTCAAGCTGTCCATTGAGACCGAGGGATGAAGCACTGGGCCTCCTGGGGCGCGCATCGAGTTCATCGAAGCAGAGTGCTGCAGTGAAGCAGAGTCGCGTCCGGCTGCCTGAAAGAAGTCCCTGGGACTGTTGAAGGAGCGAGACGTGAGCGGCATATCCATCTCGAAGCTGTTCCCAGTCGGCGACGGGAGCAGCACCAAGTTTCCAGAAGAGTCGACTGTGACCGAAGCGATTTCACCGGGTGCAAGCTTTGTGTTGCCGAGCATCGCGAGATTGTATTTCGGTGGGGCCGATCCATTGCGCGGGAGGCGACCAGAAGTCTTCGCAGCTGTAGGAGTAGAATCATCACCGTCGGAAATGTCGGAGGCTGCGTTTCGTTGACGCTGGAATGGAACGTTGAAGGATGAGCCGCCACGGAAGCTGCCACCACCACGTCCTCCCCGGCTGCCACGATCACCGCGATCGCTGAATGTACCGCGTCGCTGCTGGGAAGTTCCTGCTTTGGCGAGCTCGTAGTTCTCAGAGTAGTTCTTAGGGTGGCCGAGAATGCTGGCGGTAGCAGGCGTTTGAACATATTGCTGTACGACTGCGCGACCGACTGGTCTCTTGTCAGCAAATGCACATGAATGCTGCACGATAGCGGATCAATGCTGCGCTACTCACCATGGTGCTCGAAATTCATGCCGTTCCACATGTTGCCGACAGGGTGATCATTGTGCTGCTGACGGATGTGCGAGAAGTGGAAATAGGAAACGTCTTTGATGTAGATCCAAGTGAGAGGGATCGAGCTGCAAGCTATTAGCAACGGCGCAATTGAAGATGTGAGAGTATTTACCCAACACACGGCTTTGATGCAGCCGGGTTGACCTCCCAGCCTTCGACAGGCGTGTCTGGATCCCATGGACCACTCATCTCAGCAAGACCACAGAATTTCTTGCTGCCGTTTACAGAGAATAGCATAAGTACTTTCTCGTTGGTGTCGTGACGCATATCCCATATCTTCATGATGCGTTCAGCGACCTTTGCCATGACGGACAACTTGCCTTGGCGAATGGCGGTGATAACATTGCTTGGGAACTCCGATTTGACGTTGATAATACGCGTCTGTCGATTCATTAGCAAAATAAATTATAATCATCGGGTGCGATCAACTTACACCAAGAGGCATCTGAAAATGCTCAGGATTAACAGCCGCCAGAACCGTGAGCGCGCCATCGAAAGCCTCTTCCCATTCGGCTTTGGGATCTTTCAGCCCGCGTCGCAGACTACGCGGATGAGATCTCTCAGACCACCTGTGCAAACAATGAGCATTAGCAAAAGTATGACAATGGCACAACTGTGACTACTTACACTCCAGCCTTAGCACCAGCCATAGCCGGAACCTGCATCGTGAAATGGTCGCTGACCGCGTGCGAGCCACTCGAGTCGGACTTGCGATCATTGAAGACTGTTTCGGCGTCATTTTCGACGTTTGACTTGACAGTTACTGCCATATTTGAGACTGCGCCGGGTTGAGTGAGGCTCTTGCTGTCACTGTCGACCTGTCTGAAGGACGAATCAGGTTGTTGACAGGTGACGCCGAATGGTTGTTGGGACAGTTGATCTGTCATTCTGCTGAAGCTGTGATGGATTGGTGAGGGAAAGCTGGACGGTTCACCAAGACTGCGATACTGATCGGAATGGGCAAAGCTTCCAATATCCTCGTTGAATCCCGTGTTGGCACCAATGATGCGGCCGTCGGCGGAGCGTACGAAGCTGGTCTGTCCACTCTGCATGCCAAGGCCTGGCAGTGGACTGATTCCATGCTCAGTTGGGGCTGCTGGCTCATGGTAGGCGCGATTAGGTGTGCTTGCGAACGTATCCCAGCTTGGCTTCTGAGGGATTCCAGCACTGTTTGCAGGAAGATTGTGGTTTGGCGACCAGATGTTGGAGCTGTATAGCGGTACAGCATTGTGAGGCGGCTTGGTGTCAGATTTGCCATCGCGAAGTGAGCCGGACGTATTCTTCAGCGTCAGGCGCGGCTTGCCCTGGGCACTGGACTTCGATTCGTTATTGTCTGGCTTTGGCACGAAGTCGGACGCTTTTGGGTCGAACGGAACGAGCGAGACGCCATCCGTGTCTTGCGCCGCCATCTCGTTGTCTGCGCTCATGGCGCCACGCGTCAGTGTGAGTTGTGCTGCGAGTCGCGTTTGCAGCCGCGATGAAGAGTCGCGCAGAGTTCAGCGTCCAAATCAGGCCCGCGCGACCGGACGCGATCTGGTGGTGAAATCGCTGGACGCTTTCAAGTAATTTCGAGGCGCGCGTGTTGAAGGTGTGATGGACGCCGGCGGTGAAGATGTTTTGTTTTGCGACTTCACCGGTCCGTGCTCACTTGGGAGCTGCTGTGACGCCGTTCTACAGCAACCATCTCTACTTCACTCCCGCATGCTTTGTCAGATCAAATTCGAGTGTCTTGATTGGTGCTTCCAGCTTATCGGTCGAGCAGGAGTCGTAGGCCTGCTTTCTTCGGGTCTGGAATGCCTGCTGTTCACTCGGGTGTCCATGGCGAAAAGAACCCTCTGATTTTGTAAATTTGAGCACGCGTAGAGCGTCTCGCCAGCGCTCGAGCAGTGAGAGGCCTGCCGCCGAAAGGAGCTCAATTTCGAGCGCTGCGTCCTCACTGCATGGTGCTGACAAGACGTACGAATTTCGATACCGATGCAGATCCCTGGCCACGGATACTAAGACACAGATTCCACGAAATAAGAACGGAGTTTAAGCAAACAAAGCCTTTATCGGACAGCATTGAGGCTTTCACTCTAGCTTGGATGGACCTGTCCTGGCTTCCCACTTTTTCAGCAATCCAAAATGTTTCTCTTTCATGCGAATCTTCCACATCGCCCATTGCAGTCCTCGCTACATTTGATTCGAATTCCTCTTGTTGAAAACCAGTGATTCCAGATCCTATTTCTGAGGCCTCTACCATCTGGCTCTCGTGGGTGTCTGACGCGAGTCACTCATTGCAAATGCCCAAATGTACGCCCTGACTTCGACGCAACGAATCTTTCCAATTCCGGCAGCTACGCGGTCCGCTATCTGATGTTCCTGTCAATGACCGCGAACCAGGGATACTTGCTTACCTGCCTGAATTTTACCACCGAAGGCATTCAAGATTCATCATCTACAACGAACGAGCTGCCGAAGGACTACACTACTCCTTCACAGGCCGAGAGCAACCTGCTCGATCTGCTGGCGTGTTCGGTGTGTTGTGCGCGGCCGCCTTTATGCCTCTTTTCACTACAGTACAGCATGTCAGGAGGCAAGGTGAGGTTGGAGGCTGCCGAGAAATGAGGCGCGCAGCGTAACGGACCTGACTCCGTACCGTCCACATCAAAGGGGCTCCCGTTCTTCCTTCCATCCCTCATGCACCAACACATGCGTCATTGGAGATGGCAGATCGATAGCGAGATCAGCAGGCGTCTTGCGGCGGCCATCTGGAAGTTCATTGCAGACATTAGGAATACCTTCGAGAGACTGGGCAGGCACCAGGGTGTGCAGATGCATGCATGAGCACATGGGAAAACAATAGTCTTCATAGACGCGTTGAGCTTCGCACGGCGCAGCCCCCCGGATCGAGATGGAAGTCCTCCGCTCTGAGGTTAGTTCGCGTCCGATGCGCGAAGCAAGAGCTGTGAATCAACGTTCGATCACTGGAAGGTAGCAATTGATGATGTGTGGTTACACGCGGAGTACGAGGCATTGCGAAGCACATGAGGATGGAGATTGAAACATGAAGAAAGCATAGACACTGTCCAATGACATGAAGGCTGTCGTGGAGGCGGGTCGGAGATAGTCGTTCAGCGAGCTACGGACTTGTACTGGCAACGAACAAGTGATACTGCGTAGTTGCGTTGCAAAGCGCGAAATTACCACAATGACGCGATACGCGCGGATGCCCAGCTACTGCCTCATGGCAGGAAGGTGCCTTCCACGAGCGCTGCGATGGACCCACAAAGCTTGGAACCAAGCAGCCAGCTCATTCTGCTTGCTACATCACATTATCCACTGACCGGCGTTGCCTCTACAAATTCATATCACTCTCACCCGCACGATGGCGACTAGAACGGTGCAAAGGACACGCGTGGCGAACAACATCACCCAGACTGCAATCACGCAGAAGCAAAGCGTCGAAGTGGTCCAGACACTCCTTCACGGCAGCGTGAGTCGTACATCCCGTCAGCCTCCACCGAACAGAAATCCCTGACTTCCCTCAGCTCAGCAGTCTAGCCTACCTCCGGAGCTTCTTCAGTGAAAAGGTCTTCGACGCGCAGGCGTACGCCGCTCATGATAGCTTGCCGTCGTATCGTGACTATGCAGATGGCAGACTACCCGACATACCCAGAGACTGCACCAGACTGCACACGACAATGCAGGTTCTCCGCCGTGGGCGCAGTAAACGAGTCGACACTTTTCTTGACTGGCTGGTAATGTTTCCGCTGCGAGACGTGCCTGCCAATCGCATGTTGACACTCAGTGCAGGAGCAAGGCGCCTTTACAGCGTTGAAAGATGGCAAGCTGCGTGCCTTGCAACTCTATGTGCACACAGACGAACACGACCGCGGAAAAGTCATCGAGACTTACACCTTCCGCATCCAGTACCATGACGACGGGAAGGGCGGCAAGTTTTTGGCTGGAGTGGACCTTGACAGTCCTGGAAGGAAGAGTCTGACCGTAGATGCGACGGCTGTGGCGCTTCAGACATTGCTTCGCTATGTCATGGAGATGTGCAATGGCTTGCCCGAACTTCCAGGTGCGCGTACATGGCTCTTGCCGCTAGCAGACTACTGACACACTTGGCAGATGATCGCTATGTTTCAATGGCACTCTTCCTTCGCGAAGGGACCGACCATGACTTTCAGACTCGAGGGGGCTTTGAACTCGACAGCACGACAAAGCTGGTGTTTGGACTAGCGGATGGGTGGGACAAGAAGTTGCGGAAGTTTGACGACCTCTCATCTGCATTTCACACGTAAGTTATGTTTGCACAACGATTTGATGAGCTGCTGTGAGTCTGTATCTCACGATTTTGCAGCACCGCATTGACCGTTGCACACCTTCAAAATACGACTCTGGGCCCTCTGGCTACCATAGCAGAGCCAGTCAGGATTCCAACTCAACTCAAGTACAGCGCGGGTGACGCAGAGGCCGACCTTCTTTCCGAGCCAGGAGGCGAAGAACTTGTGGCAGGTGACGCATCAACCATAGTACCGAGCACAGTCGGCCGAACGCCTGCTTTGACCATGCCTGACACAGAGCGGAGCTCAGTTGATTCGGTTAAGAAGTCACATTTTAGCAACCTCATAACACCCGCACCGACTTCTGACCCAGCAGCGAAATTGAGAAGCACATCGGTCCGACAACTGAACTTCGAGAGCGCCGCACAGCAGCAGGCGCCAGCTCCTGCTGCCTCACAGCCCATCGATACGCAGGCAAGCAATGTGCCAAGAATGAGAGGCGCACTCCAGCAAATGGTGATACCTGACCACTTGACCCAAGGCGATACTCAAATAGAGAATCTACAGGATGCCAGTCTACAAAATGAGGCACCCAGTGACTCGCCACGTCTCTCAACCCATTCCTCATTGGCGAACCCACTTTCAGCAAAAGTTCTACTGCTACCAAACGTTGCGCAACAGCTAAACAGCGAGAAGGCGAAGCTGCAGGACGCCGCAAGAAATCTAGCCAAGGTTAGCAAGTCCCGCGCGAAGAAGGGAAATGTAGTCCTCTGCCAATGCGGCGTCAAGCAGGATGAGGCTGCGACGGTAAGGATCATGCACCAAGAACCGTTCGAGTTTTGCTGATCCCACACAGGTTCAATGCACTTTCTGTAGGACATGGCAGCATCTTCATTGTCATGGCTATACCGGCAGCAACGATCCTCGATTGGCAGAGACTCATGCGTGCTACAATTGTTTGCTGCGAAATGCCAGAGACGATACTTTAGCTACGCTCAAAGATCTGGCGCTGAAAAGACATGCAATGAACGTTACTCTCAGCAGAGGTATGACAAGTGAAGGGGATTTCGTGGAAGCTACGGGTAAGACGCCTCGTACTGTGCGCCCTGATTTTCACTCACTATTCTCAGGCCTCTCTTTAAATACTGCTACGCCACTTCATGAGTACCTACGTCGGCAGGGTTTCATTACACCAGCATCGCGCCCTCTCAAACGAGGAGCCGTGCATTCGAGTGAGGGACGCTTCGTACCAGCTCGGGAAGGCGAGGCATACAAAAAGATGCTGGTCACTCTCTTCGACCCGCTGAAGCACATCGAACAATTTGTAAGTGCAGCATTCTGGTTGAACCCTCCTCGCATTCACTGAATTCCTTAGTATTGCAAGACATCGCTTGATATCTTGGAAATCGGACAACAGGTTCGGATTATGCGAGCCGCAAGCATGCCTCCTCCAGACACGCCTGCATCTCAAATGAAAGCTCGAAGATCTGCCACGCCTGCCTCCAGCCTCGATCTTGGTCAATCTGCCATGCCAACGGAGACGCCTTATCGACATCGGTCGTCGCTGCTCAAGAGGGTTCCCGAGGACGACATCTTCAGCACGCCTGCCAAGCGACAGGCCATCACTCCAGTGTATTTGCGATTCTTGAGCGCGCGAGCGCTCCGAGCAGACGGGCTGTCTTCAAGTCCTTCTGTTTCTCAGCAGGGACTGTGATTCACCAGAAAGGAAGGTTTCAACATCGCGCACAAATGGGATTACGCACGCCTCTCGTCTTTACATCTTCTGCTGGGCGGCAAACGCTCAAAGTTTTGGTCATGCTCGCACTACTTAGCTGTAAGTACCAGGCTTTGCTTATAGTGGAGCTTCAGTAAGGTTATCTTGACACTTCACAGTATGCCCTTGGTCCTTCAATACTCTTCTCCACCTACGACCCAATAAGAACTGTATCAATTGTCAATGCCCCCTCCTTCATCGGACTGCAAAGCTCCTCTTAGCCACAGCTTGCCGTAAGAGGAAGACAATCGAATTCGTGAACGGTTGAGGTGTCGTGTCAAACTCAGCGGAATACCTTGATAAGCTTCCTGTCCTCACAGCCAATGCAGTTACCGCGAACGCACCCACAACCTGGAGATGAAATTCCTCTTATAAGATACGGCTGCCTCCTTATCTCTTCTTCTCCAATTTTCCACAATTCCCCAGAATCCAACAGAACTTACTGCAAGACACAGTCGAACACCGAAGATACCGTCGTCCCCAAAATGGAGCGGAATGAATTCCATCAAGATCATGGCCAGCCCATGGTCATCAGAAGCAACCGAGCCAGCGTGGCTAAGGACGGCGTGCATGTCGACGAGCAGAAGCGATACAACTCAGACTCAAGCAAAGCCTCGGCAAATCTATCGGTACAAAGAATTTCAAACGACGATCCTGATGGCTTCAACAACGTCCTGGAAGAGAAAACTCATCCTCAGTTCACCGCCAAATCGTGGACCTCGCAGCGAAAATGGATGATTCTCATTGCCATGTGGTTCGTTCAGGTGTCGCAAAATTACAACGCCGCTGTCTTTCCAAGCATGTATCCTTTCATCGGAGAGCATTTCAACAAGACTTCAGAGCAGGCCAACATCGGGCAAATGCTGTTCTTGGTCCTCTACGCTTTCGGCTGCGAACTCTGGGCACCGTTCAGCGAAGACTTTGGACGGAAATGGGTCCTCTTCTCTTCCCTCTTCCTGGTCTTCTGCTGGCAAATCCTCCTTGGCGCGTCTCCGACCTTCACCGCCATCCTGGTCGCTCGAGCTCTCGGCGGTCTATCCTCAGCCGGAGGCTCAGTCACACTGGGCATGGTCGCAGACATGTACCAGCCGGAGACCCAATTCCAAGCCGTAGCATTTACCTGCTTCGGTTCCGTGTCAGGCTCAGTCTTCGCCCCGATAATCTCTGGAATTGTAGCCATGACTCTTGGCGGTCGCTGGGTAGCCTACATGTCCGTGATCCTCGCCGGCCTCACGATTCTCATCCATCTCTTCGTCCCAGAGACCCGCGCCGAAGTCCTCCTCGACCGTAAAGCGAAAGAACTCCGAGAAAGCGACCCGGAGGGAACAGGAAAAGACATCTACGGACCTTGGGAAAAGAACCCCCTCAAACAACGTCTCCAACCCAAGGCAATCTGGGAAATGCTCTATCGCCCTTACAAATTCCTCATCACAGAACCAATCGTCCTCTTCAATTCCCTCCTCTCAGGTTTCAGCGACGCCCTCATCTTCTCCGGTCTAGAATCCTTCGGCTACATCATGGCGAAATGGAATTTCAACCAAGCTCAAGTAGGCTATTGTTTCGCGTCGCTGATGATCGGCTACCTGATCGGCTGGGCACTATGGTCACTCCACTATCGACTCAACCCAGGCCGTCCAGCGAAGAACAACAGAGTCCCAGAGGAACGACTCTGGCTCCTTTGCTGGGTCGTACCACTCGAAGCCGCAGGACTGATCGGTTTGGCATTCTGCTCTCTAGGTCCCAAATACGGTGTGCCGTGGATTGCACCTCTGATTTGCGTCGGATTGGTGGGAATCGCAAATTATGGCATCTATATCGCCACGATTGATTACCTCATTGCAGCGTATGGTCCATTTGCCGCTTCGGCCACGGGAGGGAATGGCTTCTGTCGAGATCTCTTCGCTGGTCTTGCTGCGTTGTATACCAAGAAGGCTTATACCACGATTGCGGTCAATACGCCGTATGAGCTTGTCTGGCCGACGCTGATCTTCGGGATCATTGGCATTGCCCTTGCGATTCCGGTTTATGTGTTCTATTTTCAGGGAGAGTGGTTCCGTGTCAGGAGCAAGTATGCTATGAAGCTTGAGGCGGAGAGGCAGGGACATTGAGGTTCTGCGAGGATTAAAACAATTGCGAGTCAGCGTCTGCGATCAAGGCGTGGTTCTTCCCATATTCTTGTAAGATTGGTCCCGAGGTCACAGGTCGGATCGAGGAGCAGATTTGTACTCGATGGTGTTCTAGAGATAGATGATAGATGAAGCGTCTAATGCATTTCGACAGACGTCAGCTTTTGATGAGCTTCAATCACTGACTGACTGCTGAGTCGTTTGTTGGAGGGAAGGAAAGTCGAGAAATATCACATCCAAGAATTTAAGTCTTGTTGCGTTGACTGCTTATCTGCAATCAGAATGATGCTAGCCATGAGGCAAGCCTGCTCTGGAAGTCTTGCTCTTCCTCTTCCAATTTGTCATCCTATGAGACTGCACCCGAATTTTCTGGCTGCGTTACCTCACGCTGTAACGGTCCGTATTGCTGCTGCCACTTCAGCACGCCTGCCTGAAACCTTGCAGCCGTTTCTAGTGCCGTCAATTCCTCCAGTGGCTTGTCATCCGGAGGTATTGCATTGATCCAATCATTCTGCACTGCACCACCCGATATCGTGGTCTGCATCTCATTGACAAGCTGCGAGCCTTCCCTCTTGACAGATTCACTCATGGCTGTCAGGAGCGAATTCATATTGTTATATGTCCGCTCGACAGGCTCTGCGTCGCTTGATTTCATGCTGTTGCCGTTGACGGCATTCTTCTTGCCTCGCCCGAACTTGGCTTTTCCAGTGTTGACTCCATTCTCCGCAGGTGGACTGGTCTTACCGCCAGCGCTGGTATTGCCATTTGTTTCTCCATTCCCAAGACCGTCGGGAGTCTCATCACCACTCCCCGAAACCATGATCTGTCTCTTCCTGCCATGAGGTGATGATGCGGCCTGTTCGTACTTTGCCTTCGTGTATTGATTATTGCCAAGCTTTTTAGGAGGCTTCTTGCCAGGGCCTTTCTTGGGTGGAACCTTGTCTGCTGGGGGCGGAGACGGCGGCTGGGACGAGGGCGGCGGTGGTGGCGTCTTTGCACTTGGCGTTGGCTTCGGTGGTGTGTCTTCTGCCGCGTCGGCATCTTGGCGAGGGTTAGTCTAATAGTGGGCACACCTGTTCTAGACTGGAGCTCACCATCGTTGCGTCTGCTCCTAGCTCGCTCTTGTCGTCGACCAGCGGCGTCGGCCTTTTGCTTCTCACGCTCCTTGTCCTTCTCTTTCCTCTCAGCTTCCCGTGCCAGAAGCGCGGCGTCGGCCTTTGCTTTCTTGGTTCTGCCTGCAGTGGTGTTGGTGCCATCGTCTGAGTCGTCTTCCACTGACGCCGTTCTCTCAATTGAGGGCACGGTCTCCGATGCTCGTCGCTGTCGTTTGGAATCGTGCTTGCTTCTGCCTCAAGTCAGTTGCCGCTTCTCGTGAATAGATTTTTCTTCACTCTTACTCCTCGCTGCTGTCATCCCGGCCACGCTTGCCATTGCGTCGTCCTGTGGCACCCTCGCTACCAGGTCCGGCCTCACGCTGGCTTTCCTCGATGGCTTTTCGCAGCTGCTCATCCTCATCGTCGTGCTCTCTGCTACGCATTGTGGTCCGCCTCTTGCCCGTGCTAGGGTCGACGCTTTCGCGTGCGTCTCGCGCCAAAGCTCTTTCTTTTTTGGCATCCTTGTCCGACTTGCTCACGGAGCCTTTGCGGTTGGCTTTGGGGTGCAATGGGAGGTAGAGCGAGTATTTTTGCCTATTATCTTCAGTCTTAGCCGCCACTCTTCTCACGGCCGCGTCATGGTACCGCGCCATTTATCGATGTGTTCGGCAATTCTGCGTGTAGTGATGGGATGGCAATGGAAGTTTAGGGTGGCGTGGCGTGGCACGAGGTGAGATTCAGCAGTCGTCATGTTTTCGCACAAAGCGGAAAAACGCAGACGACTGACTCCTCTTTCCGCCTGCAGCACCGTTGCCTCGTTGCTGCCTCGCTCGCCTGACGCTGCAAGTGAAAGTGGCAGGAACAGGAACAGATTGGGCAGGATCTTGATGTGTTGACGCGGTGGGCTAGGAAAGAGCGAACATACCCTCTGGGGTCTACGGAAATGGCGTGCAGTTTGGGCCTGCACTGCTCACAGTAATACTTTTCCGGACTCTGGCTCTCTTCCACAATGCCCACACAGCCTCCATGTTGCCATACAGTACAGCCATCGCAGAGAATGAAGAGCCCTCCGGCGTCTTCAGCCTGCGCGTCTGGATTGTCTGCAAAAGCTTCGCTTTGTGGCGGGCCGGGATACTCTTGATGTCCACAAATACAGCGTGTGATTTCCTCCTCTTCTATTGCCTCTTCATCGCCGTCTTCAACAGCATCTGCTTGCTTGGGGTCATGGTCGTCTCTGGCGGCGGCCTGCGCTCGCTGGCTTCGTCGTGGAGGCTCGCTGATATCCTCAGATGACTGTGAGCGGGGAGTTGCAGATTTCTGGTTTTGAATTCGCGAATTCTTATCTTGACGCGTGGAAGAGAGCGACGACGAAGTGGTGGATGCTGGTCCCGCCGGAGCAGCCCCTCTTGTGCTCCGCCGCGGCGGCGACGGCATCGAGGATTGATGATCAATCAGAGATAGCCGTCTATTTTCAGAACGGCGTATCTAGACAATTAGATGTGGTTTCACACTCGCAGCAGTGTCAGAGACTGCTGACGAGGAGCGGGGTGTCGCGAAGAAGAGGTTGGTGGCGCGCAAGAAGCTCTGGGTGCAGGTGCAGGAGAGGACTGGGTGGACGTATTGAGAAATGTGGTTAGGAAAATCGGCGTGTGCTCTCAGGCCGGAGAAGGAGTGTGAAGGATGCCTGCAAGGGTTGTCGACAGTGAGGTAGTAACGGGGTATGGCGGTGGTGCTAGAGGCAGAGGCAGAGGCAGGCTCAGGATGGAGATCTGCCAAAGCACTCGCGCGCATTGTGCACCTTGGACCCGACCACCCACCTCACGCTTGCCCGGGATCGGCTTTACCCTAGCCTGATTGGTGTGACGAGCTGGGAAGGCGCGTCAGAGCATTTCGATGCCTCAGGATGGACAACCTCGTTCGATGGCCATGATGATGATGGGCATAAGCGGGGAATGCGCCATGGAGAAGGCAGCGATACTGGTTTGATGCAGGCGCCGACATGTGGTTGTGTTTGTTGTGCGAAGCGGGTAATAAAGCGCATGCAGAAAGGGAGGAGAGGGGAGGGAGGACTGTGATGAGATGAGAGCTGCGGAAGGGTCTTTTCGAAAGCTTGGCCGGGGAGCTGAATCAGAGCCCAAATGCAGCGGGGACATTTTGTGTGATAAGCATTGTGAGATCCGACAAGCTTGCACGGTGGTCAATCGAAAACATTTCGCATGACTGTCATCTCCCAATAATATCGCGAGTTCGCGGCTGTGGTGACAGCGCAGGGAGGTCCAGCGGATGACGAGACCGTCATTCCGAGCTTTCGGCCGTCGGATGCTGACCGATGCAGCAGACAGTGAAACAAGTGCCAGGTAAGGAAACAAAAAGCACAAGATGACCAGATGAAAATGGAATCAGACCTTTGAGCCGGCAACAAAGTGGGAGGATCTTCAGGCGAAGATGTGGCTGCGCGCGATGCAAACCATTCACCTACATAGAGTTTCTCGCGTGCACGTCAGCAGGGCTAGCCATTGAAAGGCAGCAAACGTGGGCTCCGCTCCCTACCTGCAACCATCAAGCGTCACATGCGCTTCGTCCAATGCACGTATAACCAAGATAGGCGTCTGGTGTACAACAAGATCTACTGCTGATAAGACGGATAGGCCTCGGCGACTATTGGCGAGAGAGGCTTCTGCAGGGCTCAGTGGCTCACGACAAAGTTGCGCCCGAGAGCTTTGAAAGAACAGCGTCAATGCCATTGCCAGGATGTCTGCACCAGCGACGCAAGACCAACGCAAGCACTGTCTGCAGCCTTCGACTCTGACTTCTCGCACCATGGCCGACAATGAGAAACTGGGGCCGAACTGGGTATCGGCAAGAGTTGAAGAGGTCCTTCGGCCTCATTGGCATGGTCGGCTTCTCTTTCTCAATCGTAACGTGTTGGTCAGCATTATCCGGCGTCCTCATCATCGGCGTTGAGTCTGGAGGCCCGCCAGTGATGATCTGGTCATGGCTCGGAATCTGCATCGCATCTTTGGCAGTCGCATATAGCATGGCGGAGATGTGTAGTGCCTATCCCCTGGCAGGTGGACAATATAGCTGGGTCGCTGCCCTAGCTCCAAGGAAGATGGCGCGAGGCTTTTCGTATGTGTGTGGATGGTTCATGCTCATCGGAATCCTTGCTATGGGCGCGACGAACAACTTCATCGTATCGAACTTTATCCTGGGAGTCTCCAATCTGAACAATCCAGGCTACACCATTCAGAGATGGCACACAGTCTTGGTCACATATGCAGCCGGCATCTTCTCAGCGTGCTTCAACATCTTTGGACCAAGTCTTCTCGAGAAAGCAAGCCGAGCGTTGCTCATCTGGAATGTCTGCGCCTTTCTGATCATCGTCATCACTATCCTGGCTGTCAATGACCACAAACAGTCAGCAGCAGTCGTCTTCAAGGACTTCGTCAATGAGACAGGCTTCAACAGGCCATACTGCGCCGTAATAGGCCTGCTTCAATCGGCGTTTGGCATGTGTTGCTACGACGCTCCTGCTCACATGACGGAAGAGATACACAATGGTAAGGAAGCCATAACTTCAAATGACCAATGTCTGAGACATTTGCTGACCTTCGAATCGTTCCTTTCAGCAAGGAAGCAGGCACTAGGCGCCATCATCCTTTCCGTTTACGTCGGTGCTGTGACAGGCTTCATCTTCCTTATCGCAGCATATTACTGCATAGGCTCGATCGATGACACGGCCATGTCTTCGACCGGAGTTCCGATCATTGAAATCTTCTACAATAGCACATCCTCTAGAGCTGGCGCAAGCTGTCTGACTGTCTTGCTCATCGTCATCGGAATTGGCGCCAGCAATGCTTTAACGGCCGAAGGTGGACGTGCTGTCTACGCTTTTGCTCGGGACAGAGGTCTTCCCTTTTCCAGTCTCTAGAGTAAAGTCGAGCCGAAGAAGCAGATCCCGATTGCTGCATTGTGCTTGACTGTGCTGGTCCAAGTGGCCCTAGACAGTATCTACTTCGGCACAGTAACTGGCTTCAACACGGTCGTGAGTATTGCAACGCAAGGATTCTGTAAGTGCAATGAGTGCGCCTTTGCACATGCTTCCGTACCCGATGGGGCGGTATGGTTGGATTGACCAGGCGCGGCATTCTGAGCAAGTCCGATGCGCTTTATGCATATCGTCACCCGCGCTTATTATATGCCCGGACAGGGAATGCAAATCCATAATAATAAGCACCTTGATCTGTCGAGGATGCGGGCTTCTCCTCGAAGATGCTAGTTGCCCAGGTCGCGAATCGTTCTTCGCGACTTCGTTACTACTCGAGAGCATAACGAGCTGATCTTCGCATTACAGACATATCGTATGCGATGCCGTTAATGGCTCGTCTCGCAAGCTTGATGCTGCCGTCTTCTAGAGCACGAGCAAAGAAGATCGAGGGAGGTACGTGCAGCGTCCCGGATGGCAGAACGCACTGCTACGTTATTACTCCTGCTTTCTGCCGATGCCAAGACTCCGACGGATGACATGAGACATAGGCCTGTACTCCCTGGGAGCCTTCAGTGTCCCGCTGAATGTCATAGGCTTGGTCTTTTTGCTGTTCACGACAATAACCTTCAACTTTCCATCCATGTACCCTGTGAGCAGCGAGAGCATGTGAGTCTAGCGCTCATTTCCGTGAGAGCCGCATATCGCGCAGCAAGCCTGCGGTGTTGACACTCGCCTGACAGGAATTATACTTCGGCCGCAGTCGGTATCATCATGGCGGTAGCGCTGTTGACTTGGGTGACAAGTGGTCACAGGAGGGTACCGCAATGGGAGGTTGTGGTCAGCGAAGAAAGTGTGGATGAGGACATGATGCGTACAAAGGCAGGCCAGTCTTGATTCGAGGCTCAGGCTCAGGCTCAGGCCCGGCCCAGCCCAGCCCCTGTGTTCACCAGGTTGCTCGTCGATAGACTCCGGTCGATGCGCTGGAATGCGATTCTCCCCAATGCCCAATGGCGGATCAGCTTTTTTGCATTATCCGTGACACGTCTTTGGGCCGCCGAGAGGTAAGACCCAAGAATTCGGAGGCTTGGTATTTTGCGAGTTGCAGTGGTCAGCCTCTGAGTTTGCGCTAGAAGTCGCTACAGCCTACAGTAGATGCTTAGATGCTTGTGCGAATCAGTAGTACACGGCGGGACGGCCAATGCTTAGCGCTTCGATTTGTGAGGCTGCGATGTGGACGTGGACATGGCTCGATCTGCGCGAGTCACCCAAGCTGCAACCTTCAAGAAGGCCACCTGTGTGCACCAGTGAAGGTCCAAATTGAAGTCACATGTAATCTTGAGTTGAGCATGGAGGTGAAGCGTCGGCGGTCGGCGGTCGGCGGTCGGCGTGTGGTCTCGGCGTCAGCGCCTTGGCGAGGGGGGACAAATGACGCTCTCCGATGCCTCCGATGCCATCCCGTCCCTCCACTGCCACTGCCACCACTGCCACTGCTACTTTCGCCCAGCGCCACGGCTAGCACAGCACAGCACAGCACAGCACAGCACAGCACAGGCGGTCGCTCGCTCGGTGGTGACACGGTCGAGCAGTGCCGAGCGCGGGTGCGGGTGCGGGCGCGGCGCAAGATCGCTCCAAAAAGCAGGCTGCTCGACCGCCAGATCCTTTGCGTCCGTCCCACCAAACGTTGACTTTCCACCCGCTGCCAACACCATCCCCGTCCAAAACTTCACTTGGCATACACTTGGCTCGCAGCACCAGCGTCGACAAGCCTCTTGGCTGTCACTGCTCATCAAATCAGCCTTTCGGCGCGTTGCGTTGCGCTCATCGTACAGCTGCTTGCCATTTTAATCCAGTGTAAGTGGAACTGCTCCCCGAGGACCCCGACATCATATATCGTTATCGTACACCCACCCCCTCTGCCTCTGCCTCTGCCCCTCTGCCCCTCTGCTATGCACTGCCCGACACTCGCGCTCCTTCGTGCGCCCGATGTCCATCATGGCCACGACTAAATTTGGCTTCAGGCAATGGTCCAGTCAGGGCAACCTGCAGACCGAATACTGGATTAGCGACATAGATTTAGGTGGGAGGAGCGATTCCACGCCACACGCCCTGCACCAGCCAGACCAGCAGGAAGTAGCAATCCATTTCACAGCCGGCTCGCTTCAAGGCCTCTACAACAACGACAGCTACACCCGCACTCTCCCTCCACACACGGCTAATACCGGCACTGACCTAATTCTTGCGCTCAAGACCGGCTCCCCGTCCGCCAGGAGGTACCAAGGCTGGCGGAACCTCTTCTCTCCTTCGAGGAAGCGCCCCGCAGAGAGCAGCTACCCTTCCTCGTCCATCTCTACCTCTTCGCTCTCACCATCCATAGACAGCAGAATGGCAGACGTCAAGCAGAATAGATTATCAGCACTGGTCGCTTCGCCCAGCCATGACAAGCGACCTGGATTTTTGAGCCGCCATTTTGGCCATCACAGACGACAAAGCAGTTTGAGTGGCGCGACATCAGACGCGCAGCAGTCGCCGCCGCAGTCAAGGCCGTCTACAGCCGCCCGCCAAGCACCCCAGCAGCCTGCACAACAAAGTCCACCAGTGCAAGCACCACCGGTCACCAATGGCAATACCCCAAACACAGAGGACGAGCAACAGACTCCTGGTATTGTTGTGCGCGCACCAACGGGAATCAGCGACCAATTTCCTGAGGTGCCCTATCCAGACGGCCTCCGGACCCCGCTCGGCACGAAAAGCGCCAAAGGAATCAAATGGGCCGAAAATTACGACGAGCAATCCGGCCCACGACCGCGACGGACGAGCTCTGCAGCAACACACGGCCGAAGGTCTTCCATTTACTCCAAAGCGGCAGAAGGCGATTACTATGCCGAAGGTGTCGATACCGGCGTTGGATCGAAAGCTCGGCGCCTCTCGGTGGCGCTTCAGGACGAGTTGCTGGTTGATGAAGAACCTTTGGACGCGCATTTCAGCACCTTGTCTCGGATCGCCCAAAAGGAAATTGGCTCAGGCGGCGCTGCTGTCGTGCGGTTGATGAAAAGCAGGACTGCTGGAAATGGGCTGAATAAGGTCGTCGCCGTGAAGGAATTCAGGCCTAGGGACCCGGACGAAGAAAGCCAGTACGACTACGAGCGAAAGATCAAATCCGAATTCGCGATTTCGAAGGCATGCCAACATCCAAACGTTGTCGAGACGTACCGACTCTGCTACAGCAAGGACGGCCTTTGGTATCACGTCATGCAGTACTGTGAAGTCGGCGACCTAAATGACTTGATAACCAACAGCTCCCTATCGCGAGAGGACCGCAACTGCATGATGAAACAATTGGTTAGAGGCGTGGATTACCTACACAGTCGCGGCATTGCTCACCGAGATTTGAAGTCCGAAAACCTGCTGGTCACAAATGAGGGCTGTCTCAAAATCGCGGACTTCGGCACAGGCGAAGTCTTTGCTGGAGCTCATCCAGGCGTGCGAAAGTGCAGACGACAAAGTATCGTCGACGCAAATGAACCCATACGAAAATGTGCTCCAGGCTGGGTTGGAAGCAGGCCGTATATGGCACCTGAGATCTACCAAAGACTTGGACCATACGATCCACGCGCTGTAGACGTATGGTCTTGTGCGATCGTCTATCTCACTTTGTGTTTTGGTGGCAATCCTTGGGACTGTGCGTCGCCGGACTGCAAGAATTACAGCATCTACTGTGGCACATGGGACGATTGGGCGCGCAAGTTTCCAGATGAAGAGATCAAGAAAGGCCGACCTTTGCCTGGGTTCGTCGCCAGCAAGAAGTTCAAAATGCTCGATGATCCTGGCACGAAGACTTTTGTGATGGGCATGCTGCACCCTAATCCAGACAAGCGATGGTCAATCAGACAAGTTCTGGATTGCCAGACAGTCCACGAGTACGCATGCTGTCAGCAAGACGGCTACAGCGATGATATTAAGACGCGGCAGAAAAAAGCTGCGCACAACCACAAACCACCTGAGAAGAAAGGCCACAAATTCCTGAAGACCGGCAGCTAGGTGGACATGATCTGAGCATGACTTGGGGATTGTTTGCGTTATACATACTCGTACAAACTTGCGAGTCTAGCTTATCGAACCGTATCTTTGGCACTGTGGAGCCCAGATTGATAGAGACGCTGGCGAGTCCTACCATCCCGCACTATGTACTACCATAACTCCCACACCGCATCCGGAAGCACCTTGCGCATGATGTGCCAATGTCGTTGAGCGCTCTCGGCTTGCACACTTGCCCACGTAACCTCGTCTCCCGGCTCCAGCAATTGCTTTGCTGTAGGATCCACACTCGGGAACGGGATCTCCATCTCAGGTCTCGGTAGTAAATAATGCTGCCTACTCAAGCTCCCCAAGAAGTCCTTTTCAGTTGGTGCTCGAAAAGAGATAGGAGGGGCGCCTGCATTCGCGTTACTCTCATTGTCATCACTATTACGGCAGAAGACGACCATATTCAAGAAATCCTGGTCTTGAGCGATTTTGCTATTGGAGTGTTTTCCAGGCGGAGCATCACGGAAAATCTTGCATTGGTTTGGCGTTGCACGAAAGGCGTTCGCGATGGTGTTCAGGACCAGACGCGTTAACGGCAAGGATAGATCTCCTGCATAGTTGATGGCCATGCGGCCCGTTTTGGGCTTGAGCAATGTACGCAAGTTGCGTAGAAACTTCGTATTGAAGAGAGCGAGAGGCTCCGCGCCACCTGTGAACACATCGTGGATGATGTAGTCGTATCTCTTTTCGTCCGGGTCGTTTTTGATGTTTGCTGCCTGCTCGGCGACCCACTTGACTGCGTCGCGCAGGACTGAGGTGTGATTTGAGGGTAGATCAAAGTATTCGGTTGCGAATCGATGCACGACAGGGTCAAGCTCGACGATCGTCGTATGGATTCCATGTCCGAGCATGGCCTTGGGCGCTGTTCCAATGCCGAGCCCTATGACGAGGGCTTCGGCTGACGTGTCTGGCACGGCGGTTTCATGCGTTGCAGGTTGCATTAAGCGTACTGCTTCAAGCATTTCGAAGGCTGAGTAGATAGGCTCATTGACCCGCCAGCCTTCTTTGCTTGCGCGTTCTGGGGTGAGGAGCCATTCGCCGCCGAGAAGGGAGTGGTCGCAGCGTAGGATTCTATATTTGTTCTCCTGGCTTTCAAGGACGGAAATGTATCCTAGTAGAATTGCGTCAGAGACAATGTGGCGATTGGGAGTTTTGCCCGCGGGATGCTGGAATATACATACCTGTGTTCGACCATGCTCGATCCATTAGAGTCCAATTGTGGGTGGCGAGTGCATCATTCGGGTGAGCGTAAAGCCCGACTTGTGGGTTCAAGAAGACAGCGTGCAGAATAGCGGGAGTGGCCAGGAATAGTAATGACACATCGCGGAATGAAGGGAGCTTGTCCGATGATACAAAGGAGATCAGTGCGAAGCTCGCTGCTCCGAAGAGTTGCAATCGTACTGGGGAGGCTCTTGGCTGCAGAGAGAAGATCCAGGTGAGCTGGCCTGACGTTCTCTTCTCATTCTCAATGAACATAAGTCCGACAACGATGAAAACAAGCCATCTGCGCCATCCATCGAATCTGGCATTGCCGCCATAGTACTCGGCATAAGCTCCATCAAGTGCTGCAGCCACGGCATATGCGCATGGCACAAGGACTGTATGGCAGCTCAGGATTCCATTCAGTGCAGGGCCCCAGACTGGTCCCAACCTTCCACTAAATGGCAGAAGCAGTGTCTGTAGGACCGGAACGTAGCACGACCACACTGCCAGCCATCTTAAGACGCTTCCGAAGTCCTTGGAGATCGTATACCCTTGCAGACCGGCTCCAAACGCAAATGAAACGAGAATTGCTGTTCTGTGATTTACCGCTGAAGGAATCGAGCCGTAGACTGGAGCTAGAGTCAACTGAGATACTGTCGAGGCAGCTGCGGCCAACAGGACCAAGGCAAAAGGTAGAGTAAGAGCCGTCAAATTCGTAGGTTTCCTTGGCGGCGCTGCTTGGTCCGGCGTTGTATTTTGCTTGGGAGGCATGGCGTTTTTCTATCCTCTTGGCGATGTTGGCAGGCACGGTCTCCGGTCGACTTGTCTGGATGCTTCGACTAGGTGTCTTGTTCGTGCTCGTGCTGATTCTTGATTTCCTGCCTCCCGGATTTCGGCGTGAAACTCCCCAGAGTTGGGTGTTTGGCAATGGTGCGGATGTGCAGATGGGAAGATGAACGCCTTTCTATCTCGACCACCACGTCAAATCTTGGCCAGTCCGCGTTATGTTGCAGTCAAGCAGAATGGAAGGATGAGGAAGCTGAGATAAAGGGGATGGAAGAGCCAAGACAAGAATCGCCAAAGCCACGGATAATAAGCGATTTCAAAGTCGAAGTACTTCACCTGTCTTGAGACCTAGTGGAAGTTGAATGGCAATGTAGTGATCTCACGAGAAAGATAGTCCAATGCTATGTCTGTGAGTCTTTGGCACCGTTTCTCAGAGGGCGAGAAGTCGTGCTCGACTTATGAGTAGATGATTGTGAAGGTCGAGGTGCGGTTGCCCTTGACAACGAAAATGACGTTTTGTGTACAAGGTATTTGTGGAATGCGCGTTGAAGACTTGAAGTCGAGAAGGCTTGTGCAGAGTGCAAGAGGACTTATGCGTGGGTATTGGAGGAGGTAGCAGGATGACTCGACAGCAAGTGTATGGGAAGCGGACGCGAGCCATCTACGACCCACGAGCAGCATTCTCCAGCCCAGAAGCCCAAACGAATGCCCCCAACTCTTCCAATGTCGAGCAACCTACGCCTGTCGCGGCCAAGAAGAGAGGCCGGAGTACAATCGCATTAGATCATGAAGTGATACCGCGAAGATCACCGCCAAAGGCTCTGGGAGAGAAACAGGTCAACTCGGTCGTGCTACCGCTTGAGGCCATAAATGCAGCCAAGGAAACTCGGACGAAGAAACCAGGGATACAGAGGCAAGGAGCGCATGTTCAGAAGCACAAGATCGGCCAAGATGGAAACGCCGCTTCTCAGAGACAACACACGACATTCGATGATCGTGGCCATCCGCGGCCATGTCGGAACTCACGAGCCAGGCGAAGGGCTCAGCGTGCGCAACACGACGAACATGGCGAGGCTGTTCCAGAGCCTATCTCTCGCCCCACGAGACGCCAGCATATATTCTTCGACGATGAGCATTTGCCAAAGCAGGAAGAGGCTTTGCAGACGACAGAAGGCGTAGCAAATGCTGGAAGGCCTGACCCGGCACTACTGCCATCGGTCGACAACATATGCGAAAAGGCGGTGGACACCCAACACGTGGCGATGGCAGAGCAAGATAATCACGAGTTTGAAGAGGAATCCGGGAGCTGTAGAGCTGAGACATGTCCATATCAGCAGCATTGCTCGGAAATACTAGACCTATCGGCACATCCTCTGACGTGCTTCGATACCTGGTCATCTGAGTTGTCGGAGCACTTCGCAGTCACCAAGATTGCAGAAGCTTCATTTGGCGAAGTCTATCGTCTGTCACTGTTGGAGGACATCACCGACTTCTGCAACACGGACGAATCTGTTTTCAAAGTCATACCTCTGCAGAGACCCGAGACTACATTACCCCTCGATAAACGAAAACGAAAGGCGGCACTACTTAAGAACGAAGACATGTCGAATCCGTCGGATGTTGCGACAGAAGTCCGAGTGCTCCAGAGAATGAGCACTATACCGGGCTTCACCAATTTCCGAGATGTTCGAATACTGAAGGGCCGACCTCCACCAGCATTCATCGACGCTTTCAAGACATGGAACACCAGCCAGAAGTCCAGGGGCAAGGACTTATCACACTTCCCCGACCCAGGCAAGAAGTCCAGCTATGTAGATGATCAACTCTGGGCCGTGATCGAAATGCAAGACGCAGGTTCTGACCTCGAACGTCTGATTGAACAAGGGACCTGCACCTCCATATGGATAGTCTGGGACATCTTTTGGCAAACTGTCCTCTCGATAGCCAAAGGCGAAGAAGGCGCAGAATTCGAGCATCGAGATCTCCACGCCGGGAATATCTGCATTCGCTCAACATCTCTGCCCGAAAACATCGACAGCAACCGCAAACTCAACTTCACATCCCTCGAAACAACCATAATAGACTACACAATCTCTCGCTGCCTGATGCCCGACTCTAGCATCGCATATACCAACCTCTCCTCGCCATCTCAAGCCGGGGTCTTCGAAGCAGACGCCACAGAAGATTACCAGTACGAGATCTACCGGTACATGCGAGCAGCTCTCTTCTTTGACAACGCTGTTGCCAAGTGGAATCCAGAACACTCCACGGGTCGAGACTGGGAGCAATTTCATCCTCAGACGAATCTGGTGTGGCTACATCTGGTTCTGTATAAACTTCTGGAACAGTTGGAGTGGCCTTCGAGTAACAAGAAGAAAGCTCCGCCCAAGAAGAATAGAAAAGAGCGTGCGGTCTGGAAACGTGCGAGGGATTTGGAGAATGTGTTGTCGAAAGTCGAGGAATTGCTGGATCCCGGCGCGATTTGTGGGAATGGAGTCAGGTCTGCGAGTGATCTTATAGGGTTTGCTGTTGGTGAGGGTTGGTTAGATTTGGAAGATGTGATTGGCAATGGTGTTGATGAGTCTGCTTTGGTTTCGCAACTTGAGGCTTTGGAGTTGACATGACGAGTTCTGAGCGTTCTTGAGCATTGGTATTGGTATTGGTATAGCGGCCGTAGCTGCGTTCGTGGCATAGCGTGCTGTTTTTGCGTGCCAGTACGGAGCATGCTTCTTGTACATATTCTTCTAACGAGAGCCTGTGATGTCGTCTTTGACCATACACGCCTTTTCGTCTTCCTGCATGGCATCTATATGTCCATGTCGATGTCATCGGTTGCGCGACCATTCCACGCTCCATTGGCTTCGGTAGCAGCGCTACTGTTTCCCGCTGGTGTGTCATCTTTGCTACCGCCCCAGTAATCATTCATTTCTGCATCTAGCTCTTCCGCCGTCTTCCTTGGTCTGCCTCCCACGAGCGGTCTGCCCTCGCCATCGACCCGCGGCTTCCGCTCTCGTGGCTCGCGCGGGCCTCTGCCACCTCTGTCTTCCCTGCGCTCGCCCGGCCTGCGACCTCCTCCGCGCGGGGTGCCTCTGCGTCTGATGGGCGACCGAGAGCCACGTCCAGGGACGTAACGGTCGACATCTGGGGCGGCTAGCCTATCGCTCTTGCGAGGACTGTCGCTTCGCTGCCTGGGTCTTCTACCACCATCTCTGCTGTCATCCCTGCTTGATGTGATTCTATCAAAAATGCTGCGTGGTTGGCGCTCAATTCGATCCGCAATACCGCGCGGTGGCGCGTCTCGTGATGGACCGCTCGGCATGAGCGAAATGCGGATAGGTTGGCCATTGGCGTTCTGTCCGTCAAACTTGTGGAGAGCATCGCGCGCGTCTCGCTCGTCCTCATAGATAACGTACGCAGTCCCTTGCGAGCGATCCTGACGATCGTACAGGAGCCTCACGGACAAGGTGGGACCCACACGTTCAAAAAGTTCCTGGATACCATCAGCATGCGCCTTCAGAGCTCAAACTTCTCAATGCGTACCCTCAGATCGTCCTCAGTCAGCTCGTAGTGAATGTTGTCGACTCGGAGCTTGCTGCCGGTGCTTCATATGAAATCAGTGGGAGATACAAACTGCATGTTCACTGGTATACATACGATTCAGGATCTCGTCCGCCATATCTATCGTCGGCTGGAGCGCGGCTGCGCCTATCGTAGCGGTCGTCTTCGAAGCGATCGTGGACCCAGTCGCTGGGAATTGTTAGCTTGCCCGATGTGCTCTGAAGACGGTATAGTCTCACGAGTCAATGTTTGCGGGTTCGTCGCGTCGGTACTGTAAGGCAGGACGCCCAGGTCAGCTCTGTTGCTTCGCGGTAGTTGTGCCAGTCGACCATGGCCATCGTGGTTCGCCGAGTCCGTAGAATGGAACATTTGGCTTGGACAAGATCGGTCACGTCTAGAAGTGACATATCACGGTATAAGGGAAGGAAGCAGCACCTGTCGGCAGCCAGTCTGTCAGATAGTCTGTCTTTGTGGTCGGCGTCCGTTTGATCTGACCTTTCTCACGCCGTCTCTGGGATACTCTTCTCTCCATGGCGCTCTCGCCGCCAGCGCTGGTCGTCGATCGCCTCCGCCACCTCGTCCCCCTCTGCCTCTGCCGCCACCTCCTCGCTGCGCACTTGTTAGACCGCTGGCTGTCGGCTCGAATAGCGGCTGGTAAGCTTACTGAGCGCTCAGGGCGTTCGCCGATGATTTCGTCGAGACTGCGGTCCATCGCGGCTCGATGTTGATAGCTCTGGAGACCGTGAAGTGCAGGAATTTGTCAAGTTGCACCTTGATGTCGCAGATCCAGCTCCAAGCAAGCAGTGTTGGTACAAGCCGCTTCGGAAGCTTTCCGAAGCGAAGTCCGAGCCAAGGCTTCTCCTCCGCCGTTCTGCCCCTCTACTCCTGCATCACCGTGTATATCAACACGAAATGCAAGACAAAGGGCGTCAGGTCAATGCTGAGCCTTACGCGTGGCCGCATGACGGTCGGCTGAACCCGCAGACAACGGCTCTAGTAGTCGTAGACATGCAACGCGATTGTACGGCCAAGCATATCCTCCCTTCAGTATGCCGACTCTGATGACATTCAACCCCAAGTTTGTGAAGAAGGCGGCTACCTGTCTCACCAAGGATACGATATAGGACATACGAGAGCCATCATTCCGAACATCAAAAGGCTTTTGGCTTCATGCAGGACCAAAGGCTTTCCTATCTTCCATACTCGTGAAGGACATAGAGCCGATCTGTCCGATCTTCCGCCTAGGGAGCTTTTCAGGTCGCGCAACAACCCATCTGGGCTGGGAATAGGCGATGAAGGCCCGCTTGGACGGCTTCTGGTTCGTGGCGAGGCAGGACACGAAATCGTCAAAGAATTGTGCCCTCGGCAAGGCGAACCGGTGATTGACAAGCCAGGAAAAGGCGCCTTCACGAACACAGATTTTGATCTCTTACTGAGGGTCAAGCGCATTCGCAATCTCATCATTTGCGGCGTGACTACAGATGTCTGTGTGCATACGACGATGCGCGAGGCGAATGACCGAGCTCTGGATTGCTTGCTGGTAGAGGAGTGCTGTGCTGCAAGTGAGGAGCATCTACATCGCGCTGCGGTAGAGATGGTTCGGACTGAGGGCGGCGCGTTTGGCGCTACGGGTTTCTTAGAGAATGTTCTGAAAGCCATCGAAGATTGAACGATGCAAGTTCCTCAAACCTTCCTCAAAGAAGCATTTGTTCGAGGGTTCGTTGCGCTCCGGGCGATGTGTAGCATCAGAGGCGATACTCCATCATGGGTTGTAGTCATCGTAGCGAACGCCACATTGTCGTCGCGCCTGATGCATTTCAAGCGCGTCGAATGTCAAAACAGCTTCAGGCTGAGCAGGATCCTCTCGTCCGACACATCGTGTAATGATGGAGGTAGCGTAACAAACTGCTGCTGGGCTGAAGATGTGTACTTGGTGAAAGTAAGTTCCAATTGTGGCCGCGCTGCACGTGTTCGGGAGACACGGCCCGCAACTCTGCCGCCGCCGCTCAGTCAGCGCGACTCCTGTCCTCATCGTCGCTGAAAGAGAAGCAAATTCCCAGTGGACACATCGCTCGATCCCGGCGCAAAAGCTCGAAGATCTCCACGGCAACGACACAAATGCTGCCAGAAATATGCAGTGTGCGGTAGCGATAGACGTCCACCAAAATCATCCTCCCTAGCTTTGCGGATTGTTGCAACGGACCTGGCACCATGCCAGCTGACAAGGCATCCAGCGACATGCGCCGACTCAGCATCAGGGCGCCCAAAGTAGGCCACAAGAAGTCTCGCAATGGTTGCCAGACCTGCAAACTGCGCAGGGTGAAATGCGATGAGAAACAGCCTGCATGCTCGATATGCCTTCGTCTGGGCCTGGATTGCATGTATGTAACGCCTGAGCCAACTCGAGCGCGCACAAGGACACGCAACACGGCACCAAAATCGTTACAACCGCCTCTATTGTCTCCAGCTTATTCGACCTCTCAAGGAAGTCACTCGCAAGGGAGTCCGCCGAATGCAAGCACAGATCCAGCCCAACCGACAATCGCCAGGTCCACACAGGATTCAGCTACTGAGGAGTCCGAGCAAAGGCGCTATATGGAGTTACGGCTTCTTCATCATTGGATGCTCCATGTATCGCGACCTTTCGGAATGACATCTCCCCCGAGCTGGAAGGAACTCTGGTATGGGGAGGTGCCCCAAGTTGCACTTACCAACAAGAACGTTCTCTACGCGCTGTTCACAATGACAGCGACGCACCTTCTGGGAAGCTGGCCTCATGATGCGGCACTCTACCGAGCACGCGAGAATTACTGGGTTTGGGCACTTCGCGAACAGCGTGCGGCAATCACGGATCTGGACAATTCCAACACCGATGCGGTCGCATTCGCAGCACTATTGATATCAATGAACTCGCTTGCTATGCTCCAGGAGCGCCCTTTGGAACCATACTCACCACCGGCAGATTGGCTAGAGGTTGGAAGAGGCGCATTCACCGTCTTGCCTCCTCCTGAAGCCGTCAGCGAAGGCACGGGGCTCAAAGTTTTGATGGACACTACCGCCAACATCTGGCAGGCAAATGTGACGTTTGATGCTGATATGCAGCGCGAATTCGGCGCCATACTGAACCGGGACATACCATCTACCGACACTTGGGATCAGGAGACATGTGAAGGCTACGAGAATGCGCTGAGCTACATTGGCTCATTCCGGCGTGCGGTGCTAGCCGGTGAGCCTGCAGACATCAACCTGCGCTGGATATGCATGTTCCCGTTCATGGTTCCCAGGCAGTTTGTCGATTTCGTCAGTGAAGGCAGACCAAGAGCTCTAGTGACGCTGGCATACTTTTTCGCCGTGGTCGGGCACACAGATGCCTTGAAGTATTTGGGAAATACCGGCCAGCATACGACAGCGCGGCGAGAGATCCACGCAATCAGAAACGTGCTACCACAGGAATGGCAAAGTCTGATGGCGTGGCCAATGAATGAGATCTCAGCAGGATGAATCTATCATGCGCGCAAAAGCTGCCTCTTACGTGCTTAGCCGCTATACTGGATTCACACCTCCAACCAAACAGTCCGCATAGGCGAGTACGAAAACAAGTGCGCAGACGCTGTCATGCAGAAACCTCACTAGCCTTGTGGCGTATCTTGTTGGTTCGAGCTCGCGTACATGCACTGCAGAGGAAAGAGAGATTCATCATGAACAGCATCAAGTTTACGAAAGCCCGCGGATAGAGGCATAGGCCAGCATTTCTATCCTGCCTCTTGTCGCCTGGGCGGGCGCACTCTCAAGCTCCATGATGATCACCGTGGTGTTTCGGGTCAGTTGCAGGAGATCAATGGCAGAGCGCTCTAGTTTCTGCCTGCATCCCTTTCCACCCCTAGCACGAAAAGATCCGGGTCGTCATCCGACAGTTTCGAAATTGCTGGTCATTGTTGATGGTGAAGGCAAAGTGGACTTTGCGTGCGAAACTATGCACCCTGGATCAATGCACTCCATCTCAGATGTCGAAACGCCAAGGTTCGAAGTGTGAATGAAGACTGCAAGTGGTTCGGAATTTACTCATGAGATACTCTTGAGCTAGATGCATGCCATACGACTCGCGAGATGTTAAGGAAAATGTCCTTGAACCTACCTCTGCACTGCCTTGGCTGTGTAGCACTACAGAATCTCTACATCTCATTAATGATGAGAGCCGTACCCGAAGTCTTGGTCCCGCAAATGACCCTTCGCATATCTTCCCGCCATGCACCTTTCAGACAGAACTGTCACAGAAGTTTCAGGTGCGCTTCGATTGGCTTTGTCACACTGACAGTGTCTCCTGCTTCAGAAAGCGCTGTGACCTTACACGACTGAACACGACGATGTGAATATGAAGAGACTTTGAAACCGCCTGCCCGAAGAAAAGACGAATTAGCAGGCCTCAGAGTGGACATTCACACGCTTACCGAGACCAAACACGCTATGAGGCGAGAAGTGTATCTCCATGCTCCACCGGGCAACGAGCGAAACTCACACATACCCACGCTAGGAAGCAAAGAGCACTTCCCCGACCGGTGACAGCGGACGTGGCGTCGTTTGCATATGCGACAACGGTGGTTTGCTGCATTGCTTGCAGCTGCAGGTGCACGCATGTCACAGAATCAGCCGTAGTTGAGTGTTCAGCCACTTTTGCCGTGATTTACCCTTTGACGTCTTGCTCTACCCTCATAGACGTTATTTTGCAGTGCTCTCCACGAGGACGCGGCTGCCAAGATGCAAAGTTACGTACAAATCATCTTTTGCGGATAACGTCGATGTGCGTCACAATCCTGGGAAGAATTGACATACGGAGCGGACGATGCTTACTCCAAAACCTTCTACAACTCCTCAACCAGCTCCTCATATGCAGATAAGCAGGACCGGCTCCGCCATCTTCATCTCTCTCACAGCCCTCCAATACCGACATGAGCGGCACATTCTATACTGCAGGATCCTTTGACGATCGACACGTTCTACTCGATTGATGCGCATTTCTTCATGCTCCTTACTGCATGTATTGGTCGGCCCGGAAATTCTCGCTGAGAGCATTTGGCAAGGCACCTGCAAGCAAAAGCGTTGATCTTTACACGTTTTGGCCATGAGATCTCGATCATTACGTCCTTCAGCTAACGCCATCAAATTGCGATTGAACGAGAAGTTCCCGTCTCGCCAGCCGATAGTCTGTACTGCAGCAATATACGCTCTCCAATCTGTTCCAGGCCAACGCCACCTGGTCGTGGCGAACCCCTCGTTCCTTCGTCCGTGGCTCTAACGGACGATCGATAAGAAACGGCATTGAAATGCAAATGTGATGAATGCTCGCTCAGTCGATATCCCCTGATCATGCTTAGCCGTACGTGGGCATGTGCGTCGGTGAGGATGCTTTCTGTCCGAGATGCTTCGTTTGATCAGGACAGAATCCGCTTGATGAAGGAATCATCGTTGCCTTCGGTGCATGGACTGTTTTGCACAACGCAGGTGGGTTGCGCCTCCGAGCTTCCTGACACGCTTCTGTCACGACTGTATAATGTCCACAGCGCTCCCATTTGAGATTGTTCTTGAAACACATGGCTGGCGTGATCGATTCTCGTGTTCTTTGACAGAGTAGTATTGCGTCCGTTTATTTGCTCGTATTTCACCCCCACAGCCCAGAGTCTCGAGGATGCTGTTGTTGGTGCAGCTGCCGAGCGATGTGCCTTCTTTCGCGCGCGCGCAGTGTTTTGAATGGAAAATTCTCGAACAAGGTCGAAGAATTGCCGCCCGGTATGGACGTGCTGTTATGAGTGTGTGTACAGAATAAATGGAAGCAAAGCAGGACCGGGACATGTGGCAATGTATTGGCTGCAAAATAGATGCGGAGCCTTGTTCAAGATCTGTGATGAGCCTGCACAAGGAGCTGGTCAGACAGTCGCGCTGTGCAGATAGCAGGAACATAGGTGACAAGCTCAGCTAGTGTCGGAGGCGTCAAACCCACTGCAGGCTCAAGTTGCTGCAATCAGAAGCCGCTTCCAGCTTCTCGTTGGTGGAGCGTAGTTAGTGACAGCGGGCCACTTCGACTCCCCTCTTTTACAGTACAAGCAATTGGCGGAGTCATGTCGCGTGCGTTTCCCACAAGGAGAAGTTTTCATGTGAACGAATGAATGGCGATCCTGATCTCCTAGCTTCCGCGACGTTTGAGCCACCAAGTCGATGGAAATGGCCACAAAGACTCGACTCGGTACTTTTATAGGGTCTTTTCACTGCTCCGGTCGTTTGGTCGTACCGATATATTGAAGTTCCACAGGATTCTGCTGGTCAATCCTGACGTTTCAACTTGGTAGACTTTGCCTTGAAGGCCAGGCCTTGGCTTCAGCTGGAAATAATCGAGTGAAATGCTAGCACCGTGTGTTGAGCCAGTATGGTTGTGAGGTCCAGCTAGAAGAAGCTTTGAAGATTCTCGGCAAATTCTCAGTGCACTACTGTGTATGTAGGGTATTGAACAGCTCTTCAACGGGCTGTCTAACTCGCAGTGATCTCCGAGACCTTACGGGCCATCAGGACGAAAACGGAAGACCCGTAGGCCATGGGCCATGGATGTGGGTTTACACTCTCCTCAAGATCCGGACTATGTACACTGTATAATGCACTGGTGTACACCAGTGTATACACATCGGCTATGCCCGAATACTAGGATATCCGAGCAATATTAAGCAACTTGGCGGGTTGTAGGTAGGATATCGGGATTCCGATAACTCCGCCTTATATAGACATAACGAGCTCGCCTAAAAGACTCGTATATATAGTGTATTACAGAGCGTATACACTATCTACAGGTTAGTAGACTCTATTACTAGCTATAGCGTCGAAAGCTACTATATAGAAGCAGCGTAGATCGTTAGTATATAGCTAACGTAGCCGGGGACGCAAGCCTCTCTTCCCCGTTACTAGCTCGGTTACGACGCTATTAAGAAGTAGTTAGCTTGCTAATAAGCTAAACAATTAGCGAGTCTACGGCCGGCTAACAGTGCTGCTATTATAGCGGTAGCCTAATCGTAGCACTAGACGAATAGGCCGAAACCTCGCGATTTCCGGTTTCTTAGAACCTAGCGATTTCTATTCTCTCGTATTCCTCGATATATCGTGTTTCTTAGTATCTCGTATTTCTCGATATCTCGCGTTTATCGTATTTCCCCTCTACGAAGCCGTAGTATAGAATATTTCGCTATAGCACCTAATTTGTATACTATACCGAAAACAATATTATTACCGACTTTCGCTTTTAGAACATACGTAATTCCGTAGGATCTTTATAATACTTAATCTCCTTCTCTAAACTATATACTTAATTATTCGTCCTCTCTTACGCTAGGCGATATCGAATCTGCGTTACTATTACTATACTATAGGAAAACCGAGATACTATACTATAGCAAATTCGCGCTACTATACTATAGCAAAAACGATACGAGAAACTATACGCTATAGCAGACTAAGACTATCGCGTGCTATAGCAAAATCGACGCGTGCTATAGCAATATCGACGCGTACTATAGCAAAAGCAATGCCTCCGAGAATTAACATCGACGAACATCGTCCCCTTGTCTAGTAGATCGTAAGTACCGAGAACCCTCGTACCTATTCGATATTACGTGCCCGTATTATAGAAGAAGCTAGTATTACTATCGAAGAGCGTCTATTAAAAGATCGTTACTTAGAATAGGGCATTTCTCTTATTAGTAGGCCGGTCGCGGAGACAGAGAGTCTCTAGACATATATTAAGAACAACTTCTAGCGATATTATAGCCTAGGCGACAAGAAGACAGTAGATATACTACGTACTAAAGGCTTTAAAATAACGATATAGCAATACTAGCGCCTACGGCGGAGAATAGGTCTTATACGAAGGATAGCGCCTAAAAACAAAAGAGCACTTTATAAAGCGATTAAACGTATTCTTAAGACCGTAATTGCTTCTAGCGTTAAGTACGATAGGGGATATCGAGCTATTATAAGATATCTGCGGAGGAAGAACTATTTTATCGGTAGGTTAGTATAAACATTCTTTATTAAGTTTGCACTAGATTTAGCTGTAGTATAGTGCATTAGTGCTATAGCTAAAACAGCACTAATATCGCTAGAGAGACCTAATATCTGCTAGAGATAGGCCGCCTATCGATGCCGGTACCTCGAAGCTAGAGCGTATCTATTTAACAAGTCGCACTTATATATCCTTTAAAGGACAATGTTCGCGATACCTAAAGGACAGGTACTAGACCTATATAGCGGCTTCCTATCTCTCTATACGCTATCTATCTAGTATAACTGTATACACGAATAGTAATACAATTTAGGCTTGAATTTTCCTATAGCATAACGTCTATATACTATAGATAAATAAAGCCCTAGACTCTCCCTACAAGTAGTATACTAATTATATTCTAGAGACCGGATTTACAAGATCGCCCGCAGCCTCGATAAGATACCGTTTATAGCGCGCCGACTCTATAAACCGCGATTTCAGCTAGCGCATAGTTGTCGTAAAGCTATTAGTCCTAATAATGTCTAGTTAGTAGATGCGTACTACAAGTTTAAGGCCTTCTTCGGTATCTAGATCTACGTTTGTATCGATGTCTTCTCCCGGATAATTATATAGTACTATATCGGCAACCTCGCAAAGACTAAGTTTTCTACTTTCAAGCAATACTATATGCTGCCTATAACTTGTTAGTAATTGCGGGGAGAGCCCTATACCTCCGCAGGGGCTTAGCAAGCATACATACACCTATTTTTCTACTAAAAGCTGCTCTTTAGACCTCTGTCGGAAGCCTAGATTCTCTAGTATATCGTAGATATCGTATTGTCGACAATTTAGTAGTATAGGCCCTTCCGAGGTGTTATTACAATAGTAAAGAAGGCTCGTATTAATCGCGACTAGTAAGGCTAACTAATTAACCTCTTTTCTAAAGGGCTATCTACTAAGGAGATATACGCCTTTACAAAGCTTCTAATATTAGTCCGTTCAGTATATCGTTATTAAGAGAAATAGCGCTTATTTAGAGCCTTATATACCGAGAATACAGGCACTCGGCGTAGCTATTCGAATAGCCTACTTCTAGTAGCCGAAGAAGAGTTTCTCCTTAGGTATCTCGACGACCGACCGGACGCTTACTTTATAGAGATAATCCAAGCTCTTTAAGACGAGTTTGTAAGGCTACGCCCTATAAATGAAGGTAGTAGTAGTGCGGTTAAGCTTCGTCCTTCTCTAATCGGCAAAGTGTTAAAGAAACACGCCTATACTCGAACGGAGTTAAGCGGTCGGCGAAGGAACGTAACCTATTCTTAAGGGCTTTGTAGACGATTAGGTGCGCTAAATAGCCGGTAGATCGACTAGTCTTTATCGACGAGACTACTAGCAATTAGAAGACAGGTTAGCGGAAGTATAGATAGAGTCTAAGAGGTATTATATACGTAGATATCTAATATGCGAAGCGAGAAGTAAGGTAGAGTATATTGCCGGCTTTTACGGTCTATAGCTATTTGCTATATACCTATATATACTAAGGATCAATTAATAGTAACCGCTTCTATACCTAGATTACTAAGCAGGTGCTTCTATGCCTCGAAGAAGGACCGCCGATAATCTTTGTTATAGACAATGCTAGTATTTACTATAGATTAAGGATTAAGTAGGCGATTCTCGATACTAGATACCGACTCGAGTACTTGCCGCCGTATTCGCCTAATTTGAATCCTATTAAAGGCAGCTTCAATCTGCTAAAGAAGACTATTAAAAGACACAGAGATCAGATTCCGAAGTTCTTTAGCTTTTAGGATTACTTGCTGTATTGTTTATACCGCTATCGAGGCCGTCGAGCGCGTAAGCTATTCGCTAATGCTAGATATAATGTCGATAGGGTAGATTTGCCGTACGACGCTTCCTAATTCGAGTCGACAGCTAGTAACGCTTAAAATATGCTAGCACTCGATCTAGAAGAGTCCCGATAGATATAGTAGGCTTAGAACAACGAGCCGCCGGTGCTTAACGACGTAGAAGCGCTATGTGCGTTATATAAAGAAGATAATATAGAAGACGAGGAAGAAGAGGTCGATTTTAACGATTTCGAGTAATATAACTAGGCGTTATTAGCGTGCGGCAAGCGCCGCATAGTAGAGGTATAAAGAATATATACGAACGCTAGCCTTGCCTATTGCTTGTATTGCACTACAACTAACGCATAATATTAATTAATTATATATAGGCTAAATAAGTGCTTCTACCGCAAGAATCTCCCGCTTATTACAAGTTTATATATGTTATAATTATGCAAAGATTAGTATAGGAAGGAAGTTAAAGTTCTTAGAAGTTCTCTCCTTCTTTAGTAGCGGCAGCTTCCGCCGCTATAACCTTATCCTGTTTCTTCCTTATAAACTCGACGATAGCCTTCTTTAGTTTTAATCGTATTCTATCTACCTAGCTAAGTGCCGCCGGCCAATCGTCCTTTGTTAGATTGCAGATAGTCTCTAGCGTCTAGCCTACGCCGACGAAATAGGTAATATAAGGCCGTAGATAGTTATAATCCTAGAAATCGCGGTAAAGGGCAACTTAGTCGAAGAATTCTACCGTTAGCTTCTCGTACTAAATGATATTGTATAGCAGTCTAGCATTACGCTAACTAGCCTTAACTAGAGCTCGAGCAGGTGTCCGACTTAGTATACTAGCAATAAGGCTACTGCCGCGCAGTTTGCTATCTAGAATGCGACTAAGGTCCTTACTAAAGTTATTATAGATAATCGGCTAAATTCTACTACTTCTAACGGCTAGTTTACGAGGCGAGTCGTCTTCGTTACTACTATAGCGGCGACCTCTTATCTTCCGGATAGTAGTCTTCTATATCTTATTCTCGACCTTCCTCTTTATTAGCTTAATTTCTAACCTTACTAGCAACCTATCCTCGAGAACGCCGGTTTGCTTATTAACCTTCTATTTACTAGAAGCGATCGCTTTATAGCCCTTAATTATAGCCGCCTCGAAGAATAGAAAGTAGTTCTTACTATAGTCCTTTAGCTTCCGGTTACGCTAGTACGCATACTTACCCGCCTTTATATAATTGCTATAGTCCTTCGTACTACATAGAAAGTCACGGATAATCCAATAGTCGTATCGCTTCTAAGTCTCGAGTTTAGCTATTACAACGCCGGCGTTAGTAAGCTAAATTGAGGTTGGATTAGAAGCCGGTAGCTTCTTGCTACTACCTAAAGGTCTAGCCGCTACTGTTGCTTTAGGTTTAGTTATAAAGTCTATATTAATAAATACATTCTTCCGCGAGGTAAGGACAAGGCCTTTCGCGACCTCGAGAGCGTTAGTATAGACCTTATCGCTATTAATCTTATTATCTCTAGCTTAGTGCTAATCGCTAGTAAAAGCGCTCTTCTAACCGTCCGCTCTAGCACGAATAACGACTCGGTTAATAGCCGCTATTCTATACAACTTCGCTATCTTCGCCGCCTACGTATAGCTATTCTAACCCTCCTTATCGCTCGCCGATAAGAACTTTACCGGTTTATACGCTATTGTCCGCGCCGCGCCCTTCTTCGTCGTATTAAAGAGCGTCTACTGTCCTTTATAATAGAAGGTCTCGTCTAAGAAAGAGCTAGGTTAAGTTATTAGAGCGTTGCTAGTAGCGAGTATAGCGACGCTGCTAGTAGCGGCTTCTGCCTCCTGCGTAGCGTTAAAAGAGGAGGATATAGAAGCTATAGTAGAGGAAGTATTACCTATATTAGGTAGCAGCTCCTCTGCTAGTACTATAGCGGTCTCCTTGCTTTATATAGCCGAGGGACTAGCGATTAGGTTAGGCTCTTCGACGGCAGTCGCTTTACTATTCTTGCCGGCAGTTGACCTACTCTTAGTACTACCTTTTGCCTACCGAGTCGTACTAGCACCTCGTCTAATTAGCGGCGGACTAATAGGCTTCTCGAGACTCTAGTCCACCTTCTTCTTCTTGCTAGCTTCTTAGTCTAATCGCACTAGTAGCTTGCTAGCAGTCGTACGTGTCGGTCTTAGCGCTATTGTTATAGTTATAGCGGTTAGAAGGGTCAAAAGCAATTAGAATACGCGTACGAGGCTTGAATAGTTAATTATTCTTTATCTATAGTAGCAATTTAGGAAGAAACAGGCGATTCTATATACAAAACACCCCTATCTAGCCCCTAGCTAGCTGTCCGGAAGAGGATAAGGCTCTGCGGACCGTACTAACAAGTTATAGGTAGCACATAGTACCTCTAGACAGTCGTTAGTCGTAGGTATTAACCGAGGGTCGTCCGATCCGATATAGGTATTAGTAAGCTATCCGGCGTTTAAGGCAATTTCCTATAGCACATAATCTAGTGTGCTATACGAAATACCGCAGAATCTATTCTACTACTAACATATTGCGTAGAGACTCCTATAATAGCGGACGCATACCTCGAGCTACGTAAGCTCTTCGAGGGCCGAGATCTAGATTTTTCGGACTGCTTCTAGTATATAACAAGCAAAGGCAACAACACCGTAGAGCACTAGAACAGTAAACTCGTAAAGTAGGCTCTAAATACCTAGAGAGATTACTTTAACAAGATTAAGGCCTAGGGACTCTATAATCCGGATCGTGCCTACGATCGTATCGCTTTCCTTGCCGTCTATATACCTGTTATTCGATCTACGGTTGCCGAATTTGTCGAAGACTAGAACACCTACGCTATACGATATAACGCCGATACGGAAACCTACTATACTAGAGTGCTAGAGTTGCTCTATTACTATCCGGAGATCTTCGGTAATAGTGCGCAAGACTAACGCAAGCTAGTATATGCCGAGCATCTATAGATTTAAGGGTAGATAGACCGCTACGATAAATTCGATCTTAAGGCCTACCTGCCGCTAGTAATATTAACGTTCTATTAAGACGTCCTCGAAGCGCTTAGTTACCTACGCGAAATTCGTAGCACTAAGCGTAGTACTACTCGCGGGTCTTAAAAGCTATATATCGAGGCATTCCTCGCCCTTCGGCGTACTATTTAAGCATATATAGCTACTAGATTAGCTCTAATACTAGACGAGTTCTAGCGGCCTTCTCGTAATAGGGCGGAATTGTAGCTATCGGATCGGTTAAAGGCTATATTTAGCGCTACTAATAAGCCGCTAGATTGATTTAAGAAGCTTTTGCTATATTCCTTCGTCGACGCCTATTATAGATCGCTACTAATTACTAGTCGAGACTAAGCCTACGTTGCAATCAATTAGCGCCTTCGTCGCTATTACGCGCTATCTATATAGGAGATAGAAGTATAGTATAATGCCTACCCTCTTCCTCTATCCGCTCCTTCTCTTCGTCTAAGTATATTAGCGCAATCGGCAACTAAGCAAGCAATTAGCAACTAAGTAAGCAATTAGCAACTAAGTAAGCACCTAGTTCTTCGCCGTATTTAATGTCTCGTATTTACTGCCTAAAATGTAGCGCCCGCTACAAGGATAGCGACAGGTTCTGCTCGTATTATAGGGCAGAACTTCTAACTAAACAGTCCGATAGCGACAACGATAACAATCTAGTCGCCGCTACTATATCTACTATTCTCTAAGGCGGTTATATATATAGGGACTTAGGCACCTTTAAGAACGCAGGTATAGCTATAGTATAGAAGAAAGCAAAAGAGAAGCCGAAGAAACGCAAGATCCTAAATGCCGCCTATAACCCTCTCTATAAAGATATACCGAGAGGCATACTAAAGAAGAAGGGCAAGACGTATAAGAAGCCTATCCCCGTCGACTCGAGCTCTAGCGGCGATTCTTCCGGCAGCGAGGATAGGTTAGCTAAAGCATCTAAGGGCATAGGTACCGTAGGCAAGAATACTAAGGGTAAGGGCAAAGACAAAGCGACTAAAGACGTGCCTATTAAGGCGCTAATATAGGTTTCTTTTAAAGGCTAGATATACGACATTGTCGTCGAGGATAGAGGCTAAGACATACCGATCTAACTCCTAACATATAGCGAGGCTAACTATCTATTCGAGTTTAACTAGAGTCTGCCCTTAAATACATTTCTAGTAGAATTTAAGGCAGCAGACGATCGTCCGGACTAGTTCTAGCGCCGGCTAGTATATAAGGATTATCGAGTAGTAGAAGTCCTCTCCCTAGACTATTAGGAACACTGTCTTGCTCGTAGGCTTAGAAAGAACAAGGAGCTAGTACGTATTAAGCTGTCTATCCTAGAATATAGCAACTTCTAGGATCTGTTCTAGTTATTCTCTGCTAAGCAGACCCCTAAGCGTACGACATTTAATATTAATCTATATAGGTTAACGTATACGAACGCCGAACGAAACACTAATCGACTATCTAATCTATATAAAGAAAAGTAGAAGAAGCTTGCAACTTCTAAGCTAGCGGAGCGCGATCTATCGCTAGCATCGAGCCTAAAGAGCCTATCCGAGTTCTTCGGAGGTTATAACAATGCCGACGACCCTTAACCGTAGCACCCTCCTTCGCTATCGCTACGGCAGTTTAAGATGCTACCGCCTATCTAACTACCTACTAGTATAATAGATAAGGAATATCAAACTAGACCGCCTATAGCAGACTTTATAGACTTTATAGACGACGACGAATAAGAAGAACTCTAGAAAGCTATCGACGAGAGCCGACTAACGGTATAGTAGAAGGCTACAAATCGGATAGGAATTAGCCCTTTATACTATCTACTAGCTACAAGTCGTCCGTTAAAACGCCTAGCGAGTTAGGAACTCCTACTACGTTAATATAGCTAGAACGAAGAAGTAATCGTAGTTAGCGACGATAATATGTCTCCGAATAAGCGTATAGTATATAGATAGGCGACAAGTAGTAACTCTATAGGAGGCGCTAACAGTTATATACCGAAGAAAACGCCTATCTTCCGGCTATTAAAGCCTCGTAAGGATTAGTTATAGTCTAAGCAATAGTCGACAAAGCAATAGTCGATATAGGCTATAGAATAGGATATAGAACATATAGGCAGCACCTTGCTACCTCTATCGTCTGCCCTAGACAATACCTGCTATGTCTGTTTTAACTTGTTTAACCTTAGCAGACGCCGGCGTATTCGTATAGCGTGCCCTAAAGCCGCATACTATTTCTGCGAGAACTGCATTACTAGGTTACGAAATAACGGCGATCTATATCCGCTCTATCGCGCACCGCTTATATTTAAGCGGTTCTCGCTACTCCGGGAGACCTCGCTACTCCCGAAGATATCTACTTAAGCAACTGCGCCAGTTCTAGAGACATCTACCTAACTAGCTACACCGACGGCCGAGATAACTATACCTATTCGTTCCTAGTCGACTACTAATAGGTATAACGAGACGTAGCCTAACCCGTCCTTTACGACTATATAAGAAGAAGAAGAGAGCGAACAGATGCTTAATTAAGATAATTAACTCTAGTAGCAGCTCTAAGAACAGTTCTAGGACTAAGAACAACTATCTAAGACATAGTATTAGCGAGAGGGAAGTACTATAGCTAATTAAGACACTGCGGTCGATAAGGTACGACCGCATTTAAGACCTAGCCTTTCTCGTAGAGACTTAATTACAGTCGCTAAGGCAACGTCTTCGTTACTAAGAAGGCTTCGGCTACGGGCAGACAATAAGAAGGTCGTCGGGTCTAAGTAATACTATAGTAGCAAGGAACACGACGAGAATAATATATAAGAACGACTAATCTAATAGCAGGTAGACAGGCGTTAATAGAGTTATATTATTTTCTATTTTCGCGTAGTCGTTATATATATATCGTATACCGGAATGTATACAATTGCCTATAGTATACATTTTAGTATACTATAGGCAATTGCTTTTATTTACTAGGCGATAGACCGCCGCGAATCCTATAATCACGAGCGACTAGGCTAGAATATGCTATATATAAGTATATTTCTTCCCTAGTAACCTTCTCTCCTTCTTTAATAGCAACCCTTTACGGCTAATATATTATACTAGTACGGCATCGCTATTTATCTTGCCGCCGCTGTCGGTAAACGATATCGAGCATACGGGTAACTAACGATAGACTAAATCGGGACCTATATCAATCCGGATAGACACAATTGCCTATAGTACGTAAATTCCTCCTTAAGCCGTACTACCTACGCGAAGGGAATAAGGCGCCTACTAAATCCGAGGACATACTAGCTAATAGTAAAGAGCTGTAGTCTATAGAACGTATCCTACAGCACCGGACTAAAAAAGGCAAGAAGGAGTACCTATTAAGATAGTAAGGCTATTCGCCTAAATAGGACTCGTAGGAAACTAAAGGTTCCTTTAAGAACATAACCGAGTTATTAGATAAGTATTAGACTAGCGTAAAGAACAAGAAGAAGACTAAAAGCTTATAATGTTACTATTAAGGCCTAGGATTAATGCTACCCCCGGGGTGCTATTAGCTAACTAATTAGAGGCCGGCAAACTAGGACAATAAGACTATACTAGGCGTGCTACGACGCGTCAATTAATTAGTTACTGCTCTTTTAAAGACTCTACCTCTTGTTCCTTTATTCTATCGAGGCCTCGAGGCCTAGGCAATCGACGAGGACGCGCGCGTACGAATAACGGTATATTAGAAGATAGCGCGCGCGCCTATATTAGTAACGGTATTACTAGTTTGTTGTTAGTTAAAGAAGGAGATTAGAAGCAAGGTAAAGTTGGCGCTAAGACGGCTAGCACCGCTATTATTAACGTTACTTGCTATTATTACTATGCCTACGAAGACAATCTTACTTATACTACGAGCTAGAGCGTACTATACCGGTTAAATTAAAAGAATAGCTATGTTAAAGGTTTAATTAAAACTTTAAGGCTAAGTTAAAACTTTAAGCCGCCTAAAAGACGGAGCGACTAATAGACTAACTAAGGGCAAAACTATAGAGCTAAGCTAGCCGGGGTCGATCTTATAGATAATAAGTTACTCCTTAATCTTTCCGACCCTTTAAGCGAGGCAAACCTCTACTACTACACTTATAATAGCCTTTACCTATAGAAACTAGACGAGCTGTGTTTTTTCTAAAAAGATAAAATAAGATTAATACTTGAAGGCTGCTAAACCTAACTAATTAGGGCTAGTAAAACTACGATAGTAAATAATAGCCCTCGTAACGATAAGAACAACCCTCGGAAGCGGACATTGCTAGGTCTTTTAAGAGTAGACGCAAAGAACTCGGTACGACATTACTTAGAACGGAGGCAGGGCTGCAATACCTCGTACGCCTATCTATTATAGTAGGGAAGGCGCGCTCGTATTATAATTAGTCGATAGTCCTTAATTCTTATAGTTATATATTACTTTATTATATATAAGGATAGCGTAGTTAGAGTTAAACATTGTATTATATTAAAGGTAAGGTTTAATATAGTTACATAATTAGGTAGTTAAGCGTTTAATTTAGCGTAGCTAAATAGCTTAGTTAATTTACTAAGTTAGCGGTAGCGGAGATTAGATTAGAATATAGACAGGCTACGAGGGCGCGGCCTTTAGAAGGGAAGCGTATATTAGAGGCTATACGTAATTAGCATGTAACTAGGCCGAGTAAAGCTAGGGTCCTAATGCCTTAGGTAGGGCTTAGCGCTTAGCGTTAGGCTAACTAGCCTACCTTTCTCCCTCTTCTTTTAGATCTCTATCGAATACTATACTAATTTACTACTACCCTATCTACCTGCTAATATAACCCTTCTTATATAGTATTCGATCTACCTTTTAAGCGCTACTAAGCCGCCGAGTATCGCCGCTGCTAGTAGACGGACGCAGATTTAGTAACTTCTAGACAACGAGACCTATACTACGTTAACGAGCGAGAAGAGACGATCTTAACGATGTATATATCGCTCCTCCGGGTTAGTAACCCTAGCAGGGTTAGGGTTAGGGTTACAAACCCTAAGTCCGAATGCAAAGTTGTTCTAAATAGCCTGTTTACTCGAGATCTTTTATTATTCTCCTAAGGGCTATATAACCCTAGCGCAACCCTAGTAACCCTAAGGTTAGTTACTATAGCAACTATATTATTTACAAAAATTGTTCTCTTTAGCTCCTACTCCTATAGAATAGTCTATATTCTACTACTTCGGCAACGATAGTAAACAAATAAACGAATAAATAAGCAAATAAACAAACGAAGCGCTAATTTATAATACTCGAGAGCCTATAGCGCTTACGCGTATATACCGCCTGCTAATAGCCGCCTTAACTATAAAGATACTATATTCTCCTAATACTTCGTCGTTATAACGATACTATAAGATTAATAAATACGAAAGTAGTAGCAAATACATTTAGATATAGCGCTTTTACTAAAGACGACGAAGATCGAGCTAGCAGAGCGGAGGAGATTAATAATAATGTTGTTGCTAATAGTAATAGCGCGCCGAAGAGCTAACCGACATTGTTCTAAATGTCGATATTTAGTAAACAAGTTAAAGCCTAAGCGAAAGAAGAAATAATATTAGTCTAAGAGGGCGGAGATAGCGGCATTTATATATAGTACGCAATTTACTATACTATAGGCAAATGCCGCTATCTCCGCACTCTCGAGAGATTGCTTCGATATATATATACGTATACAGAACGCTAGTACGATAAGAATATTAAACGCCTCTACCGAAGACAGATCTAAGCCGCGTTTAGTATAAGCCTTATTATCCGATCGACATACGTAGCATTTAGCTATAGTACGTAGTATACCGTGCTATAGGTAAATTCTACGTATATTGTCTTTATTAGAAACCTCTCTACGATAGTAGCATTACATACTAAGTAGCCGACTTCGCTAAAAACAGTCTTAGCAATACCGCGGCGCTGCCGAACATACTAACGAATATATATTCGTACGAGGCCGTTGTCGAGAACCTAGCGCCGAAGGATCTACCGCTAGAAGTGCTCGTTATTGTATTAAGCACTTTTACTAGCGTGCTTTAGCGGAAAGTAGCTTAATCGACCTAACTTAGCAGCTCTTTATCCTTCGCTTCTATCTATAGATTTATTAATTAAGCTATCGTTAGCGTACTATAGCAAATTGAGAAGGACTTCTACCTGTTTGTTAGTACGCTAGTAAGCCGAGAAACAAGAACACTAGAAGTAGAAGATTAATATAGTAACAAGATTAGTAGAGCGAGAAGAGGGTTCATTTATAGCAGTAGCGCTGCTATGCCTAAACGCTAAACAGGAGACCTACTAAGAGTATAAAAATAGAGCAAAGAATATAGCCTATTATGCCCGAAGGCTAGCAAACAGTAAAGCAAAGCAAAGAAGCAAACAAAGAAGCAGACTAGCTACTATACCCAAACGCTAAATACTAAACACTAAACACTATTAGTAAGCATCGTGCGTCTTACTACTATATTTTAGGTCTTACTACGCGAAAAAGTAATTAGTCGCAAGTCTAGTTTACGCGGCGACACTAACCGTAACGAGTAGATACTAGAGTGCCGATAGTATTAGTACCTGCTATAGAGTAGCGGCGACAATTATCGACCTAACGACGGTCGTTCGTAAGCTGCGACTTGCGGGTATAGCGGCGGTAGGCAGGCATACAGAGCTTACTAAGCCTACGAGCCGGGTCTTAGATCTAACCGGCGTAGTACTAGTTTGCTAACTTGCCCGAAGGCCTACGCGCGACCTCTGCTTACTAGACCTATATGCGATAATTAGCTATTCGTTTATTAATCGATTAGTAAGCATAAGAATTAAAGCATACTATAGGATTAACCTCTACTAGACTGCCTTGTATCGGTATAATATATTAAAGGCTCTACCTAGTAGGGCGACCGCGGCGGCAAGGCGTAGGAGCGGTAGCGGTAGGCTTATCGTCGTCCTCGTCTTCTTCTTCGTCGTTATCGTTATCGTCGCTATCTCTATGCGATTATTAGCATACTGCTTAACTACTCGATAAGACTACTAGATAGATATACTGTTCTTAGGCGGGCTCGTAGTACTACTCGTTATTATTATTATCGCTATATATATATTAGTATCTAGATTTAAGCTTAGCGACAAGTCGGACTTATATAATAGGTAAGACGCCTATGTTTTTATTCTCGTCCTTATTATTATCGTCGTCGTCGTCGTTAGTAGCGGCAAGGCTATTAAAGTAGTTAGTATATTTTTATCGATATAGATTAAGGAAGAACTTACGCCTATAGTAGCGGCGGAGCCGGTAGTTATACCTGCTATCTACTATGTAAGTTAGTATCTAAACTTGAAGACCGATTAAGGATTAAGGATTAATATACGCTTACTACTACTATAGTAGTAGTAGAGGAGGCGGTAGAGGTGCCCTCGTACAAGTTAGTAAGTTAATCCTATAAATAGAATAATCGAAATACCCTTACTATACTACTACTACTAGCTGCACCTATAGCCTAACTACTACTAGTGCTATAGCAACTCGTACTGCCTTCTCTCGTGCCGCGGTAATCTTAGAGTTTCGTATAGCGCGGCGTATATCGAGACGGAAAAAACTAGGACCTAGTTAGCTATTAACTGCCCTCGACTGCTACTAAGTACTATCTAAGAATATATATACTCTACTGTTTAGCCGGCGTAGCCGGTTCTAATTAACCGTAGAGCGGCCGGGTAGGACATTATACCGTAGACTAGACTATAAGCGCATTAGCATCTATCTTGCTAAACACTCGCTAATAGCTAGAACATACGACATTGCTTATCGGCTCGCTAGAAGGACCGAACTAAGGAGCTATCTTTATTACTTTCTATACTATTAACGTAGTTCTTATATTTAAGGTACTATTATAGACGAGGGTAAGAGGGTATATACGATATAGAGAAAGAAGGAAGAAGAAACGAGAGAGTGCGGCGGAAGATATATAGTTATAAGAGCCGTAAGGGTAAGGTTTTAGAATTGTCGAGTAGCCGCACCGCTCGATAATAGCAATAAAGTAGGGCTACGGTAAAGTTAGGATAGTAAAGTCCCCTTCTAAGGTGAACCTGTACCGTAAAAGTGATAGATAATAACCTATAGCACCTAAATTTAGGTACTATAGGTAATTCTAAGTTAGCCGCTAGTATAAAGTTTACTCCGCCTAGGAAGTAAAGCGGAATATATAAGAGGCTTCCTAATTAGGCAACGACGGCAAGCATAAGGGTAATGCTAAGCGCCTAACTCGGACTAAATGCTAGTCGCTAGCGAGGTATATACTATAGCTAATTCGAGTATTGTCGAGCCTAATTCGACGCCTATATTATAGGGCTGCCCTCTAAGGCTAGGAGGAAGGAAGCTTGTTCTATAGTAGCGATAGGGCTTTAGCTATAGTATATAGAGTGTGTGCTATAGTAAAATGCTATCGACGTCTCTTAAATAGAAAGGAGTGTTATAGCCTTACGTCGTATCGCTAATATATATTTGCTAGAGATCTCGAATGTCGAGTCGTCGTCGAGCTAAGCGCTACCGCCGCAGAGGTCTCCTAGGCTTAAAAATAGTTAGATTGATACGAAAGTTGAATAGGAAGAGAGTGTTCGATAGATAGAACCTCCGCCGTCTACTATATAGGTCGCTATCTAGCGTCGTTATAGTGTCGTAGTATGTAATCTATACTAGTATACTAAAGCCGGATTTAGCAGTTTGTTCGATTGCTCGATCGGAAGCCGCGCTATAGTACACATATTATACATAGTACCGATTTGATTATATAGGCAGTCTATTACAAGGCATGCGCTGCTTGCTATTGCGATTATCCGGTTATTCGGCTAGTATACTATACCGTATATACTGCTTGCTATAGTAGTTACTTAGTTACGCTTGCTATATAGATAAGTACGTACTTATAGGCAATAGAAGTAAACGTCTAGTCGAAGAGTAGTACTTATTAAGGCTCTATCTTTATCTTTAGCGAGGCATACTGCGAGACATTAGCAATACACTACTAACTAAGTCTATATACTACACACTATACACTAAGCACAGTCGCTACAATCGCTACGATAAGCTCTTAGAACGATAGCAAGAAGGCTTCTAAGAAGCTAGCGCCGCTTAACCTATAGTAGCTATTATTTACCGAGCGAGTATAGCGTCTCGATAAGGAAATGTAGCGGCAAGTCTACTAGCAATAGGTACAGCCGACGAGTGCTAGGTCTTAAGGAATAGCCTAAGCAGCAATCGAGCGAGAGGCTACCGGTATAGAACGAGAGAAGTTTAAGGCAGCATAGGGACATTATCTAGGGCAGACACCTCTACTAATGTCGCCTAGATCCGCAGAAGGCAAGAAGGACAGCAAGAAGGGCTAAGCATATAGTGTTTCTAGCATTAATCTTAATAGTTAGAAAGGATTTGGCATTAATCTTAACGGTTTGAATAGGTTTAGCTTTAATATAGGTATAGAGACAATTGTTGAGCTATAGTTATCGCGGAATAAGGAGCCGTAGCGGCTATTAAATACATAAATTATCCCGTTCTAGGTGTGCCGTGCGACCTATATCTTGTCTATTTCGAGAGGCTTTAGCTATAGCACGTTTGTAGTATGCTATATCGAAATTAGATAGAATATTAATAGCTAATATTAATACTTGCTACTACCAAGTATTACGATATCGGCGAAACGGAGGTAACGCAATACGCCGAATTGCGTATAGCACGGTATATTGCGTGCTATAGCCAAATACTGCTATTTGAACGACATATATTAATAAGAAACACGAGATCGCGATATATCGAGAAATACGAGAAACCGGAAATCGCTAGGTTCTAAGAAACCGGAAATCGCTAGGTTCCGAGGTATACGTCTAGTACTACGTTTAGGCCGCTAGGTTATTTAGGCAAGCGTTTAGGTGCGAAGTCCAGACACCGAGGTCCGATACAATTATATAATAACGGGAAAGTGCTTAATCAAAAGGCGCTAACGCTATAGCTTCTCTCTTTAACATAATGTTTGTGCTAAGCGCCTAAGATAGGCGTAGGGGTATTAGCAAAAAGATTCTATACCTAGAAATAAACATTTTAGAATACTTTGTTGTAAAGTGCTAATAAGATTTTGGGTTTTGCATATAAGGAGGACAGAACTTATCCGGTTATGCCTACGTATATTTGATCCCTAAGAAACTCTAGTAGGGACATCTTGAATTCTGAGGCCATTTCTTTATCCACCTACGCCCTTTATTATAGAGTGGATATTCTAGTCCGAAAGAGGGCATTCTATTGCCTCTATTGCTTTACTAAAATCGCTATATCTATGTATCGCGTTGTCTCAAAAATCTAGCTCGAAGGACTTAGAGAAATTCAGCTTTACTTAGGATAACTACTAGGAAGTGTTGTAGACCACTATCGCGTTCCAAGACTAGCAGCTTGCAATGTATTTGTTTTAATTACTAATCGTATATATCTCGATTACCGAGGCTAGTAAACTTCGATAGCTAAAGGCTCTTTAACTCTACAACTATAGGCCTAGGTATCTTTATATTATATATAATGTAGCTATTTATAAGGTTCTAGGAATACTATACTAGTTTTAGAGAATATTATTATTTTAGTTTCTATATATATCTATGCCCTAGTTTATTAAGGAAACTTTTATAGTCTTACAATTCTTAATTATAGTTATGCTTTTTTAAGTTACATAGTAGTTTGTTCTAGCTATAGTATATAGTTTAGTAGGGCTTAGTTCAAGTACTAGTATCTAAGTAGCAGTTTGCTACTAGTCTAGACGCGCGCTATTAATTCCCTTAGACTCTCAGTTAGCAGGCTTTAAATATTTGGTTAGAAAATTAAATATATCTATAGCAAATACTAAGCACTACCTAGCTAATCGCTATAGTAAGAGAGAACAGGAGATTACAGGACTTTAGCTATATAGATAGATAGATAGATATTTCATTTGCCTGTTGTAGTACCTTTCGGCCTATATAGGTCTGTTTCTATATATTGTTTTAGGTAGGAAACCAACTTAGTTAGTAAAAACCTCCCTCCTGTCCTATTTATAAGTGTTAATCTTCCTCGTTTCCTTATTTTCCTTCCTCTAGGGTACACTAGTATTATAGTTGTTACCCTTTAACTACCTTGCCTACTACCCTGCCCTTCTTTCCCCCTCTTCTTCCCTCCTTCTTATCTACTCCTTAGTTTCCCTTACTAGTACGAATTGTTGTATAAATCCCTATTTAATAATCTACTTTACTATCCTCTTTAGGTCTTCTTTGCTCTAGATTAGCTTATCGTATTCCCTTTCTATTGCTTTTAGTCTCTAATTACTTCTGCCTTCTAACTATTAAGGGCAGACTAGCAGTATATACTTAGGGTTCTAAGATTGGTAGCTATATTAGTAAGCCCTGCTTTCAATTCCTAGGACGTTTCTTCTAAATAGGTAAGATCTAAGTCTAATATGTTCAGATCTGATTTAGATAGCTAGGCTTGCCTCGGCCCTATTTAGGTCCTTATAGAGCTAGTAGTTGTATTAACTAAATTTGATTAGTGCCTTTAGGGTTCCTAGTCTAACTTGTGTTTTGTTCTATTCCTGCTCCTATAGGTATCTAGTAATTGATTCTACTAGGCTTTGTTTCGCTCCCTTTAGCTTATCTTCCTTTAGCCTTATATTTAGTCCCTAAAGCTCTTTCTCTAGTATTTCTCTTATTAAGACTCTATATTGCTCTAGGTCTTTAACTTTCTAGGGAGTTATTTATAGTCTATCTCGCCTCCTAGTCCTAATATACTAGGCTTTTATCTTGTCTAGTGCCTTTTAGATAGTCTATTAGGCTAGGTATTCTATTGTCTTTGCTATATATTAGTATCTTAGTCCCTTGAAGTATTGCTTAACTAGTAGGATCCCTAATTCCATTTCTACTACCCTTATTAGTATAGTTTTGTATGCTCCTAGGATTTTCTTTAGGCTTTAGGTTTAGGACCTGCTAACTAGTTGCTTAATCCTCTTTAGTGTTTTCTCCTAGGCTGTCTATATCTATGCTCTATATAGCATTGCTAGCTTAACGATTGCTTTGTATATAACTTTAGCTTTCTCGAATGTAGCCCCCTATATAGAGGCTATAAGCCTATTGATAGATTGCATATTAGTATCTGCCTTCTACTTTGCCTTCTTTACTTATAGTCCCTAATTTAGTTTTAGATCTAGCTAGATCCCTAGTACCCTAAGCTCTACTAATAGTTAGGTTTTAAAGCCTTAGATAGTAATTGATTGCTTTATATTATAGGTTGATTTAGCCTTGCTAAAGTAGATAAGCTAGTACTTTTCTAGGGTGAATTTTGCTCTATGCCTCCTTGCCTATTTTTTATACTCCTAGTGCTTCTCTTCTAGGATCTTATAGTTAGTTTCTATTGTCTTAGACTAGGCTAGGATGTTTGTATTATCTATAAACCCTAATGCTAATGTGTTTTTTAATTCTAGGAGTAGGAGTAGGTCTACTATAAAGATAAGGAAGAGGATTAGGGAGAGTGTTAATCCTTAGGGGATTCCCTTTTTAGTTAGTATTAGGTCTAATTTGAATTTGCCTAGAATAAGCTATATTGATCTTTCCTATAGGAAGGACTAGATAAATTAGACTATCTAGTTTAGTATAGCTTTCTGTTTAAGTATATATAGGAGCCTTTTATAGGAGATATTGTTAAAGGCTCCTAAGATATTAAGGGAGAAGAGGGTTGCTACCTAGTTTTAATTATAGTGCTAGATATACTTGATCTATTCTATAATTAGTTCTATAGCTATTAGTGTTAACCTCTTCTTTCTTCCTCCTATCTAGCCTTTAGGAAGGATGTTCCTTTCCTCGGCAAAGGTTGTTAGCCTTTTAGCGACAATTTTTTCTAGCACCTTGCCTATTGTATTAAGTAGGGCTATTAGTCTATAGGCCTTAAGCTGTATATAGTCTTCCTTCTAGGGCTTCTTTAGCACTACTGTTAGGGACTTCCTAAATAGTCTTAGGTAGTGTCCTAGTACTAGGCTGTATAAAAAGATATTAGCTAGTGCTAGGGCTAGCCCCTTCCTATATGCTTTTAGAAGTTTGTTATAGATCTTGTCTTCTCCTAGTGCCTTATTGCCTAGAATTTTCTTTAGGATCCTTTTAATAGTTTCGGGTTTAACCTAGGTGTCTCTTAGTATACCTAGTAGTAGAGTCTCTTATTCTTTCTCCTTTATATCTAATAGGTCTACTTGTACTTTTCTATAGAAGAAGTATTAGCCTAGGGCTCTTGCTTTCCCTTCTATTATAGTCTATATTTGTCTTTATTAGTCTATAATGTCCGGGAATTGTAGTAGTATATCTTTATCCTATTCGGGTCTCCTTGCCTATTTAGTAATCCTCTATATCTCCTCTAGTTTCTTTGTAATTATTCCTATTATAGATCTCTATTTTTGTATCTTGTCTTTCTTAATCTAGATCTTCTTTTCCTAGTAGGCTTTATTGTAGTTGTCCTATGCTTCCTAGGTATAGGTTTATATCTACTGCCTCCTAGCCTTCTTTGCTACTTTAACCTTCCTTATATACTTACTAGTCTAGTATAGTTGCTAGTATAGTAAATGTTTCTTTGCTAGGATATACTTTCTAGCTACCTGTTTTAGGATTCCTATTAGTTCTTCTACTGCCTTGTTAATGTCCTCTAGCCTTAGTAGGTGCTTTGTTAAGAGTTCCTCTAGTTTTAGGTTCCTTTCTAGTTCCTTCCTAATCCTGCCCTATTAGGTACCTTTCTAGTTAAGCTTCTCCTCTAGTTCCCTTTCCTAATTAGCTTAGACATTTAGCTTAATCTGCACCGGGAAGTAGTCTAATAATTCTTCTAGTTCCTAGTTAACCCTATATCTTGTAATCCTGTTCCTAATCTAATATAATGCAAAGTATAGGTCTAGTATACTACTGCTTCCTCTTGCCTCCTAAGTAATTAGTCCCTTTAGGGTAACAATTTCTATTCCTTCCCTCTCTAATATATCAATTAGTCTTCCTGCTAGGAAGTAGTAAGCTAAGGTAAAGTCTAAGCCCTAGAGGGGGTAGTAGAGGTTGAAATCCCTAAGTAGGATTTAGTAGGTGTTCCCCTAGATAACTCTAGGTAGTCTTTCTAGGGTTTTTAGTTAGGTACTGCTTCTTAAGTCTAGTAGTAGGTTGTATATATAGTAGACTTAGAGTATACCTTAGGATGTCTCTACTTGAACTAATATTAGGTCCCTATCCTCCTATAGTATAGCCTGCTAGGTTTCTATATCTATCTCCTTGCTAATATAGATGCATATCCTTAGGGCTCCCTAGTTGTAGATAATTAGGTAGTATCTTAGGTCTTTGACTATTACTAGTCTCTTTATATATAGGTTAAGCTAGGGCTCTTAGATTATAATAATATAATGTTCTTTTAGGTTTAGTACTTAAAGGAAGCTCCTCTATACCTTGTCTTTGCTCTTGTTAATATTGTACTATATAATATTTAGTAATATTGCAATGTTTATTAGGTTTTATCTATATTATTTCCCTATAAGTTTTCCTTTAGTCTTCCCTTACTTTAGACTAATATTTAACTAAGCTTTGTCTGCCCTGCTTCCTTTCCTGCAATGTTAAGGTATCTTAGTCTCCCTAGTTGCTAGTAACTCTCTTATACTAGTAAGGCCCTAAATGTAAACCTATTATCTTATCTAGACCTCTTTTGTAGCACTTAGCTCGGTTGCTTCTATACCTAGCTGCCCTAGCTTATTATATATCTTTTTAGTATATTGATTCTAGCTTCCTTTGCCTTCCTAGCTGCCTATATTCTTACTAGGTATTCCTTCGCCTATAAGGGGTGTCTTTTAGTATAGCATATATATCTTGCTTCTCCCTTATATGCTTTGCATTCTTTAACCTAGTAATCCCCTATATAATAGGAGTAGGTATTAGTTGTCTTTATATACTTAGCTACTAAGTGTCTATAGTGTTAACATTTAAAGCACTGCATTATCCTATAGTTGCTTCGGTGTATCTCTGTTTCTAATCTTTTAAAGTCCTAGAACAACCCCTAGTCTAGTACTATATTAGCTTGCTCTGCACTCCCTACCTAGATAATTAGGGAAGACTACTTCTTAGTCTCTTCGATTTTCCTTTTAATCTATACTACTTTTGTAATCTTTAGGCCTAGGTATATAGCTTAGTTTTGTCTCTATAGGCTCTTAATATCCTGTTCTTCCTTAAAGCTTCTTATTATACTATAGGCTATAATTATAAATTGCTATTAGGAGACCTTTACTGTTTTCCCTATTTTAGTTGTCTATTCTTTTTATATTTCTAGCTTCTTTTTGTCCTACTCTTATGCTATAAACAGCTTAATTATCCTTTTACCTTCGTTCCTAGCCCTAATTACCTCTTTAACTATAATTCTTTCTACAATCTCTTTCCCTATAAGTCCTTAGATTTCCTTTTACTCCTATAGGTCCGTAATATAGACTCTAACTACTGTCCTCGAGGGTTTTAGCGCCTCCTAACTAGCTACTACTACCTAGGTGCGGTAGTTTGGGCTTATCTCCTATTGTTTCTTCGTAATCTTTACTACAACTATATTAGCTACCTTTGTAATTACGTAGCTTACCTAGTTGTAGATTGCTTTTAGTCCTCTAAGGAGTTCTAAGATTATTATCCTATATACCCTCTTAGGGGTTCTTCTATCTTCCGCCTTTAGTACCTCTTCTGCCCTAGTATATAGTGCTTTCTATTCGTCCTCCCTTCCTTCTTAACTGTCTTCCCTTCGTCTCTAATTGTTCGCTACTATTCTCTCCCTCTCGATCGATCGTTTTACTTTAGCTATATACTAAAATAGCGATTTGGACTTTAGTAGCAAATTTACTAGTAGTAAAAGTTATTAACCTTAGCTTAAAGCATATAAACAAAACTTAATTATTTAGGCTATATATAGAATATATACTAAAAGAATAGATATACTACCTTAGTAGAGGCCTAGATATATTATATATAACCCCCTAATTACTAGCAGTTATCCTCTAGCTAGTAGGTCTAGTAGTATAATTCTTAGAGATTAATAGCTTTAAGCTATACTATCTAGCTATTATAGATTTAGCTATTATACTACTTATTTCAAATTCTACTACTAGTCCCCCGATAAATTATATAGTTAAGAGTATAGAATACTAAATTACTAACTTCTAAATAGAGATAGGTCGATTAGTAGAGGTCGATTAACGGTTCGACTAATAGTTTAATTAATAGTTTAATTAATAGTTTAATTAAAAGTTTGATTAATAGTTTGATTAATAGTTTGATTAATAGTTTGATTAATAGTTTGATTAATAGTTTCATTAATAGTTTGATTAATAGTTTGATTGATAGTTTGATTAATAGTTTGATTAATAGTTTGATTAGTAGTTTAAGAAGAAGTTCGATTACTAGTAATAGTTTAATTCAAAACGTAATTAGTAGTTTAATTAATAGTCTAATTAATAGTTTAACTAATTAAACCGTTTAATTAGTAGTTTAATTAGTAGTTTAATTAATAGTTTAATTAGTAGTTCGATTAGTAGTTTTAGTTTAATACAAATTTTAGTTAGTACTTTAGTAGTAGCTAGTCCCCTAATAAATTATATAGTTTAAAGTATATAATACTAAACTACTAGCTTCTAAATAGAGATAGGTCGACTAGTAAGTTAATTAGTAGGTCGATTAATAGTTCGATTAATAGTTCGATTAATAGTTCGATTAATAGTTCGATTAATAGTTCGATTAATAGTTCGATTAATAGTTCGATTAATAGTTCGATTAATAGTTTAATTAATAGTTTAATTAATAGTTTAATTAGTAGTTTAATTACTAGTAATAGTTTAATTTAAAATTAAATTAGTAGTTTAATTAGTAGTTTTATTAGTAGTTTAACTAGTAGTTTTATTAGTAGTTTAATTAGAAATTTAATTAGTAGTTTAATTAACTATTTAATTAATAGTTTAATTAGTAGTTCGATTACTAGTTTTAGTCTAACGGAAGTTTTAACTAGTATTTTATTAGTAGCTAGTCCCCCGATAAATTATATAATCTAAAGTATACAGTACTAAATTACTAACTTCTAAATAGAGATAGGTCGATTAGTAGGTCGATTGTTAGGTCGATTAATAGATCTATTAGTAGTTCGATTAGTAGTTTAGCTAGCAGTTCGATTAGCAGTTTGATTACTAGTAACGTTTTAATTTAAAATCTCGTTAGTAGTTTAATTAGTAGTTTAACTAGTAGCTTAACTTGTAGTTTAATTAGTTGTTTTATTAGTAATTTCAAAAATAGCTTTGTTAGCTGTTTAATTAGTGGTTTAATTAGCAGTTCGATTGCTAGTTTTAGTTTTACGAAAATCCCAATTAGTATTTCGCTAGCAGTTTCTTTAACAGCCCTACTAGCAGTTTCACTAATAGTTTTGTTAGTAGTTTTGTTAGTAGTTTTGTTTCTAGTTTTCCCTTTAATCTTTAATTAAATATTACTTCTGCTAAAATTCTTAGCTAATTATTTCGGTCTTAGCGGATAACTTAGATTTTCGCGGGCGGTAGGCGCGGTATCTAGATTAGTAGCTATAGTACTAATTATTTCGGTATTAGCGGACAACTTGGATTTTAATACTAGCTAGTACTAGCTAATAGTCCGAGCTAATACTAGCTAATACTAGCTAATACTAGCTAATACTAGCTAATACTAGCTAATACTAGCTAACACTAGCTAATACCTACGCCAAAATCCGGGGTAAGTCAAATTTCCCCCTAACACTTGTTTCGATTAACGTTCTACGCTAAAATCCGGGGCAAGTCAAATTCTATATCAACTTTGATGACGCTAAAATCCGGGGCAAGTCAAATTTCCCTTTAATATTTGTTTCGGTTAACGTTCTACGCTGAAATCCGGGGTTAGTCAAATTCTATATCAACTTTGATAGTACAATTGGCTCTGCAAAAATTCTCAGCCAATCATTCGGGTCTTAGCGGACAACTTAGAATTTCGCGCGCGAGGGCGCGGTCCTCAGATTGGCAGCAAGCTGCCAAACACACTGGTAGGGGGAGAGTGGATCCGATCTGTCCTCCTTATATGCATAACCAGATTTTGCATAGATACGAAGGTTCAATGTAGCTGAAGCCAAATTTCCGATCTTGAAGATTCAAGATCGATGGACGGCTGATCGTTTCAAGGTTACGCTGGCGTTGGACCGTTTGCTACCGGCATTGCCCTCTTGCTGACCAAGGTCCTCCTCACACAACATCGTAATAGCCACGTCCTTCCCTTCTCAACCATTTCATGCGCCTGAAAAGCAGCTGGTGGATGCCGATCCAGGATTTACCACTTCATAATCGTCTATGCCATGAAATCTCGCCATTTCCCATCCGTGGAGTACCAACAACCATCATCTGAGGAATGAATGGTCCAAGTTCCAACCCCGAGGAACATGGCATGATCCTCTCCGGTCGCGTGAACTCTGTCGTAAGTGTGACTCTGTCGTCAGCGACTCCAAAGCTGTGTGAAACGGCGGCAGCGCCCAATCTGGAAAGCTCCGGCCGAGACTTTGTGGTGAAGGCTGTAGGGCTGATTTGATTTGATGCCAGAGAACGTCGAGGCGTACCTCGAAGGCACGATGGATTGTACCACCTTCGAGCGAAAACTGCCCTCGGCCAGTGTTGCGTAGCCCTGCGTCTCTCCGTCTTCGCCGGGCCTTTGGCTTGCGCTGGTTTGTAGAAATGCCTTGCAGTGACTCTGGAGTCTGCTGCGTTCGGTCCGAAGTGCACTCAAGTCGTGCCCATGACATGCGCCCAAAAGCCACTGCTCTTCTCAGCGGGGGGTGAAGGCCTCAAAAATCCGTTGCTCTCCACTTTCACAGGCACATCGTCATCCCACCCTTCGCTGTCGCTGGGATCGTGCCAAGTCAAAGCTGGGTTTGTTGCCCAAAATGGACTTGTCCTCGACGTCTGGACGCTGTCAAGGATACTCGAATCGCAAGTCGATATTGTCGAGCACTCAGTCTCGCCGCTGCTCGAAATTGTAGGAGATGACTGTACCTGCCTCCGCTGAAGCACTCTCCAAAGCATCCAGCGAATCACCCAGTTTCCCTCGTCCTGAGTCCAGGCAAGATCGTATATGCCTCGAGTCTTGATGGACGCGGTTTCATATATCTTGGTGACCTGGCGTTGGAATGCAAATTCCGATATGTGAGCAACGCTGAAGGGAGGTTGTATGGTGTCATCATCGACGTATTCAGCTTCCAAGCATTTCCGACTTTCAAAGAGTCGCTTCATGCCGGCCACTGCTTCGCGCTACATCGAAAGTCAGATCGAGGCGCGGTGGTGCGGCGGTGCGGCGGTGCGGCGGGAGAGAATTCCGTACCTTCATCCTTCGATACAACATTCTATGCCTGTACGTCCGCTCAGACAGACCGATGTGATGTAAGAAGTTGGCGCGGCTATCGTCCGGGGCGACTATGATACCCGTAGGGCCGTCGAAGGATAGAAAGTCATCGAGGCTCAGTCGCGTGCACAAGCGTGTTTCTGGCATGGGTGTTGGTCGAGGAAAGAATGGAATCAGTGCGGAAAGCAATGTGTCGACTAAGGTAATTTGGCGGCAGAAAAGCGAATGGCGTACGCGAGAAATCTTCTGGCCTGAGTCGTTCTATTCTGTCGATCTTTCTAGGCATACCGAGTGGAAAGCATGTAGCTGTCGCAAAGGAATTGTTTCGGCGATGGTGTTCGGTTGGACGGAGAGGCGTGCGACGGCCGACGGGATGCGCACGAAGCCATATACGACGCCGGGCAGGAGATGGATTCGAACTTGGGAGCCTTACTAGTGTGGTGGTGTGGCGAATCACCTGGCCTGAGATGTGCTTGGGTCTGGGCAGTGATCAAGTGGGATTCCTGAGGCTGAACAACCGGGTGGTGTCCGGGCGTCTTCCTATCGGCAAGCTGGCCCATTTGTCGGCTGAACAGCAAGCCCATGTGCTTGCATACAAGCCTGTTGCCAGCAGGATATTCCAATTGGTCGGATTGAGTACCGGTGCAGCCGGACGAGCACCCCGACTGGAAGACACGCTTCTGAAAGCTAATCTACCGTACCTGCTCGCGCAATTGACGACGATCGACGGCTCGCGTAATTCTTGCCTTGCCTTGCCGTGCCGTGCCGTGTCGTGCCGTGCCGTGCCTTCGCCCGTCATCGTCATCTCCATCGCCGTCGCCATCGCCATCGCCATCGCCATCGCCATCGCTTCGGTCCGCCTTGCTCGTGTTGATGATGAATGTATTGCGGCGCGGTGCATGAAAGACAGAGGCAAGAAGGTGGGGTTGATACGGGCAGCATTGTGCTACCATGGCTGGCGTGGATTTGTCGGTGGCAATGCGTCGTCGTGCTTGCGAAAAAAAAGTCGACTGGTGCGTGACATGGGCTGGAGTTTAAAAGTCGGGAGGACGGCGGCAGTAAACTCTGTGACCCTTACCCTTGCCCTTGCCCTTGCCGGGCGTCTCGGGGAATCGGAATCCATCCCGTCCACGCCATCCCGTGCCATGCTCCGAAGGATCTTGCCGAGAAGGAAGAACTCCGATCACACTCGCCGAAAGAGCCGTGACTATGCAACTTCCCTTCTGGTCCCAAGCCCATGGTTCTTGCCCAACCGGCAATAACACGCTGCACCTGGACCTCAGGACAATCTGCGGAATACATTGTGTGGCTACGGCAGACTGGCCACATCGATAGCCTGAATCTCCTTGCTCCCATACAAGCTCACAAGAATCTTCCTCCCATCAGGACTCAATGCCATCTCTCTCGGAAACAGGCCCGTTGGAATGCTTCCTAGAACAGCCTTCTGTCCCTTACCATTCAACGCAGCCTTGACATCGACAACCGACAACCCAGACGTCGCATTCGGCAAGTTGAATCTGTTCGAGTCCGCTGTGATGATCCTCTGACCATTTCTCGCAAAAACATGTCCGATCGGCGACTGCCCAACTTGGACGCTCGCAAGCAAAGCCTCATGCGCTTTCGACACGAGCTTCTTCGTATCGAACGCAAGCAGAGAATTGCTTTCCCTTGCAGTAACCCAAGCCACTTTCCCATCAGGAGAGACCTCCACTCGAACGGCGCCGCAGCCCGCCGTGACATTGCTCACGAGAGCTTGGAGGAGCTCAATTGATCCTCCCTAGCGAAAGCGAGCACTGAACTAGCCACAGTTGCGAGGTTCGATCGCACGCTTTGCCCCATTCCTGTCAAATGGTTCCCAAGACCCGAGACAACTCATGATAGCCGTGGCCGAGCACGCTGCACCTCCGTACATATCACAATGTGGAGCTGGCGGTATGGGGAACCCTGGGCTAAAATGTGTAAGTATTTCATAACGTCTCGCAGCATATATAACACTTGAAGTCTCGACACTCATCATACTGACGCCGAACACCAATCGCTAACATTCAATGCCTTTCCTTCCCAGGTCCCGATGTAACCCATGACGGTACCAAGCCCAAATCCGAAAGCCGATATGATCAGATCAGTCCAATATTCATCCAAAAGTTCAATCCCAAAATGTCCAACAATCCAGTCAGATCAGAGCTTAAAGCCAGCCGAGCCTAACACCCGAACTGGCTGCGGTCTCTTCTTCCTCCTTTGTCGTCCCAAGAACCAGTCTTTGTCTCTCCTTATGCCCGCCTTCGCCATCACTTCTGCTTCGGACAGTGTTGACACTGTTCTCACGCTTCAAGTTTGCCAAGCTTCCCTTCCGGCTGACAGCGCCGTCACTTGCGCTTCGCATACTTGCGCGCTCAATGTCAGCATTTACCACCCTAAGTCTTGCCTTTGGTACAGTGAACATCATTTGAACGTCTCGCTTCGATGCCTCGCCTTCCACATCCCATTCGCCTTCAGCTTGCTTGGCTTCTAACGATGAGCGTGGCTCGCCCCAGTCGCCAGCATCAAGGTCTCTTGTTGTCGGCTCTTCTTGCCAATCCTTCTGACCTCGCTTTTGCTTCAGCAAAGCACCGCCATCAGAAACCGTGCGACGAGGTCGCTCGCCTGCGAGGGGCTTTTGACGAATTCGAGTTGGCGATGATGTTGATGTACGTGGCTCAATCTCCTCTGTCGATACTGGCTGTTTGTTTTGGCTGGTCAAGCTGAAGCTGCGCTCATTAGACATTGCGGTAAGCGCTCGACGTAGTGAGCCCATCCATCCTTGCCGACGATTAGGAGGCTGCAGCGGGTCGAGATCAGCCGCGCGGCTCTTACCAGAAGAGCCTTGGGCAGCCAATGCTCTTCGATAGGGATCGTCGCGATCCATGTGCGGCTGTCCACCCAGTAAAGCTTGGCCTTGGCTTTGTAGATCGGCAAACGTTGAGCTAGCTGTCACGAACGAGTCTGTTGACTTTTCCGCTTGATGTCTTGACTGAGGTCGGCATGGTTGTCGCTTCGCATCTGTCTTCGCGTCTCCATGTGATCCTTGAAAGTAGTACGGTGATTTCCGTCCGTTGTTTGAATTTGAAGTTGACATCGTAGCGGTTCGCAGTCCCTCAATTGGTGTGGTTGCCGCTGTCTGGTCCGCCTCTCTCGTCGCAAGCGCTGCTGCCAGGACTGCTCCAGTTCGTGTTGACATCGTCCTTGTGATTGATGTTGTAGAGGCCATCGAACGCTGGGAACGTTCACTTAACGTCGACGAGGTACGATCATCTGTCTTCGTTGGCGATATTCGGCCATTCGACGATCCAGATCCAGGTCCAGACCCGTATGGCTCGTCTTCATCGTGTTCGATGATCTGCCAGTTCATAGATCCTTCAGTCTCAGCAGCGAGAGGGCGACGGGATGGAGACTCCGCTCTACTCGCCTGGTTTGGAACGCGCCTCACAGTCCCGAACGTATCCACCAGGACTGGAGATGTAGGATGGCTGCCAAGAGGGTTGGGGAGCGAGTCAATGAACGGGTCTCGAGGAGGGACATCGACCGCTGTCACAGAGTGCAGCACTCTTTGGAGTTCTCTAAGCTTGGCCTCAGCAGTACTGTAATTGTCGTAAGCTTGTTCAGGTTCGCGTAGCGGTGATGGATCTTGGAATGGATTGAGTGCCGCTGGCGTTGAATCGGAATCGTCCTCGTCCTGATGCTCGATTATCGGGTGGATGCCGCCACTTCCATGCGCCATGCGACTGTCGTCGCAACGTGGAGCAGCGTGGTACGAGTATGGTCGAGCCGCCAAGCCTTTCCTCAGACCCCGGGTAGGACTAGGGATATTTGTGAATAGACCGGTCGAGCCTGCTGGTTGTGACATCTGATACTGACCCACCGCAGCATACGGGTTGCCGCCACGACCATCAACACTTCTTCGATCCAGGAAAGGTTGATCCTGCTCGAAACCAGCAACAGAAACATCGGATGAGTGCACCATCAATGCTCGTTCGCGCTCTTCTCGCTTACGTTTCAGGCGTTTAGAGTACCAAAAGTAGAAAATGATAAGAGCGATTAGCACAGCAACACCAAGACCCAGTCCAACGCCTAAGCCAGTCTGCTGTGATGTCTTGCTCAGCGCTCCGCCGGCAGACGATTGACCTGCGTCAGCTCCAGAGAAGTGAGGATTCGCGTACGAGTCGATCCAGCTATTCGAAGTCGCGTTGTATAGGAGGATGCTTTCCTGAGACTGCCGCTTGATTCTGGACGAAGAAGCACCTTGAACCTGATATCCTCCTACAACCATCATCACTCCACCCGGAAGCATTGTTGCGCCATGACCATATATGCCACTGCCTGAGGGTAGCCCAACTCCGGACTGATCAGGGACAGACCATGTCCATGCTTGCGCTTCGTCTCCTCCGTATTCAGACCCAAGATGAAGAATTGCTAGCTGTGGTTGCGCCGGAGTATTGACATCGCCGACCCAACCTCCAAGCACAATGATCTTCGTGCCATCCTCGGACAGCACAGCGGTATGACCAGATCTTGGCTCAATTGTCGTTGCCGTCTGCCTCAGCGCTAGATCGGTTCTTGCTGCCGAGGGTTGCTGCACGGGCAGGAACGACCAGCTGTTCTGCGGCAGAGAGAAGAGGGCAACTTGAGAAGTATTCAGAAAGGCGTCTTGCGTGTGACCACCAAGCAGGAGGAAGTCCTGCTGTTGGGTCTGTGCAGATCCACTTGCGTTGACTCGGAAGGTCGGAGTGAGGCCTGTCATGGAAAAACCTGCTTCCGCAATAGGTGGTCCTCGTGTTGCAACATGGGCGATAGTGTATGATTCAGCGCTGGTTCCTGGAGCGAGCTCGCGCATGGAGTGCGAATATTGTGCTGCAGTCTGCCAGGTCATAGAGGTGCTGTTGTCAAAAGGACACATGCCAGCGAAAATGTAGAAGTCCAGTTCTGCAGCATCGTCGCCAATATTTGCTGAAAAGCTCAGTGCGCTGCTCAGAAAGCCGACTCCTGCGAATGTGGTGCCTGCGCCAACTTCTCCTCCCGAAGTGTGGTATTGCGACCATGATCCATTCCCACTGTTGCCTTTGACGTCCGGCGCAAATCGCCAGACCTGTGTGCTTCCCGAGTGTCCACAGCTTCCCGCTATTACGGTAATGTTTCCGGAGGCATCGATCACGGGGACATAGGGTCTTAGCGTGTCGTGTTGCAGGAACGGAAGGCTCGAGGCTATCGTCGTGGTGGGAATATGGCTAGTGGCAAGTTCTCTTCCAAGGTCGACGGCCTTGAGGAGTGCTTGGTTGGCAGAGGTTGGTGATTGCTGAAATATATATACGTATGTCGAGTTTGAGGTGGTCAATAGCCGGGTGGGATTGTAAGGCAGTGTCGCATGTGCAAGCGCCAGTCGCACCAAAGCCAGAAGGCTCCAGGGCAACAAATGGTGCTTCATAAGAATAGATAATCGAAATGGTGGTGGTGGTGATGGCGGTGGTGCAAGTCATCGGCCGGCAAAGGGTCGCTTTCGGCTTACAACATTATCGCTTCGTGCTCAGTCGGTCCATCTGCTGGCAGGTCGCCGGCGTGAGCATTCGCAAAGTGACGGTGGTAGGACGAGAACAATGCGCGGGAAATGCGAGGCGAGGCAGCAGGTAACGTTAGGTAGTGTGCCGACTCCTGCAGCTTGTGCAGAGGCCAATGGTTTCGAGAAAGGCAGAGGCAGGCCAGAGGCGTCAGTGGATGTAGGCGTGTATGCTATCTAGTATTCTAGGCTATGCCGCTATGGCCGCCATGCCATGCACATGCGACCTGCTGCAAAAGCTCCAGCCACCGTTATTCTAGCAGCACTCGGCACACCCACATACGCTGTGATTATTGCGCAACAGCCGAAGACCTGGAACAACGAATCGACACTCTCCGTTCCAGCCATCTCCGGGCGAAGACGCTGCTTTGCGCAATGCGGATGGCTAGGCTCTCGTTTGTTGTGAAACATTCGGTTGCCCAGCAACGCCTGCCCTGCTCGAGCGCCAACCTTTGCGCCAAGTACAGCGTCAACGCACATCGGAGTGAAAGTTAGCGTCCGGAGCCCTGGAAGGTGCATAATATTAGCACTTCCGGCACCGCTAATTGCAGTGTCCTATACTAAATCGAGGTGTTAGCGCCGCGGCTAAGCATAGCACCTATAGGAAGGCTTAGCTATTAATTCCTCCGACTAGAGGGCTTAGAAGTTACGTATAGGTACTATCTAGGATATATATAGACTATCTTTTAGTAGATTTAATAATATATCATTTTATAAGCTTTTTGCAATATTAAAGAAAGGAAGAAGGAGTAATTTAGAAGTAAGCTAAAGGTCGTTATATAATTAGGAGTAGGTCTATACTAGATTAATAGTATTCGAGAGTATAATTATAAAGAAGGCGCGGAGGAGTAGTCGGCGATAAATAGGTACTTTCGGTAGTGTCTACGTATATAGAGTCCCCTATTAAATAGTTAGCTTCTCTCTCGTTCCTTTATAATACTATATACTTATACTAACGAGTAGTACGCGTAGTATAGCCGTAGAAGGGGTTGTTCTAGCGCTATTCGTACTCGTAGTACGCCGGCTCTTCGCGATTAACGATATACTAATCTTCTAGAGGTATACCGTCTACTAGACTAGCGCCGTCTAGCTCTTATTAAAGCCCTCGAATAAAGTAAGGAAGATAGAGCGTAGTTACGCCTACTTTCTAATATTATTAGCAGCTATAGAAGTCTAATACTATTAGTTATACCCTCTATCTATTTACTTAGTTTAATACTAGCATTTAATCTAGCTCTATTGCCTTATCGGTCTAGAAGTCTACTAAGGCCGGCTCTATCGCAGTTATCGCAATCTCGTCGCTTTTAGGTTCTATAGTTTAATTGCGAGCGAAGCTCGCCTTATACTAACAAGGGGTACTATAGTAGCTAAATGTGCTAAGTTGCTACTACGTAACTCCCCGGATTTTAGAATTCTAAAGATCTAATTAGCTGCATTTTATACAAACTAGTAGGACGGAAAAACTCGGCGCCCGAATAGCCTTAGGTAAGAATTTTACGTTACTTCCTTATAGCGGATAATAACAAAGTATAACAATATAACACTATGCGCCGATAATACTATACGCTAATAACACTATACGCCGACGCCCCTTTGCGCTAAAGCGATATATTAAAAGAATCTATAACCGTACGACGATACGATATAACGCGCTATACAAAATATATAGCCGCATAAAACATACAAAACAGAAAGAGTTTAGCAGGTTAAAAAAGGATATAAAGGACAACACTTAAGCAAAACTATAGAGCGTATCGGCTAGGGCTTTATAGCGGTTAAATATTGTTATACCTAGCCCTTCGAGATATATTACAAGTTAACTAAGTAAATATACTTAATTTCGGAGATAGTAATATAGAGATATTAGATATATAAATAGACATAGACAAGCGGTCTTAAGGAAGGCTACGTCTATATAGAGCGATAGCGACATAACGGACTATAGCCTTCGAGACCGCGCTTGTCTATATTATAGAACGTAGCCTAATAACAAGCCTGTTTAGTATTGTCCGGATTACGAGGTGTTAGGGCTAAAGAGGCTATACGTGATTAGCATGTAACTAGGCCGAGTGAAGCTAGGGTCTTAATGCCTTAGGCAGGGCTTAGCGCTTAGCGTTAGGCTAACTCTCCTGCCTTCCTCCTGTTACGGTTACTCGCGACAGATCGTTAGGTGACTTCTTATCACGTGCAAGCCGAGGCTTCTTTAGAGAGGCTAATACAAGCGGGAGGCAGAGACAGAATAATTGGTATAAAGGTAATTCCAATTAGTAAGTAGGTAATATAAGTTGAACGCCTCGAGCTATAAGGGCATTCCGGCGTTCCTAAATACAAAGGAGATATCTTGTCTGTAGTCGTAAGCGACGTAAGCGACGCTATCGCTCTCGACCGCTCCTATCGCTCCTAGTAAGATAGAGCGACAGCTCAGCCTACTAGTCTTAGCGTCGCTCTAAGATTATATAAGGACTCTAACTAATTAGATCCGTAACACTATCCCCCTCCTTAAGCGGGATAGTCTCTTATTCCGGAACTTTCTAATTCTAACTTCTTTACTATGCTAAAGTCATTAAAGGACTTGTCTTCTCGTTAGCGTAAGGAAAATATCGTAAATAACATCCTTGCCGACTGCCTCGAAATGCCGATCCGCTACTTTTATTGCGAATAGGCCGATAAATCCTACAAAGTCGATCTCCGTTCCGGCCGCTGCTCCGAGTGCGCCCTATACGGCTAGTCCTATAATATGCAAGTTACTCGTATAGAGTATAAAAAAATCCGGAAGGCGCGCCTAAAGATAGCTAAAGATCTCGAAGCGGCCGAAGAGGAGGAAGACCTCCTTACGCGGAAGCTTTTCGAGCATCGCGTAAAGGTCCGTCGCTTACGTAAGTCGCTACGTATAAAGGAAGATCGGGAGGTACAAGCTCTTAAGGTAGAGGAAGCCTCTATTCAATAGGCGGAGGAGCTCGAAAGAGAGCTAGGCTCTTCGCCTATAGAGCCGATAATATTCTCGTTGCCTACTAACGAGCCGTTTCCCCTAGATAGCCGATTATAGATGTCGCCTTATAACTAGAGTCGTCTAGATAGGACGTCCTAGCCTATCTCTAAAATTCCTAGTAGGAGTGCCGAGAGTCTAGTGTCTTGAAGGTATATATTTTTAATGTTTCCTATCTATTTTATCTTCTAGCTAGTTAGTCTAGTAGTATGATTCTTAGCTATAAAAGACATAGTTGCTAGGTACGCTATTAGAGTCCCCGCTCCTCGAGCTATACTACCCTAGGTCGTTGAGAACTCTAAGGCGCTATAATCGATAGGGTCTAAGAGGTCGTAGGTTCAATTCCTATACTAGTTATTTCTTTTTTGTTCGGTTTTGAAATTTTTTGATTATCTGCTAATAGTTCTGCAGGTTTTCTTTTGGTTCCTAGGTGTTTTCTGAATGTAGGTATCCTTTCCATTTAATAAGGTATTTCTGACCTTGCTAATCTAGGATTTCCTCGACTTTAAACTCGTTTTCTTCCTTAGGTTGGAAGTGAAATGTTTCTTAACACGGTGTTTCGGCGTCTATAGGTTCTAGTATAGAGATATAGAATACTAGGTGGATTTTCGCGTCGTCCGGTAGTTTAAGTCGGTAATTAACTAGTCCTTTAGGCTCATTAATCAAAAATAGCCCGACTTTAACGTAGTCTAGTTTCTTAGTCGATCTCCGGGTTTTCAGATTCTTTGTTAGGAGGTAGACCTTATCCCCCTTCTTTAGCTAAGGTGCTATTTTTCGTTTAGCATTATATAGCCCCGTAATCTTTTCTTAAGACTCGGCAATTGCCCTTTACAATTCCTTATGCACCTGCTTTAAGTCTTTTAAAGCGACTATCGCTTTATCCGCGTATAGATGCTATAAATACTATTCCCCGAACAGCTACGGATGTTTCCTAAAATTTGCGAAGAATAGTGTCTCTTTCGTAGTCTTAGATTGTTAGTTGTTTAGTGTAAGTTGTGCTATAGGCAATAGCGATACCTAATTGTTTTGTGCGTAATTAACGTAGTGCCGTAAGTATACCTCTAAGGCCTAATTCTTAACTTCCGTTTAGCCGTCTGTCTGTAGATAGTATGCCGTTAATAGCTTATGCTTAATTCCAAGCGTCGCTGTAAGCGTCTTCTAGTAGTTTGACGTAAAGAGCTTGTCTCTATCCGTAATATAGGTCTTTGGAAATCCGTAGTATCGTACAAGTCTATCTAGTACGAGGTATCCGAGTTGCTCTGCCGTACTTGCTTCGTTAGCAGGAATGAAGTGTGCGTATTTCGTAAGCCTATCGACTATAACAAGTATTATATCGTAGCTATGTCCTATAACCGGATCCTTAGACTTCGGTAGCTTCGTAATAAAGTCTATTGTAACTTCGTCCTATAGTTTATCTAGTAGCGTCCTAAATTGGATATGTCTATATTTAGCGTGTCTATCAGCCTTGTTACGCTAACATTGTAGACATTTCTTAATATATTCTAGAACTCGTTGTCGTATATGTAGGAATCCGAAGCTTCGCTTAACTAGTTCTATTGTTTTTGAAACTCTAGGGTGTCCATTTTCTAGTCCGTCGTAGTATTGTCGTATATACTCCGTAACTCGTTCCTTAGGTACTTAGTATTTCCTATATTCGATTAGGAACTGTTCTTCTATGTCCTAAAGAACTCGTATAATATAGTTGAATTCTTTTATATTAGCACTAAGGCTTCCGTCTTAGTTTGCTTTTAATATCTGCTGCTATACTAGTTCGTAACCCTCTATATAGTCGCTACGGCGGCTTAGTGCGTCGGCTCGTCCGTTCTCGCGTCCTAGGGTATAGCGGATTTCGAACTTGTACTGCCCTAGTAGTTCCGACTAGCGGGCCTATCTTCGGGTTAGTACTTTAGTCGTAGTAAAGTAAGTCAGATTCTTATGATTAGAAAGAATCGTAAGACTTAGTGCTCCTTCCGCGTATACTCGCTAGTGTTATAGTAATGCAACTATTGTAAGTAGCTCCTTATTATAGATGTCGTAGTTCTGTTCCGCGGGTAACATCTTTCTCGAGTAATAGGCTACCGGGTGTCGTTTCCCGTTATGCTCCTATATAAGGCATACTCCTATAGCCCTATCCGACGCGTTTGTTTCTATCTAGACCGCCTTACTCCTATCGAATAATCGTAGCGTTAGCGTAGAAACGCATTGCTTCTTTAGCTGCCTAAACGCTTCGTCTTCCTTCGTACTCTAGTTCTATTTCTTGTCTTTCTTTATAAGCTCCGTAAGGGGTGCCGCTGTCTTAGAATAGCCCTCGATGAATTTCCTATTATAGTTGGCTAATCCTAGGAATAATTGTACGTCTTTAACGCATATAGGCGTTAGCTATTCCTGTATTGACTTGGTTTTTTCTAGATCGATCCTGATTCCTATAGTGCTAATAATAAATCCTAGGAATTTAACTTCCTTCTTATAGAATTCGCATTTCTTAGGTGCAGTCTTAAATCCTACTTGAGTAAATCGTTTAAAGACGTCCTACACTATTCGTATATAGTCCGCGAGAGCTCCTTTAGTATAGACTAAGATATCGTCTATATATGCGATAACGTATACATCTAGAAGGTCTCGGAGGACTTCGTTTACAAGGTCTTAATATAACGCTAGGGCATTTGTAAGTCCTATAGGTATAACCAAGAATTCGTAAAGCCTATATCTTGTTCGGAATGCTGTCATCTATTCGTATCTAGCTGCTATACGTATTGCGTAAAACGCATCGCGTAGGTCAATCTTCGTATACTAGTCTAATCTAGTTAATCGGTCTTGCATTTCTTCGATGTTCGGTAGTAGGTACCGATTCTTAATTATAATGTCGTTAAGTCGTCTAAAATCGACTACTAGCCGTCCTTCGTCTAATCCGGCTTTCGGAACGAACATTACTAGTAAGGCTGCCGAGGATATCGACTTCCGTATCTAGCCTTTTTCTAATTTCTCTTTTAGCTACTTGTCTAGGGTTTTGAGCTCTTTCTTAGACATTGCGTATAAGGGTCCCTATAGAGGCTCTTTCCTAGGCTATAAGTGTATTTTATAATCCTATAGTTGGTGTTTAGGTAAGGCTGCCTTGCCTCTCTCCTCTTTAAAGAGTCGCTTCTACTTAGTATACTCTTTAGGAATGTCTAGGTCCGAGATTCTAGCTTCATTCTTCGATAGCGTATAACTTCTATCCTTCCCGTAATTATTATTATAACCCTCCTAACCTAACGGTAGTATCGATCCGGGTTGAATACGGTTCTCCGTAATTCCTGTCGACGTAAACGTCTTACGAATCGCCCTACGTTTGTTAATCTCATCTGCCTACGAACGCTACCGCTATATAGGTTGAATGCCGATTATACAGTCGCATTCCTTAAATATAAGTACTCCTTTTCTCTAGTCTACGACTAGGTTATGCTTTCTCAACTAAGGTATGCCTAATACAATGTTATAACTAGCTATATTAGTAATATCTAAGACAATCTCCTCGTAGTGCTATTAGATAGCTAGTAGTAACGGTATCGTTTCTCGTTCTACGCTAGGTAGCGGTAACCTATCTACTGCTATAAGTTTATACGCTCCTTCTCTTCTACTTCGGGTTGCGATCCCTCGGCTTTTAACGAATGATTCGGAGGCAAAGTTCCCGCTCGCTCCGGAATCTATTAATGCACTCGTCGGGTGCCCGTTAACGATAACTTTTATGCGGAAGACTGCTATTAATGCTTGAGCGCTTTCGGTATTAAGGAACTCTCTTAGAACGCTCTAATCTAGAGAGTTAGTCCGTTTCCCGACTAATTAGTAGCCTAACGTTGTTCTAACTAGTTACGGATCCGTAGTCCTGCCGTTCGTGCTTCTTCGGCATATAATTTTTCCTCGAGGGTATCGTTGCATACATCTTGTCCCTACGCTACTATAGCCTTTCGGTATTGCTAATTTAATCGCTAGACCGTCTAACGCATATCTTAAGTAATAATCGTCCTTTCGTCGGGTAGGACGTATCCGTAGGGCGTAATTGTGCTTCCTATCGGTACTCGCTCCGTAATGAAGTTATAGTACGTATAGTCTATAGGTATCCGGGGGTGATTCTAGAATTTTGCCCGTAAGCTTATCTAGAAATAATTAAATTAGATAGGATCGACCTTCCGTTGTCCGTTAACCTTTAGAAACATTTCCTCGTATTTGTATACTAGATGTAAGGCGATTGTTCGCGCTACTATAGGTGCATCTATTGTAAACGTAAGGATCGTATCGTCGTTAATCCCGAATTCGTCTTTACTTTCTTTATTCGTAGTTTCTTCCTCGGTATCTAGACTTCCTTCTAAATCTTCTTGCTATTCTTCCTTTTGCTAAGGGGACTCCGGTACTTCTAGGATAGCTCCTAACTCCTCCCCGGGAGGGAATAAAGCTTCCGGATCTCGGTTTTCTTTATCGTCGGCATCTAAGCAAGATTTATTAATCGTTTCTTCTTCTAACTAGGATTTCGCATCTTCTCGTACGAGTCGCCTAATCTAAGGGAAGAATCCTGCTTCTACTTTAGTAGAATAATGAATTTGGTATTAGTCGTCGTAACAGAATCTCTAGTGAAGGGCTCTATATACGGGTTCTTGTCGTCGTGCTATTATATAGATTTGTCGTAGCTCTTCCTTTACGACCTCTGCGTAGGTCCTCGGCGCGTTATTAATAGAGTATAGCTCTACTACTATTCGGTAGCCTTCTCTGCCCGAGTCCTTTCGTTGCATTATATTAAACTGTTCGCGTCGCACTATATTCTTGCCGCGGCAGTTCCGTACTATATAGCCTTTCTTGCTATACGTATAGCAAGTCAATCTTCCTGCTTTTTTAGGCGAACTCTTGCCTTTTCTTCCTTTAATTGCTCGACCCTTCTAGGTAGCGTCTAGCTCTATTAGTTGCGTACCGTAGTAGTTGTTCCCTTTTAGTTTATCGTAGGTACTGTAGTTTCGTCTATTATCGTATCTAGGAGTATAACTAGCTTTTCTAGAAGTCTTAGAATCGTAACGTCGTTCTAAAGCTCGTTCGTAGAGCCTATCGTCGAGATCGATCGTAACCTTAACTAATGTTCCTATATTATCTATTTTTCTACCGTCGCGTATAAGCTCGTCTTTAACGTTGTCCTTAAGACCTCGCCGATACATTGTTATAAGAGCTTCGTCGTCCTAATCCGTAAGTTAGGCGTATTCCTGAAATTTGGCGGCGTAATCGGTATATAACCCCTTCTAAGTTAAATATTAGATAACCCTAACTACGGTAGCAACTTCGTTAGAAGATCTAAAGACCTTCTTTATCGTACGCTTAAGATTTTCGTAGCTTGCGAAGATTCTATCCGAATTGTCGGTCCTGTTGCTATCTAGATAGGTCCTAAGAAATAGTTTAACCTAATGCTGAGCCCTGCCTCGTATAAACGTCGTTGCGAAGACTAGCTTTAAGTTATCTTAAACCTAGTTGAACATGAAATACATATCCATCTAGCTAACCTAGGTATCGAATTTGTCTCGGTCGCCGTAATAAAAGTCTAGCTTTCCGATCTTGAGAGAATCGTTTCCGGCATAGGTTCCGAGTGTATTGCTAGTACTAGAGGTAGTACGTCGAGTACTGCCTATCTCGCTAGGGGCGGGAGTTCCCCTTCCGACTTATAATAAGGCACTTATCCTAAGGGCGTTTAAAGTATTACGGTTACTCGCGACAGATCGTTAGGTGACTTCTTATTACGTACAAGCCGAGGCTTCTTTAGAGAGGCTAATACAAGCGGGAGGCAGAGACAGAATAATTGGTACAAAGGTAATTCTAATCAGTGAGTAGGTAATATAAGTTAAACGCCTCGAGCTATAAGGGCATTCCGGCGTTCCTAAATACAAAGGAGACATCTTGTCTATAGTCGTAAGCGACGTGAGCGACGCTATCGCTCTCGACCGCTCCTGTCGCTCCTAGTAAGATAGAGCGACAGCTCAGCCTACTAGTCTTAGCGTCGCTCTAAGATTATGTAAGGACTCTGACTAATCAGATCCGTAACACCTCCCTCTCTTTCTAGCTCCTTATCGAATACTACTTGTACCTACTACTACCCTATCTACCTGCTAACATACCCTTCTTATACAGTATTCGATCTACCCTTTAAGGGCAGTAGCTAGATAGTCCTTATTTCAAGCTTTTAGCGGTATAGCTACGAAAACTATCGATTTAACTATATTGCGCCCGAAGAACGGGACCTATACGTACTATTCTATTAAAACAACCGTACTAATTATTAAGCAAGGCCTTCTACACGGCCTATTACACTAAGTTAAGCATATTAGAACGATACTCGCTAATTCCGCTATATCCGTATCTTAGGGGCTAACAATATATTATTAGTGTCGCTTCTTATAATAGCCGGTTTATTACGAAACAACAACCGTGCTACCGCTAGCAGCGCTAGCAACGACAACGCTAGTAGTATAGTGCCTACTAAAGCACCTGCTAAAGAGCCTGCTGCTAAAGTGCCTCCTGCCGAAGGGCCTACTATAGGACCTATTAAAGAAGAACCTGTAATTCTAAGTAACGACCTAGAATTGCCTATCGACGACATTCTTAACAACATTATTAACCGTCGATATAGCTAACTAGCCTTTGGTCCCTAGCTAGTAGCGAGACTTTAAGAAGCTACCTAAAACAGGCTCGCTACCTTGCGTTAAGAACAACAGCTAAAGGATAATCTTCTCGAGATTCGCCGCCTCTAGGAATCTCTAACAACTACTGCTAAGCTAATAGTAGGACCTTCTTTACTACCTATCTAAAAGAAGGATACTAAACTCAAGGACTATACCGTGTTTAATAGCTCTAGTCGGAAGCAATACAATAATTACATTCGTAACTACGAGCTCAACTAGCGCAATGCACTAAGAGCGCTACTAGATAACTACTTATTAGTCGTCTACGCTATGCAATATATTAATAGCGACCTAAAACGCACCTAGGATAACTACTTTAACTCCCTTACTAATTAGACCGCTGTTTAGTAGCAAACCTACAAGACTATTATACTAGACACCCTTAGAAACCCTATACTAAGGCAATAATATGCTTAGGACCTGTATCTTCGAGCTAAACAAAAGACTGATTAATCGGCCCGCTTATTCGAGGCCTATTTAAAAACCCTTAAAGACGACCTTCCGCCTAAGACTAATTCTATATAGATCTCCGAGATACGCCTAAAACTTAGATAGGAGCTTATCCTCGAATTGGACCGCCGCCGTGTATTCGAACAAGCTAATCTAATACGCATTTAATTTATAGTCGAAGTAGAGACAGCCGAACGAGCTGTTTAGCTCTAATAACAACTAGAATCGAGGATCCGACTAGCTAGTACTAACCGTAGCAACCGTAGCCGCGGAGGAAACCAAGGTTCCTACTATAATAACAATGCTAATAATAGGAACAGTAACAATGACCGTAGAAGAGGCCGTAGCCGCCGGCTATATAGAGGAGGCCGCGATAGGGGCCGTAGAAGGGGCTCGTATCCCTATAATGCTAACCGCTCGGCTAACAATAGTAACAATAGCTACGGCAGTCTACTAACCGGGTTGAAGTGCTTTAATTGTAATAGCACTAGCTATCTACTAGGCTAATGCGACAAACCTAAGGACTAGGCCCGAATTAACCGTACTTCCGCTAAATACCGAAAGCACCTCTTAGCGGCTAACGCTACCCCTATAGGCCAACCTTCGAAAAAAGAGTAAGCGCCGCACTAACTGTTAGCTTCGTGCGGCGTAAGACTATCGACATTGTGCTAGCTATAACACGCTCCTGCCTTGTATAGGATACGAAAGGCACTACCTATTAAACTAAGGTTATACTAGATCTAGGAAATTCAGTTAGTGCCCTTATTAGCCATCGCCTAGCTAAGCAATTAGACCTTCGACAACTGCCGAAGACTAACCTGCTAACCCTTGCTTAGTTTAATAACGCTCGGCACTTAACCTATAGGGCCTACTATATTCCTATAGCTCTAAAGGACGACCTCGGAAATAAACGCCTACTAGACTTTACTGCCTACGCAGTAGATATAGACAACCTATATAGGGGAGCTACTATTGTTATTAGCAACTCTGTTCTTAAGTACTACGCTATAGCTATAGACTTAGGCATTTAGAAGTAGCGATTTGGAATCGCTAGGAAAGAGGACATTAAGCATATTAATGTTAGCGAGTGCCCTAACGATATTAGGGTCCTATTTATTGGCAACCTAACACTAGCCTCCGCCTTAGCTAATCCGACTGCCGATTTGCTTAGTAGTAATAACGATAAACCTGTGCCCCCTAATAATCCTAATTAGCTTGCTCGCATACTAGAGCCTATCCGAGAGACCTACATTAATGTATTTAAACACTACCTAGTATCGATATTGCCTATATTTAAAGAGACGGATTATAAGATTGATATTATAGAGAGCAAAGAGGTCCCTTTTAGACCCCTCTACAACCTTAGTAAGCGAGAGCTTGCTATGTTGCGTAAGTACCTAGAGGAAAACCTAGCTAATAGTCGAATTCGGTATAGTAACAGCCCTGCTAGTGCCCCTATCCTATTCGTACTAAAGAAGGATAGTAGCCTACGCCTCTATATCGATTATCGTAGGCTTAATGCTGTTACTATTAAAGATCGCTATCTACTTCCTCTTATTAATAAGACCCTCGATCGCCTTTCTAGTACCTACTACTATACTATATTAGACATTAAGGACGCCTATTACCGCATTTGTATTCGTAAGGGCGATAAATAGAAGACAGCCTTTCGCACTCGCTATAGCTATTTCGAGTACTTAGTTATGCTATTTAGGCTAGCTAATGCCCCTACTACATTCTAGTCCTACATTAATCGGGCCCTATTAGGCCTATTAGATTACCTCTGTATAGTTTACCTAGATAACATCCTAGTTTATATACACTTACCTAACATTGCGGAGTACTAGGCTGTAGCCCGCAAGGTCCTTAACCGCCTGCGAGCCTATAGACTGTATTACAAGCCTTCTAAATGCACCTTTGCCGCTAAGGAGGTAGCCTTCCTTAGTTTTATCGTATCAACTAATAGTGTTAAGGCTAATCCTAATCGGATTAAAACAATTACTAAATAGCCTGTTCCTACGTCTATTAAGGAGCTTTAATCGTTCCTCGGCTTCGCTAATTTCTACCGCCGTTTTATTAAGGGCTATTCGAGGCATGTAATGCTATTAACTAAGCTTACTAAGACTAAGGCAAACCCTTCTAGAGAGTTTAGGTAGACTAACAAAACGCAAGCCGCTTTTAACGGTCTAAAGAAGCGATTTACTAAAGTCCCCTTATTGCACTATTTCGTACTAAGCAAACAGATCCGAATTAAGACTAACGCTTCACAGTTCGCTATATTAGCTATTATGTTACAACAGGCTAATAACACCTACTAGCACCCGATTGCCTTCTTCTTGAGGAAGATAATTAATGCTAAACGTCGCTACGAGACCTACGAGTAAGAGCTCTTAGCTATTGTTAAAGCCTTTAAGTATTAGCGCTACTATCTTAATAGTGCTTAGCACACAATTCAGGTCTATATAGACTATAACAACCTCCGTAGTATTACTAAGGTTACTAGGGTTATAGGTCGATAGGCTAGATAGGCCGTCTACCTCGCCGGATTTAATTTTAATGTGTTATACTAGCTAGGCGTAAGTAACCCTACTAATAGCCTATCGAGGCGACCTAATTACGACAGCGAAACCTAACACATTAATTCTTTGTTTCTAACCCTATAGTATAAGATTGCTATAGCCCGTATTGTTAATAAGCAAGCGTAGGATAAGCGGACTTCCGGACCCCGCGGCGACAACAAATACTATAGCGGAGTTGTCGTTCTTCTAGTATACGTTAAAAGAAAGGACGTAGATCGCTCGAGCTATAATAACTCGATTAAAGACATTGCTATCTATAGTAATAGCCTATATAGCGACAGCACTATAGAAGAGGTTGCAGTAGTTCCGGCTACTAGTGCTATTAGATATATATAATACGTACCTCGTTCGATAGCACGGGTACTATTAAACGACCTTGCAAATAGGGATAGTTAATCGTTTATAGATAAGCTATTGCGTGCTTAGTAGAGGGACGCCTTTAATGTCGAGCGTATTAATAAGCTTATAAGTAGACGGGCGACTCGATCTAGTAAGAGTAATAACTAGTCGATCGACGACAAAGGTTACTTAAAGTTTAAGGGCAGATACTATGTCCCCGCTAAACAATCGATTAGACAAGAGCTTTTAAAGAGGCACTATAATAGTAAGCTCGCTAGTTACTATAGTATAGAGAGGTCGCACGAGTTACTATCGCGTATATACTACTAGCTAAATAGTAAGCGGCATATAAAGGAGTATATATAGACCTATATAGTATACTAGCGAGTTAAAGCACTAAAGCACTTACTATTTAGCGAGTTGTCTTCACTCCCTATTCTAAAGAAGCCTTTTATAGAGCTTATAATAGACTTTATTATAGGTCTTCCCCCTACTAAGCGAAGAGGAAGCAAAGACGTCTTTAACGCTATACTAGTTATTATAGACCGATTTACTAAGGGTGCTCGCTACATTCCTGCTCGTAAGGATTGGACTACTATTAATATAGCAGAGGCGCTATAGACTGACATCTTCTATACCTATTAGGGAACCCCTAAGGGGATAGTCTCCGATAGGGGCTCGATATTTACATCGCACTACTAGAGCGAAATATACCTATAGCTGAGACTAAAGCATCGGCTATTAACAGCCTTCTATCTACAGACTAACGGTTAAACAGAGAGGCAAAATGCCACCCTATAGCAGTATCTGCGCAGCTATATTAATAAGAACCCCGAGGATTAGGTCAACCTCCTATAGCCTACAGAATTCGTATATAACAATAGTGTACATTTATTAACCAAGATCTCGCCCTATATAGCTATAATAGGCTAGAATGCTGCTATGCTACAAGACCTACTATCGCTCGAGGCCGAGCGTAAGGAAAGGGAAGCGCGTTAAGTACTAGAGACACTAGCGGCAATAGAACGTGTTTAGAAGATGCGGGAAATCTATACTAAGATAGCCGAGAAGTTGACAAAGGCTTAAGAGTACTAAAAGACCTACTACGATAAGCACTATACGCTAAGGACCTTTAAACAAGGCGATATAGTTATGCTAAGCACTAAGAACCTCCGTATCCGCAAGCACCTATTACCTAACGGCAAAACAAGGCCTAAGCTCGCACTAAGATACATTAGTCTATTCCGTATTCGAGAAGTTAAGGGCTCCTCCGCATAGGCCTATTAGTTGTAGCTTCCTCCTTATTACACTATCTATAACACCTTCTATATATCCCTCCTTAAGCTATATTACCTACGCGAGGGGGATAAAGCCCCTACTAAACATAAAGACATACTAGCGGATAGTAAAGAGCTATAGTCTATAGAACGTATTCTAAAGCACCGGACTAGGCAAGGTAAGAAGGAGTACCTATTGAGATAGTAAGGCTATTTACCTAAATAGGACTTATAGGAAGCTAAAGGTTCCTTTAAGGACATAACTAAGTTGTTAAATAAGTATTAGACTAGTATAAAGAACAAGAAGAAGGCTAAGGGCCTATAATGTTATCTAGGAATAATGCTACCCCCGGGGTGCTATTAGCTAACTAATTAGAGGCAAGCAATTGTTAGCAATAAAGGACAATAAGACTATACTACTATAGAATCTACCTCTTTACTAGCGCACCCTGCAAGACCCTTCTCTTAGCGCCCCTCTTGTTCCTCTATTCTATCGAGGCCCTAAGGCCTAAGCGATCGACAAGGGCGATGCGCGCGCGCGTGCGAATAATAGTAAGGAAGATAATAGCGTCGCGCTACGAGCTAGCGAAGGACGGCGCGGCCGGCGCGGCTATATTAGTAATAGTGTTGCGGGGTGTATTACTGTTCGAGAAAAGAAGGATACTACTATATTAGTAACAGTGTTACTAATATTGTTGTTAGTTAAAGAAGGAAACCGGAAGCAAGGTAAAGTTAGCGCTAAGATGGCTAGCGCTACTATTATTAACATTACCTAGTCGCTACTATTGTTAACCTTACCTACGTTAAAACTTTAAGGCACCTTTAATTAAAACTTTGATTAAACTTTGAGGCTAAGTTAAAACTTTAAGCCGCTTAAAAGATTAAGTAGACTAATAGACTAACTAACTAAGGGCAAAACTATAGAGCTAAGCTAGCCGGGGTCGATCTTGCGGACAATAGGTTACTCCTCGATCTTTCTAACCTTTTAAGCGAGGCGAACCTTAACTACTGCACTTATAATGGCCTTTACCTATAGAAACTAGACGAGCTGTGTTTTTTCTAAAAAGTAAATAATAGCCCTCGTAATAACAAGAATAAACCCTTAGAAGCGGACAACCCTCGGAAGCGGACATTGCTAGGTCTTTTAAGAGTAGACGCAAAGAACTCGATACGACATTACTTAGAACGGAGGCAGTGCTACAATACCCTATATATCTACCTATTATAGTAGGGAAGGTGCGCTCGTATTATAATTAGTCGATAGTCCTTAATTCTTATAGCTTTATATCCCTTTACTTTATCGTATATAGAGATAGCGCAGTTAGAGTTATATATTGTATTATTAGAGGTAAGGTTTGACATAGTTACATAATTAGGTAGTTAAGTGTTTAATTTAGCGCAGGCTAAGCAGCTTATTAGACCTGCTAAGTTAGTAGTAATAGAGGTTAAGACTAGGACAAAGACCGGCTACGAGGGCGCGGCCTTTAGAAGGGAAGCGTATATTAGGGCTAAAGAGGCTATACGTAATTAGTATGTAACTAGGCCGAGTAAAGCTAGGGTCTTAATGCCTTAGGCAGGGCTTGGCGCTTGGCGTTAGGCCAACTCTCTTACCTTCCTCCCTCTCCTCCTAGCTCCTTATCGAATACTACTTATACCTACTACTACCCTATCTACCTGCTAACATACCCTTCTTATACGAGGGTACTAATAGCTTTGCTATATTAAACGACAAAAAGAGATTATAGCAGTAGCTTGCTACTAGCGGCTTATATAAGGCGAAAGCTTCGCTCGTATACTTCTAGGCACGCGCTAGCCGCCTAGGAGCATATATTAACCTTCTACGCTATTAATTCTATATCTAATAGCGCGACCGTATACTATCTATTCTACTACCTATTTACGACCGTCCGCCGGAGTATAATAAGTCGGAGATGCAACTTCGAGAGTAGCGCGAGCTTAAATAGCAACTTCTAAGCTAAATACGTCGTCTATAGGTTAAGGTTATCGATTTAACTAAACAAGAGTCTTAATCTTTAGATAATAACTTAGCCTCGGTACGGATTAGCCCGCGGACCCGGCGATTCCTATTAGATCGGAATTAAAGCTCCGAAGGCAGGGTACTAGCTTCTTCTAACACTTCTAATACCTTCTTCTAAATATTTCTATCGATATAATATACTAATTTATCGTACCCGATACTGCCTGCTATACTACTTGCAAATCGTCTATCTAGCTAGTTAACTCTACTAAGTATTAAATCCCTTCTTTTTAGACCGCTAGGGCTATTGCTAATATACGAAATCGCGACCTAATAAACTACCGAATAGCGAGTCTACCGCCGAGCCGTACTTCTATATAAACTACGTACTACTATTAAACAACTACACCGAATAGCTAAATAGCCGCTTATTTATATCTTAGAGTAGTTTCGTAAGGCATTGTCGACTATCTATTATATCGTTTATAAGCCTTTTACTCCTAGGCGCTACCGAGCCTACCGAATCGACGAATTCGACTATTTGTGCCCTATTTCTTAAGAGATTGCCCTTACCTACGTACTAACTCGACGACGTAGCCGTAGGCTCTATATATATACCTAAGAGCGCCTTATCGTCGACTATATTACTTAGAACGCTATAACTCGTCGTATAACTTAGACAGAAGTTAGAGACTTACTCGGTTTAAATTGTAGTCCTATAACCGTCTCTTATATCTATAGAAGGCATAGTTATCGCCGCTACGTTATATACTCTCGCCTCTTCTATAATAACCGTATTCGACGCCTACGCCTCGAATAGGCTTAATTCTATTAACACTTTACTAAAGAAGACTAGGCAAACGTTCTATAGAGCGACGAGTGTGCTATATATAATAGATTATATAAGAGGCTCTTTATTACTCGACTAGTTAGTAAGCGCAACTAAGACTACTATTCGAGGCCTCGCTTCTAACGCCTTCTATACTAGATAATATAGGCCTATATTAGTAGTATTAGCGGTAAAGGACTACTCCTACTATAGGATAAGATATAGGGCAATATTAATAAAGAGTTATACTATAAGAAGGTCTTACTACTAGTTTAAGAAGAGATTAGTCGTATAAATAGCCTTATTACTAACTAAGAATACCCTCTCGGTTACGAGCCTACCTTACACTTAAGAATAGCACTCTTCTAATAAGACTCGGCGCCTATATATAGAGCTAAATATATACTTAATTAGTTACGAGCTCGCCGCATTATTCTTATAGACAACTAGCTACCTTTATTACTAGATTTAAACTCTATCGAGAACCTATAGCGAGTAATTAAGTAGGCAATTAAACGCCGTAGAAATAGACCTACTAGCCGTAACTTTTAGCTAGCAATTATCGAAGAATACTATAACGTACCTATAGAATTAGTATAATAATAGATTAATAGTATGCCGGCTCGCTATCGTATAGTAATTGACGCTAATAGCGGTTAAACATAGTAGTAGATAGTATAGCGCTTACTTAGTTATCTATAGTTGTCTATAGTCTTTAAACTAGCCTTCTATACGGCTTTAAACACCCTCGTTCTTAACCCTAATCGTTACTAAACTAGCTGAAGAACTAAAGTTCCTAACAATCGCACTAATTGGCTTCTAACACCTAGTTATACTATACTTTGTATAGCAAGCGGTGCCGCTGAGCAAGGGTCGCGACACCCTAGAATGCATAAGCGCTCTTTCACTCCGATGTGCGTTGACGCTGTACATATCAATACGGCCAATGCTAACCCATGTTATCGTCGGCGAGATGGAATATATAATATCCGGCCGCTGCGAACTCCTGTAGCATCCTTGCCAGCAGAACGCAGCGCCCCAAGCCGAAGCAAGGCGGCGTCACTGGAGATATACACTGCGATTTGGGCTGCGAAGACGCTTGTATACCAAACCGGTCCGCCAGTGAGTGGTTCACCTGCACGCTATCGGTTGCCTGCAGAGACGAGAGGATTATTCGGCGCTTCAGGGCACGAAGGAACGGCCCACATAGCAGCTTACCGAAGTCGTTATCGGAAAGAGCAGTGTTCAAATGTGTAAAATCTGGGAAACAAAGTAGAGTACTTGGAAGCGGGTCAAGCTAGGCGTCGGCAGACCACGGTATAGAGCTTAGAGCTTCTCATCAAGGCTGCAACCGAGCAAAAAACGCTGACATCTCTTGTAGGTGAAACTCACACTGCGTCCTACGTGAGATTCCGATGCTCTAGATGCGAGAGCATTTCGTCCCTGGTCGCTGCTGGGGACAGACTTTCGAGCGTGCAGTCTTCTACAGTCACGTCCAGGGCTTGAAAAGCACACACTTGTTGTTGCGGATTAAAGCCGATATCATCCACTTTCATGTATGATCATGATCGTCGTTGCTATAAGGTCTCGGAATGTCATGCGTCTTTGATGATTGCAGAGCCGCGAGTCCACCTCATCTCAGCTGAGGCCTGAGGCGGGTCGTGTGGAGAGCGAGTGCACGCTATGGTTTCTGTAGCTATATAGCAAGTCACTGTCGAGCCTGCTCAACAATCTTGAAGCCCTATATCGCGACCACTCAAGGTCAAACGCATGTGTCTCTATACACTGCCTTTCTCCCTCGCAAGTCTTCGAGCTTTCACGGTAAGCCTTCATCTTTGAAGCAAACTCCACTTTGCCGGGTTTTTTTAAGCCATGACGGCAGTGATGGCGTAGCTACCAGATGCCGCTGTTGGCGGTATGCAAGCATCGAGCCTGCTGGCAAACGTGCAAAACGGGGATCGTCAGAAGTCGACCGTGCCGAACAGCGCTGAACAGAAGCCGTGCGTGACGACTTCGCCGAGTGGTGAACGGACCAGAGTTGCAGTACTACGCCGTGATACTGCAGCCGCACATACAGTGAAGAAGTTCATGATGGAGATTGTGACATCGCGAAGTACGAAGACGTGCTGCAACATGGCAAGGAGTCGAGCTCTGCACCCAATTTGACGCCAAGCATCGAATGTCGTCCGTGCGTTCTCGGCACATGTGTTTGACAGAAAATTTCTGGAGAAGCCGAGAGCCGAGAGCCGCGACTTCGTTTTCGTCGTGCGTCTTGAAGCAGCCTTGTGGCATTCTGTACGTAAAACGAATTCGTTCTTGCCACTACTGTACCTGACACTAGACTATTTCAGTATACAGAATCCAGGAACCGCGTCTGATGCCGGGAGTGAATACCAAAAGCATTCTGGAACGTCACGGCGTGACAGTGGAAACACACTTCTTGCCTGTGCTCCCTTGCACTTGCCATCTTGAACAAAAATATGGACGGGATCATCCGTGACGCGCCTGCCATGTCTCAATATCAGCGTCGACTTCCTGGCCGCTCCAGCTCACTCACGACTTCTACAAGCCATCGACAGAATGAGCGTTCCATCTGCATCATCAATACCCAGCGAGTCTGACGATGACCCGGATCTCCTCTCCTCACAGGCCAGCGGCACTCCAAGTGCCTTAGAAAGAGAACACAGAGTGAGATTCATCTCCAACGCGGCGGCACAGCAACCACCAGCACCGCCCGTCCCTTCGGCAGCCATTGCATCTGACCGGACACAACTGCCACCACGACCTCATCCTATCCTGCGGGGGCGTTCTAGAGATGCAGTGACGGCGAGTCAAGATCATGTCGAAGTTCCTGAGTCTGCAGCGGCCCAGGTTAAAGCCAACATTATGGCTAATAGAGCATGGAGAACTTCACCTCCAAGTTCTCGGACCTCGTTCGACTCAACTGCATACACCGAAATGGGAGAGAGCGACCATCATCTTTTGAGGAATGATCACGGCATTGCTCTGCAAGATTTCACTCACAGCCAACATGTGCAGCACGCGCGAGAAACCAGTGGCGAGAGCACAAATACTTCCGGTCGTACGGTGTACGCAGACCCATCGCAAGTCAGTCCATCAACGCAGGACTTTCCGAGAGGATACACAGCAGTACATGCCACGGAAATGCACCAGGAGAAGCACTCCAAAGGCGAATTGGACGAGATCTACAATGCTACCTACGATGGCTCTTACGCGGTCCCTAAGCCGGATCACTATCGGGGCGGAGTGCTATCTCAACTTCTCAAGCTATCTAAACAAGCAGATTTCCTCGGCTCCCGCCAGAGCATACCAGAAGCATCACATTCGGATCCTCCGAAACATAAAAGGACGCCTTCAGGAACAGACACCGGTGCCATGACGCCTGAGCGACGGAAATGGTACGACTCAAACTCGTCGCAAGACACACTGGCGACGCTCATCGGTGCTTCGGCAAGTCTAGCGAAGCCAGCACAACCTCAGAGTGACCACAAAAGACCCAAACCGCCTCACAAGAGGGCACACAGCATGGCTGGCCGTCTAAGTCAGATTTTAAAACAGGAAGAGATGCGCGTCAAGGTCCACATTGCTGGAACCTTAGCACGTCAAGAGTTCATTCTGAAGTTGTGTCGCGCTCTCATGCTCTACGGTGCACCAACGTAAGTTGCGTCGTCGAATCCGGACTTGCTCAAGAATTTCTGCTAATTTCCGCCACAGCCACCGGCTTGAAGAGTACCTCACCATGACCTCAAGAGCGCTCGAGATCGAAGCCCAATTCCTCTACATCCCAGGATGCATGATTATCTCTTTCGACGATACCGAGACGCACACCACCGCTGTAAAGCTTGTGAGGCTCGCGCAAGGCATCGACCTTGGACGACTCAAAGATGTCCACAGAATCTACAAAGAAGTTCTGCATGATGTGATAGGGATGGAAGAAGCAACCGGCCAGCTGGACGAACTGATGGGCAAAAAGCCTAAATTCCACCCATGGCTCCGAGTGCTGGTTTTTGGGATCACCAGCCTCACTGCCGCTCCATTTTCATTCAGTGCTAGGCTGATTGACTTGCCAATCTGCTTCTTCTTCGGCTGCCTTGTCGGCACTATGCAGCTCATCCTGGCTCCGCTTTCTCCGCTCTATAGCAATGTCCTGGAAGTCTCTGCTACGGTCATCGTGAGCTTCCTGGCGCGAGCCTTTGGCAGCATTCGCGGTGGAGACTTGTTTTGCTTCTCTGCTCTAGCACAAGGCGGTATAGTGATGCTCCTGCCAGGGTACATGTTCCTATCTTCATCCCTAGAGCTACAAGCACGAGCAATCGTGCCAGGGTCTATCCGGATTGTTTATGGAATCGTGTACTCCCTTCTCCTGGGATTCGGTATCACCATTGGTGCGGCACTCTACGGGCTGATGGACCAAAACGCAACTTCGAACCTCACCTGCGCAAATCCGATCCCTGGCCTCTACGCTTTCACCTTCGTGCCATTTTTCGTCCTGTGCATCAGCATACTCTACCAATCGAAGTGGAAACAAATGCCAATAATGGTGGTCATCGCTTTTGCCGGCTACGTGGTGAACTACTTCAGTAGTCTTCGATTCCCCACAAGCCCTCAGATTGCTAGCGGATTCGGAGCTTTCGCGGTCGGCACACTGGCCAACTTGTATTCAAGATTTCGTCATGGTGTTGCAGCTGCGATTCTGGTTCCTGCCATCTTCACCCAGGTACCTGGCGGCCTAGCAAGCAACGGAGGGCTTTTGAGCGGGCTCCAAGTTGCGAACGAAATCAATAATGCAACGAACGCCATAAATGGAACTGCCGCCAATATAGAGGCCAGCACGAATCCAAATTATGTGGTATTCAATGTTGCAAGCAGCATGATCCAGATTGCGATAGGTATCACGGTCGGCCTATTCATGAGCGCACTAGTGGTATATCCACTAGGAAAGCGGAGGAGTGGATTGTTCAGCTTCTGAACCACAAGCTATGATTTAACGAGCAAATACAATATAGATAATGATAATAGAATGCGGGCAGAGTCGCCGTGTGAGGCCTCCAAGGACACGCATCCCACCCAGCTTTCTTGACGAGCAACGCCCGCCACAGACATTTCGTACACTCATGTGCTGAAGAGTGCTAACGGACTGAAGAGAGTGGAATTATTCGTGTGCACACAATAAATTTCATCCTCTACTAAATGAGAGAACTAGCAAGTCTTGGCCAGGGATCAGCAAAAAAAAAATCAGTGAAACAATCACGTCCCTTCGTCCCGAAAAGTCCATCCGACGATCCTTCTCTCATTGACCAGCTAGAATCCGTGCTCAGACCTCCGTGCTTTTTTGAAGAGAATGCCGCCTGCCTGTTCATGGATGACCATCATCTAGGTGGCGAGGAAGTCAAGAACGGCTTGAAGGGAAGCAATAGCGTCCTGGAGCTGCAGGACTTCATTGGCGTTGCCAGCGGGCGCGGTCAGCTGAACATGAAGAGCATCGATGGCCGCGTTCAACTGGGTGATCAGGCCGTCTTGTCGGACTGAAGGGCGTTGGTGTCATGCGAGAGATGCGAAGTTCAGAAGATTTTGAGTACTTGGAGCCCGGCAGCGGCGTTGGGAGTTGCAAGACCGTGAACGGTGGTGAGGCCGATCAGGCCGACGATGAATGCTGAGATCTTCATGTTGGCGGTTGGTTTTGACCTTGCATTGCTGATCAGCGGAGGCTGAGTCTTGTTTGCTGATCTGATTGAGGTGTGAGCTGGTGGATGATTGCTTCTATCAGGGAGTTACTATGGACTGATATATTCTACCTTCTCCAGAGTAATCGAGGCATTTAGCTCCCAATTTCCGGACGCATCCTCGATCGAGCTACTCCTTCCCGTCCATTGTGGAGTAATTAGTAAATCTTCCAGGCCGAAGTGCTTCTCTTTGTCGGCGAAGGTGTGTTCATCATCTCGGCGGCGGCCATTCCGTGACGCTCTTGCAATGGCGGTATGGCTCCACATGGCGCACGGGAGAAGCCAGACTGTTGTGTAACACTGACAAACCCGGAAACAGGTAGCCGCGTATGCTTTCAATCACGATTGGGAATGTTAGTTCGTTTCTCTGTGCCTTGTTCATCCGTTTCTGTCTAATGCCAAGCAATGAGGCAGAGGTATGCACTCGGAGCAGCCACTGCTGGGGTAACCACACCTTGCTTGAAGCGTCTCGTGCATGCTCAGAATGTTGCCATCTGCAAAGCAAGATTGTCTCCTGGTGAGAGTGGTCGCAACAGCCAGTTAGTGAATCTTCGTATGCTGGTCAGCCGCCGTTCATATTCCTGGCCCCATGTGATGACCAGTGTCAACACGGCCGCCCAAGAGCACTCCTCTACCAGCCTTCTTGACAGTATATATTCTCGAGCAAATGGCATTTTCTGCGCTTGACGCCTCGTTCGCGGTGAGTGGACTGCTGCGCGATGTGGTCTTGTTCCGAGCGAAGCACTCAGCAACAATGGCGTAGACACAATGGAATCTTCACACCGCCTCTTGGTTGTAGTGGTAGTGACATCCTGTTATTCCGCAGTGGCGAGAAGTAAATCATGAAGTGAGACTCATCCTTTTGAATTGAGCATCTTTTGCGCAGTCGTCGTACTTGGCATCAGCGTCAAGTGTCGCGTTGGCACAGGAACAAGGAGGTGAGACAGCAGCAATCCCCATCGTCATGCAGTCTTTCCTTCTATGCAGAACATGCTTCACTTTCAAATTTGTGCTCTCGAGGATAGAAGGAGCTGACACACCGGTCTGTCAGCATGAGAGGCACGTATGCCGTCTCAATCCATGCCGAACATCATCATCAGCTCGCGTGAGGCGGAGAAGATTCCACGCGAATGGTGCCATTCTGACATGATATGCTTCGGAACGACAAGCCGCCAGCCAATTGCGGTTCGACAGTGCCCAGCGAGTCGGTGTCGACGCTTGCAGGACTCTGCAGTGGTACACAGCGGTGTGTGCGCGTCGTCGATGATGAGAGATGAGTTGAGAATAATGAGATTCTGCTTCTCCACGCACGCGCCAAAGAGCCCGAGCGCGAGCGCGAGCTTACGATGGATGGTTTCAGCTGGACAAGGTTGGAGCGTTGTGGCGATGCCCGCCAAGATGCTGCTGTGCAGGCCGTACTGTACAATAATACTGTAGGCGGGGCAGGGCAGGACAGAATAATGGCAGATGCAGGTGAAGGTGAGGGTGAACACAGTGGCGAAATTGGGCTTGCAGGCCTGTGCATAGAATAGCACGTGCAGTGCAATAGGTTCTACAGCTGGAGTGCAGTATTAGAATACTCTAGGCATCGCGAAGACGAGACGGGAATCTTGTGAAGCCAAGGCCAGGCTCGTGGTGGTGGTGGTGACGGGACTCTGCTGAGGCTGCTGTTGCCGTTGCCGCGAGAGACGAGAGTCCATCGCTTGCTTTGCCCTTTGCCCTTGCACACCACACATCGCCGTGAAGCTCCCAGCAACTATCGCATCTCATCTCGTCGCGCTTGGGCACGAGCGTACACAGCCGCCCGCCCAGCAAACATCGAGAGTAGCCCGCCGTTCTCTGCTCTGCCCTGCCGCTAAAAGGTACGCGCGCGGGATCTACCTCGCCCTCGCCCTCGCCCTGTCCAAGCACGCACTGCACTTCCGCATCTCTCCATCCTCCCTCGACCAACGCCATCTCCCCCGTCCTCTCCAACCCACTCCACCATTGCGGCGCTCGCTCACCACCGCTGCAGCACTCGAATCCCCGACCTGGGCCTTCGTTAACCCGTCGCGCACATGGCGGAAATCCGTCGCAAGCTAGTCATTGTTGGTGACGGTGCCTGTGGAAAGACTTGTCTGCTCATGTAAGTCTCTATCTGCATGCCTCCATGCATCCATCCGCGCAGTACTGACTCCGCCGCCAGCGTCTTCTCCAAAGGCACTTTCCCAGAGGTTCGTTTCACGCTGTCCACCCCCCCCTTTACCCGCCGCCCGCCCGACCGCGTCATCACCAGCGCCCAGACCTGGCATACCTGGACCACTATCGACGATGAACAGTGCGGACACTCACTGATGCTAATTGCTGCCTGCAGGTCTACGTCCCAACGGTCTTCGAGAACTACGTCGCCGATGTTGAGGTGGACGGCAAACACGTTGAGCTAGCGCTATGGGATACGGCTGGTCAGGAAGATTACGACCGACTGCGACCGCTTTCATACCCAGACTCGCATGTCATTCTCATCTGCTTCGCCATCGACTCGCCCGACTCGCTTGACAACGTGCAAGAGAAGGTACGCCTATGCTCACGTGCTTCTTTTCGAGAACAACAAATGCTGATTGGTTGCGCGTGCGTTCACAGTGGATCTCAGAAGTCCTCCACTTCTGCCAGGGCCTGCCTATCATCCTTGTTGGCTGCAAGAAGGATCTCAGATACGACCAGAAGACGATTGAGGAGCTGCACAAGACGTCGCAAAAGCCGGTAACACCAGAGCAGGTACGTCCCGATCAGGCCATGCTGCAACTCATACGCTGCCGCAAGGACCAGTACTGACCCTCGTCGCAGGCTGAGGACGTCCGCAAGAAGATTGGAGCACAGAAGTACCTTGAATGCTCCGCCAAGACCAACGAAGGCGTCAGGGAGGTCTTCGAGCACGCCACGCGCGCTGCTCTGCTCACACGGAAGAAGAAGGAGAAGAAGTGCTCTATCCTGTAAACTACTTCAACCCATAACATCATACTTCGGCGATTCACAAGCAACACCACCTGCGTCTTCCGCGTCTGACTGCTACCATAACGACCCGCACGTAAAACTTCGAGAGCACCGGCAATGCGAGCACACGAGCAAATTAAACACAGCTAATTGAAAGAAGAAGAAAAAGATGAGTGGAAGAGTGAAGTTCAGAGAAGTCTCGACGCAGCGATGCTTCTGCCGCGATCAAGCTGCTACTTCTCCAGGAACGAAAGGAAGGGAGTATGGGGCTGATTGAGGGACGGCAGGAAGACAGGATCAGGATCTCCGGGCATCGATCAGCTGGCTGAGGCTGCTCTCTCCTTTTTTTTTGATCACAACATCAGTCGGTGGACAAGTGGTCCTTTGAGTATGTGCTCCTTGTAGTGTCATGTAACCATGGCACATCCTGTACCTGCTGGCGTTTAACTGGTTTCCCGAGGCATATCTCTGGTCTTCTCGTTACGACGTTTCATCTCTCTCTTTCTTCTAATTGCATTTTGTGGAGGTGGGCTTCGTAGGCAGATAGCATGAGTGCGAATACGAGCATATGTGAGTTTACGTGAGTCGGTTCTGAGGGAGAGAAAGTGAGGCGAGGCCGTTGATTGTGGTGTTTGCCTCAGCAGCATCTCGGTGTGGTGTGGCGTGGCGTGGCAGCAGCATCGGAAGATGTCGAGCAAAGCACCGACTGCAGCTGCAAACATTGCGTCAAAGGCAGGCAGTCCGCTCACCTGCGCAACTCCGCCGCCAGCATTGAACATCCAATTCTGAAGCGTCACCGAGCATTTCTTGCAAGAGCGGCCAGACCCACAGTTGGAAGACTCTCCAAGCGACGCGGCGAAAGGCTGCAGATCGATTTGCGCTGCCGTTGCGGCTTCCTTGAGCAAACGGTTTGTCTCGTTGCTCTTTCACAGGCGCAAAGCAGGCTTGGAAGTTGAAGCCTTGAACCTGGAACACACGCGCGGACCCGGACCGCAGAAGCCAATAATACATCATCCGTCGTAAGGTACATACATGTAGAATAGTGGGCGACCGCCGACCGGACCACAGCACAGCACAGCACGCGAATTTGACGCCTCAGACGCGGGAGGCTGGCGCGACGCCATCACTCAGCAAAAATCACCTTGCCGCGAAGCGCACCACAGTGACCACACAACGCCAGCTTGTCACGACCTACACCTCACTCTCCATTGGGCCCGCGAGAATCAAGCTTGCCGCCGCCCACCACACCGACCACACTCCCATTTCCGACCATTCGAGACCAGAGGAGGAGAAGAAGTGTGCTGCCCTGCCCTGCACTGCGTCCAACACTTGAATATCGGAAGAGCAGGAAGCAGAAACCCACTCGTTCTGCCGCCTGGTCTGTCTTGCTCGAGACACCATCACACACCACCCCTATCAAAGCGCGAACACATGCATCTGTGTTGCCAACAAACATCACAGCCGCAATGTCTCGTCCGGTGATTTGATCATCCGTCCCTCTTGGTAAGTATCAAGTCGCCTGCTTGCTCCCTTTCTGAATTGCGCTGCTCGAGTTGGCTACTCGGCAGCTGGCGGAGCTGGAAGAGAAGGAGTCCTGAGCGCACGTGCTTCTGCGCGCCGGAGGGGAGGAGATACTGCGGACATTTCTTGACATTGAAGCAAGCGCATCTTGAGAAGTTGCCACACTGACTTAGAACCCAGGGCTCCCACCCGAGTCGATACAGCCGCTCTTTGTGACTGTCTCCATTCACCGACACACCCACCACCGAATACACACATATCATCTACCTATATCCGCATTCACTACTGGCGCATCGCCCCCAACATAACTTACGGGAATCTTGGCACTCATTGAAAGGTGACCTGCTGGAGTACCGGGAGCAAGTGAATAGCATGCCATTCCTGGGCAATAGTACATTCACTGCCCGCGAAGGCATCGTATCAATCCTGGTGCATAAGAAGAAGAGTAGCGCCCCCGAAATGACGATGATGGATCAGAACTGCAACAACACCGCTTTCGCGGTTGAGAAAAGCATTGAACAAACCACAGAAGAGCGCGTGGATTGCGGTAAGTCGACATGTGTGTTCTTTTCTTGCCCGCGCAAGCTGCCTGGGAAGAACCTCATCTTCCACTGCTGTCAACCGCTGCTGATCTCGACTAGCTGAGCCTACCTCATCACAAATGCCTTCGCCTCCGGACTCGAGGTCCCCAACACCACGCTTCAACCTTGACATCTGCCCAAGGCGCCTGTATCCCCTCATTCCACCAAAGAATTATGGCGCCATTTACGACAACGTCATGTTCCGCAGCTCTTTTCCCCAGCGCGAGAACATCGAATTTCTAGGCTCACTCAAACTGCGCTCCATCCTCACCCTGACTACTAAGAACGACCCCTGTGAAACATACTCAGACTTTGTTCGAAATTCTTCGGTGCGCCATAAAATCATGGAATTGGAGACGAACAAGGAGGGCGCCATCAATATGAAGCCCGACAATCTCTGCGAGGCGATCTTGTTTGCGATGAACCCATCACACCGACCAGTGTATGTGCATTGCAATCAAGGCCGCCATCGGACTGGCTGCTTCGTCGCGTGCCTTCGCAAGATCGAGGGTTGGCCCATTGAGGATGTCTTGGCCGAGTACGACACATACGCTTCGCCAAAACCACGGGATGGCGACATCGCGTTCATCAAACAGTTTGACCCAAAGGTCATCTACACCTTCGCAGAGCAAAACCCTCACCTGAAGTGGCGCTCGGACTCAGTGCTTGGCACCTTCGATCTTCTGGCCAGCATTCCCAGAATGGATATGGGGCTGCAGGTCGCAGATGGCTCTGTCGTCAGTGACACAAGCGATCCAGGTTTGATGCTAGCTGCACCGCGAACAGTCGACCCGGCGCTCTTGAACGGTACCGCGTCTATCCTCAAGACACGCGAATCTGTGATCGACGAAGACACTGGATTGTCCGAAACCATCGCCGAGGTTGAGGTGGTGGAAGACGATGAGATGGAGGATGTTGTTCACAGCACTACGTCAGGTACACTCTCAATCTCGCAGATCTCCGCTAAGTCGTAGGACGTAGCAGAAGCGGACAGGGAGATACGCCGTGCTCAGGCTCGTTATCTAGGAATCTCGCCAGAGGGAGACTCGGGCTCTTTAAGACGCGAGTTAGGCATATTGCAGATTGAGACCAGGCTACTGCACTACAGGAGGCTCTGGGCTCTCGAACGAGAATTCGAATGCGCGCTGGAGCAAGCGGCTTGGCGAGCATGGGCGCTATGAATTTCTTTTTTGACAAAACTTGCCCGGCGAGGCATTCATTGGATTTAGCGTCGGCGCTGGAGGAACGCTCTGTGATAGAGCTCTGCTTTTCCATCCATGCATGAACAGAATCGCCGCCTGTCATAGCAGAACAGCGTGCGAGAACAGTAATTAATACTGCCACACTGCACAACATCATCGGCCGAAAGCATGGCCTGTCGCTCTCGTGTGCACTGTGCCCTCTCATCTCCCTTTTCACGTTTCATCGGTCACTTATGGCCCATCTTTCCTGAACCTGGATTACGCGACGCTCCTATGCATGAACCAAACCACGCCCGGCTGTTGTGGAGCAGGTGCGGCCCATTGCGCCTCTCAATCATATACAGAGTGGCACTGAGGTGAGCGAAGTCGGTCTCAATCGTGAAACGGTGCCATCCTCATGAGCTGGGAGAATCAAAGCATTAGAGCAGGAGTAGAATCTCATTGCGCAATTCACATGGGTACATAACTCGTCTCAGTCGACGTCTGGACATCAGCGGCAGGAGGAGCAGAATGGTTTTGACCACCGTCACTGTCCTGAAAGTAATCCCTCGAAACCCTTTCATCTTCGCTCTCATCAATCAAATACCGCGCACGCACTTCCCCCATCTCCGCTCGAGACAATCTTTGCTCCAACCCGTCTCTCAAGTCAGCCGTAAAATCCAAAGCTTGAGCTTGTCTCTGCTTCTGCAACTCCGCATTGAAAGCCGATCGGTCTTTCAGCTTGCTTATGTTTTTGACAGTCCATTCGTTCCAGGTGTTTCCGTCACTTTCCATGCGTCCGAGGACATCGATCATGCTTTGTGAGTCGTGTAGAACAGCGTAGCCCCCGAGGAGAGTGTTGTAGGTCTCACTATTGGGTTGAATACCTTTTGTTCGCATATAGGTGAGCACTTGTTCTGCGAGTTGCATTTGACCGTGCCGGGTGAAGCCGTCGACGAAGATTGACCAGGTGTAGACTGTAGGTTGGCAGAATGGATGCCTTGCGTCCTTGGGTCGGTTCTTGCCTTGCATATCCTTCACGATTTCGGCAGCGTATAGGAGGCCCCGCTTTGATTTGATAAAGGTGCAGAGGAAAGCATTGAAGGTGTAGTCGTACTGCGCCATGGACGCGAATGGCTCTGTGCCGGCCTCGACAGCAGATTTGAACCGCTGGTAGAGCGCAAAGGCGCTGCGAACATCTGGGTCCCTGCCCTGGAAGAATGCTTCCAAGTAGGTGGCTATCATGATGTACATGGTATAATAGGAGGGCAAAGGACGAGCTTCTGATGAATCTCCAATTTGCGAAAGCTTGGAAGGCATCAGTCCGACATCTCGAAGCGGTCCGAGGTCAAAGAGTTGAGCGTAGGCGTCGGCAACAATCTCAAAAGCACGCTCGGAATTGTGTTTTGTATGGTGCAACGCCAAGCAATGAAGAATCTCGGTCGACAGTACTACCTCCTTGTGGATGTCTATGTGTGAAAGGGCGTCACGGATGGTTGCATTCAGGATCTCAGCGTCGTCTATGGTGACTTTGCAGGCCTTCAGAAGGATAGCATAGGTGTATGCATCGGCTTGCAAACCATGGTCGACAAGTGAGTGATAAATGGAGAAAGCAGTCTTGAGATCACCTGCCTCGACCGCATTCAGCATGATGATATTGGCGAGCTGATTGTTGAGGGGTAAGCCAATACTGAGCAGATTGTCGACTATGCCAATGCATGCTCGTAGACCTCCAGTATGCCGAATGGATTTGCGAAGCAAGGTCGCACAGCAGCTTTGGAATGCGTAGGAATCCAACGGCGCTCCAGCGGCTCTCGCCTCCAGAATAGCGCTCAGAGCGAGATCAAACTGACTGTCCTTGACGAAAGCGTTGACGAAGTGAAACCAAGTAGGCCAGTGTGTTCTATTAACCTTGTCCGAGGTTTTCATGTACTTGAAGAATCGGATCCTGGATTCCTTGCTACAGAAAGGAATGATGGGAACATACCATCGTCCATCCCATTTGCCATGCATATAGCGGACGTTAGACCAAGCATCTGTAAGAGCAAATGCTACCTCCACTAGCTTTTCGATAGCGGACGTATCGCCCCGGGACGAGTAAAGCAATGCCAAGTACTTCAAAGAACCCTGAATGCAAAAGTTGTGCTGGTAGACCTGCCCGAACGTCGCCACCAGAAAGTCTAAGGACCGATCAGGATCGTGGTGCAAGAGCCAAAGCAGAGCATGTGGCCATAGACTCAGGCTGATTGACTGGCGCAAGCAGCCTACAGTGACCTCTTCGAGCTTTTCAAGTTCTTCCAAAACTGTGTCTAGCTCGACGATGGCTTGCGGGGCGACAGTTGGTGGTTGTAGCGTCCCGGCGTCGTTCGTCGCGCACGAGTTCTTGACATGATTAATGAGCCGCAAAACCTCACGATGGTACTCTTCACGCCGACGAGCAGCGACTCTCAATTCCAGGGGTTTTCCAACTCTCTTGGTCGCGGGACGTTTTATAACTCTCTTGTACGCGGGATGTCGTCCCCAGACAGACTTCATCTGCACTGGGCCTTTTCGAGGCACGCCTCGTCGGACCTCAGGGCCTGATTTGGCAAATTGCTCAGACTTGATCGGAGGCTCAACATCACTCTGTAGTGTTCTCTGTTGCTGGAGAAGATTAGGTCGTGCTGCATCGCCGGTTCTTGGTAGCTCTGGTCTGAAAGTATGGTCGTTCTCTTGGTGGATAGCACGATCGGAAATGTCATAACCACGCCCATATAGCCTAGACGACGTGGAAGCTCTTGCTTTCCTCCGCCTTCTCCCTGTAGACGCAGGCTCAGACGAGTCTCCATGCGTATCATCCTCTGCTTCTTCGACTCCCTGGTCCCACCGGTTTTGAGCATGCTGATTGACATGTTGTGCCGCACCATTTTCTCTTGGCCCCAGTATCAGGTCTAAGTAAGAAGAGTCTGCGTCAAGGCTGGAAAGACCTGCCTTCCGACCGCTCTTGATCTCATCTCTGCGGGTCCCGTAGCTGCGGGCAAGATGTTGCTGTCGTAGGTGCCATTGTGTGTAGTTGGCAGGAGGCTGTGAGGACCATTTACGGAGAAGCGTCCGGAGTGCAGACTGGCATGATGGCATAGGCGGGCATTGAGGGTGAACAGGCGCGTGTGCTGCGCATACAGTATACGAAGCTTTTCTCGGGAGTGCAAGGAGTGAGCTCCGCAACCGCAAGCGCAAGCAAGCCAGTTCAACGCGAGTCATGCTCACTGGCTTTCCCATTTCTGCAAGACCAAGAACTTTTGCGAAACTTCACCGCTGATTGATCTACTCGCCAGAAAAGACCGAGAGATCGTGACCAAAAATGGCTTCAATACAGGCTCTCAGCTCAGCCGCGCAGGACAGAAAAGCCCGTCTGGCGCAGCTCAAATCGCTCAAACGCAAGCAGCCAGACACAACCGAAGACCAGCAAGATGAAGCAGCACCAACACCCAAGTCACCACGGCAGGACTCTACACTTGAGGGCTCAGACGTGACCTCCAAATATCTCTCAGGAAGAAACTATGACGCAGAAACGCGAGGAGCCAAACTAGGCTTTGAAACAGCACCAGACGAAGGGAAAGAAACACTCGAAAAGAAAGCCGCAGCCCTCGCCGCAGAGACCAAGCGACAAGCAGAGGAGGAAGAAAAAGCCAACCAACCTCTCGACCTCTTCAAAATCCAGCCCAAGAAGCCGAACTGGGATCTCAAAAGAGATCTAGATCGCAAACTCGCCGTCTTGAATGTCCGCACTGACAACGCTATTGCGCGGCTGGTCAGAGAGCGAATTTCAGGTCAACAAAAAGCTGCGCAAGCCCGAGCGGCGCAGGCCGCTCACGGGAGCACAAATGGTGGTCAGCAGTCATCGTCACAAAGTGGAGATGTTGAAGCCATGGGTATCGAAGGCACAACTCTTGTCGAAGCAACAAATGTCAGGGAACGCGAGGACGAAGAGGACGCGAGACGGGAACGTGAGGAGGAAGAGGCACTTCTTGATGGAAGCTGAGTGGGACGGTTGGGTGGTCAGCAAGGCCAGCAGGAGATCCACCCTTGTGCACGTGATGGTCGCACGTTTCTACTCTGAAAGAATCCAGGTTAACTCGCCGAACTGAGCGACGTGCAGGAGCGCGACCGTTCTCGAACATGACCGGGCCCGGGTCAAGAAGGGCTAAGGGTCGTCGAGCGGAGGGGTCCAAAAGAAGCCGTGAAATTATTTTCCTCGCGGTAGTCGCGGCTGCTGCTTAGCGAAATGCGTGCGATCATCGCATGATGAAGCGTCAGCGTGAACCGCCGCTTTGCAATGCGACACACGGATAATTTTCTTGACTGATGAACAGCGACCCACGCGCAATATTTCCCCAGATTCTCGATACCAGGCTACCGTGAGTGCATGTATGCATTGGATGGACAAGAAGAAGATGGCAGGGACTCAGAGTTGCGCAGCATTTCTTTTTGACAGACCATGCACGCACGAGGCAGGCAACGCACGATGCAATGCGATCCCCAGACTTATTAAGTTTACTCTCCGCTTGTGGCGTTGTCATCAGCGGAGCGTTGTGATGATGCGCATACGAACACATCTCGCACGCTTCGGACATCGGAAAGAGGAGAAATGTCTTAGAAGGCTGGTTAGTAAGTCAATCGTCGAGGTTTCACCTCAGCTTCCCTCTACAGTATGACACTGATGAGGGAGCCAACTCCGCGGAAAGGTCATCGGTACAGTAGTAGCATTAGTGTGCTTTCGTCAGCAACGAAATCAATGCAGGCTACTGGCCATATTATTTTCGAAACAAGAAAGATAGCGCTGCCAGACATGTTCGCAATCTCGCAAGCAACCCCTTGAACTCGAGCCGCTTGTGTACGGCATCAACCGCGCCAAGCGAAGACATATGATATGCAGGTTTTTACAATCAAGGAAAGGCGCGACTGTGAGCGACATGAGGTACATGAGAGATGTGTGTGCTTTCCCCGCAGGTTCGTGAAGGATGGAGAACCTGAATGTGGACGACGCTATGCTCTTTCCAGATCCATGTATGCAGCCATAGTTATTACGTGGTTATTACGGAGGGATGGCGTCTCCGAACCTGCGTGTGCAAGGGCAGATCATACGGAGCAGGTGGGCAGATGTTTAGGAGGTGTGGTATCTGCTCTTGCGAACATTATTCAAGACGAATCTGCGGGGAGTTTGAGATTGCGTTGATGTCGACCGCATCTGTTGTTGGCCAGCGCTTCAAACACATCATGATGAGGTAAGCAAGGAGCAAGTGAATGACTGCCTGCACATTGCTTTGGATACTCCTCCGAAACATGGAAGCGATGAGGTCTGTGGTGTTAATGATTAGCACTGAGCACTCGTCGCTGGAAGGTGGCAAGTGGCGTCCGATTAGTGAGTTGATAGGCGCAGAGTAGCGTTTGCGCTGTGCACCCGGCATCAGCCATACAGGTGGTTGAGATGGGGCGAAGCTCAGCTGGCCTGCATGTACTCTATACCTTTGATTATTATTACAATGAGAAGTTGGTCCAAGCTTGAAGGACGAAAGTTGCTGGATGCTGGTCAGCGTGACGATGTTCTGATGTAAGTCACAGAAGAGCGCAAATTGCTTTCGCTTGTGCTTCTTCATTCTGTTGACGAGCGCTGCAGAGTGATGAGGATTGGGAAGTGATCAGAGGGACCTAGCAGGGCAGATCCTTTGATGAAGGGTTGAGGAAAATAGCATCGGTCCTGGTCTCTCTTGTTTCTGCTGGGAAGGCCGCGGGCGGGAGGAGAGATTGCCAAAATTCAAGGTGGCCAACATTAGAATGACATGGCATGGCGATATGCAGGCGCTCGGGCCTTTTCGTCTTCAGTTGCCTGTCGCCTTTTCGATAGCGTGTACGATGATAGGGTCGTCGCGGGTGCGATACTGCGATTTGACGCAGATGCGCATTGCGCAGGCGGGAGAGCGACCAGCATCGCATCGTCGCCCAACGTGGATGCCGGCGTTGACGGTTGACTGCTCAAGGCATTTCGAATATGGCCTGCACGGGTTTGACGGGCGTGCAGCACATGGGTTGGCTCCGAGGCGTCTGGTTGACCACTGCATCTTCTCAGACCATACCGAGCCCCAGCTACCCGCCCGAGCCCTAGTATAACCCGGTGCTAGCACTATTGTAGAATCGCCTCTGTATTAAATTACGTGCTCTTTCCGCCTAACATAGGCTGTTTCTATTCCTAGCTAGTATTATTAGTAGGCGCGTCGCGTATTATCTAGGAAGTTATACCTCGAATTCTACTATAGATCTAAAGTTCGTATTTCTTCTCCCTTTTATAGTAGATTGCTTAGTAAGTACCGAAAATAGCTAAATCCCTATTATACGACAAGTTTCCTAATAAAGTTATTACTAGTAATAGTAATAGCGCGGCGGCGGTAGTAGTTATTAAGTTATAGGAAAAGGTAGAAATAGCGGTAGAAATAGTACTAGTAGAAGGCGCGCTATTAGGGATAGTTCTTAAGTCGTAGAAAGAGGTAGAAATAGCGGTAGTAGTTATTAAGTTATAGGAAATATATATTCGAGGTTATAGTTACTTACTAAACTATCTAAACGTATCTCGAGAACGTATATCGCTTCCTAACTATCGATTCGCTAAGAGATTAAAGATCTATAAGTATATAAGAACTAACGTCTATAGATAGAATAAAAGCGAGTAAAGTAATAAGCTAATATTAAAACGCTATACTAGCGCGTCCGTTTACTAGTACTATATAGCGATAAAAGATCGAAAGTATCTACGTTTACCTAGCGTAGATCTCGGCGTACTTATAGGTAAAGGTCGGCTATATACTTAGCGCTAAGCCTCCTTAGCTTCGGTCGGAGGGGCTATAGCGACGCGATTATCCGCTTCTATACGCGATTTTGTATAGAATAGGCGGTCTCGTAATCTCGGGTTATGCTAGGGCTCGGGCGGGTAGCTGGGGCTCGGTTTAGTCTCGAGGGCTGCTATCCGCCCCAGCCCCAGCATCGCAGAAGCGGGCTCGGAAGGCTTTTCTCAATCTCACCAATCACAGAGCGGCACGCTCGAGCCAAAGTGGAGTTTCACTCGAGTATGCGCACTCTCAACTTCAATCTTCACGGTGCTATCGCTGCCCAGCCCATCTTCCATCATTCTCACCACACTTCCTGTATACTAGCCCTTCCTTTCAATTGCTTTTCGAAAGGTGCGGCGCGTCCATCGCCGTCACACAGCGCCACCCCCATCGCATTCTGTGAGACGACGGCCATTCTCAACCGTTTGAGTGCTGCGCTTGGCGTCTACCATGACACCGACCGAACGACGGCGTGCCTTCGATTCTTGACCATCCGAACTTGCAATTCAATGTCCAGCAGAAGCCAGTGCGGGTAGGCGTGTGTTTGGCCAGCTGCTCGAGGCAGGCGATTTTGCGTCTGCCGTGAAAACAACTCTCCACTGGCTGTGGCAGCTTGGAGAGGGAGCACAGACGTTGGTTGGGACGGCGGGGCGGGGTGGGGCGTCCGCCGTCAGGCACAGAGACAGGCCGCAATGTCAACGGAAGAGCACAACGACGATGGGCAGGAATCGCGGTCGCAGGAGAGCAGTGGCCAGAATGTCGAATACACATCCAAGTCGGAGATGCCGCCCAGCTCGAATGTGATCACGGTCACGCCCCGCAGTGCTGTCGAGGCAACGGCACAAGCTGAGGTAGAGGGAGCGCTGGTAGAGGCGCAAGCAGAGGCACAAGCAGAGGCAGAGGCAGCTTCGAACCCGGACTACTTTACGCTACACCCCGCATCCGCAGAATGCACCATCGAGACAGCACGGCTCGACCAAAGCCAGAGCCAGAGCCAGCACAGCCAGGACAACCCGCAAGCGCAACCACTGTCGCTGCCACTGCCACCGTCATCGCTGCCACGCACTCGATCGAACCCTTCGCCTGCAGCCAGTCTTTCCGGGAGCGATGTCGAGTCGGGTCCGCGTGCGCACAGCGAAACTGCAGCCAAACCCCCGTCATCGTCATTGCTACCACTATCCTCGCCACGCCCAGCAGCGCAGACGGCCATCTCGAGTCTCAGCATCGAGAGCACCGAAAGCTCGGCTACTGTGCGCCCCGCGCCCTCCCCCTCGCGCCCGGCTCTGACGACACAGCTCACTTTCCCCAGCCAGGCACTCGCGGAGCTGCACAAACAGCAGTATCCGGCCTCCTACGTTCCCACGTACATGCGTGGTCCCCATGTCAATACTTTCTCCTCTGCAATAGCCTCGCACTACGCACGACCTCACCGCGGCACTCAGACCTCGCACAACTCGCCGGCTGTCACGCCGAGCACCGCCGGTTTGTTTAGTCCACACGGCCCAGCGTCGGCTGTGCCCTTGGAAACAGAGTCAGATGCGTCGGGCACGTACGCTAGTCCCTTCCTGCACTTCACGCATACCCACGCTCCCAAGGAAACCCACACTGCCGATGTCGACATCGATCCGGTTTCTGGTCGCAAGGTGATCAACAACTACGAGATCGTGGACGAGCTTGGCAGAGGCACGCACGGAAAGGTCAAGCTTGGTCGCGACTTGTATCACAGGGACAACTATGTTGCCATCAAGATTGTTGAGCGCTTCTCCAAGCGACGTAAACTCGGTAGACTGGGCACGACCGAAGATAAAGTCAAGAAGGAAGTCGCCATTCTCAAGAAGGCTCGTCACCCCAACGTGGTGGCACTTCTCGAAGTCATCGACGACCCGTCGCGAAAGAAGGTGTACATCGTGCTGGAGTGGGTGGAGATGGGCGAAATCATCTGGCGAGCTAAGGCTCCCAAGGAGATAGCCATGGTCGAGGCACGCAGGTACAATAGAGAGAAGAGCGGCCGTCAAGACGAGCGAAAAGCAGCCGAGGATAGAGCCGTGCTGGATGAGGCCAAGAAACGGCTTCAGAAGGAGAAACGGCGGCGACTGAGAACTCTGCGTCGGAGTAGACGTCGCGTACGGGATGACCCCACGGCATGGAGTAACGAAATGACTGGCGATGACTTGAGTGATGATTCAGACGACGATGATAGTTTGTCTCGTATCTCCTCCATGTCATTCGCGGGCGACATGGACAACAACGCAGCTCCGTCGCAACAGCAGTGGCTGGACGCTGGTCTAGGTAGGCGACCGTCACGCACTCCAACGCCCCTCCAGCCGGCACTCGACACCGCCATCGCACACCCTTCACGATTCCTGAGGCTGACCGCAGAACCAGAACCGCTCTCTCCGATCACGACCGACCCTACTCCCATTTCTGCCGCCTTGGCTTCCTCTGTCGACCACTTGACCGGCTTGGAGGGTACCATGTATGGTGCATATGAGCCTGTTTACGGGGCCTCGTCACGTGTCGCCAGTCTTCCTAGCAGCTTGCGAGGCTCACAGCATGGAAGCACGGAAGGACTTTCTGCCTTGGCCGACGAAGTTCTCGACTCAGAACTGGATTCCGACCTTGAATTCGTTCCCGTTATGACAATTGAACAAATTCGTGTTGCTTTCAGAGACACTCTTCTCGGCCTACAGTACCTGCACTACCAGGGGATCATTCATCGCGACATCAAACCGCCGAACCTGTTGTCAACCGCCCAGGGCCGCGTCAAGATCTCTGATTTTGGTGTCTCCTACCTAGGTCGTCCGGTTGGCGAGGGCGAGCATGGTGAGGACGTTAGCGAAGCTGAAGCGCATGACCAGGATGAAGCAAAAGAGCTGGCGAAGACGGTTGGCACTCCTGCCTTTTATGCGCCTGAACTTTGCAGCACTGACCCGGCAGATGAGCCTCTGCCTGTTACCAAAGCCATCGATGTTTGGGCTCTCGGCATCACGTTATTCTGCATGCTGTTCGCTCGCACACCATTTGTGGACGATCAGTATGTCGTCATGCGTCAGATTGCAGATGACGAAGTCTACATCCCTCAGCAGAGGCTTCAACCCACGGAGCCCGATGAACCAAAATCTCAGTCGTCATCCAGAGCTAGCTCCCAAGCTCGCAACACTTTCAGCACTCCGGCTTCTAAGAGGAACCCGCTTGATTTTGCTTACGAGAATCTTGGGGATGAGCTGCATGACCTGCTCAGCAGACTTTTGATCAAAGATCCACGGGACCGCATCACTCTGGAAGAAGTTCGACATCACCCGTGGGTTCTTGCGGATCTACCGGACCAGCACGCCTGGCTTGAAGAGACAGATCCAACTCGTCAGGCTGAGAAGAAGATCGAGATTTCCAAAGATGAAATTAACGCCGCCGTCGTGCCACTGAACTTGATGGAAAGAGTGAAGTCCGTCGTGAAAGGAGTCAGTACGAAGCTGGGTCTTGGAACGAAACGTGAGAGATCGCAGTCGTCCGCAAGCCTGCCCAAAGATGGTTCTCCCGGTCCTTCCGCTCATTCTTCTAGTAGTACCATCAGCTCAGATGCGAGGAGGATGAGTATTCGAGCTGAACAGATCGTCAGCGCGCTACAATCTTCTCATGATCAGCATCCATTATCAAAGAGTGTGGCTGCGAGTCCTGACAGCGACAAGGCATCCAGGCGCGTTGCGAGATTGAACGGCCACAGTGATGCTGGCCATCGCCTATCCAGAGTAACTTCACGTCCAACTCCACATCGCGCTATGACACTCAATTCTGCCACGGAATCTATGAGGACCGTCACGCCATCTGACTTTACTCGAGCCGAATCACCGCCGAAATCGCCTGGTCTGCCAGGCACTCCGCAGGCACTCGCGACATTGAGCGGAAGTGCTTTGGGTGGACTTCTCGGCGGTGCGGCACGTATGGTCAGCCGCGTTCGCGAGTCAAGTCGTCAGCGTTCGCGCCAACGACGTGGACCAACCAGCGAGACTAGCTCTGTACACTCTTCTGACCATCACGCAGAGGCCACTCTGGCCGTGAGCGACGCAACAGCAGCTGGACACGTGCACCAACCGGAAACCTTGCGCGGAGAATTCACCCCAAACTCAAGCGTGCACAACAGCCCTGTCAACTCCCGGCCACAATCAATCACGTCAGACCACCAACATCTTCACCCTAGCCCGGTTGAGTGTGGACTGCTCTCTCGCATGAGCTCTACCAGCTCGATAGCATCCCGTGGGCGGCGCGAAAGGTACAGGGACTACAGCGACAGGGCATCTTCCCGCTCTAGGCGCGCTCATGGAGCACACGAGTCAACAGCCGAAGAGTGGCAGCGTGCCGACGAGGAGCGCATCAGGAAACTGATTCGGGAGCACAAGGAAGAGACGGAGAGAGTGAATTCGGCGCGTTCGTCGCCATACTTCGGTCACTCGCCCGACCTATTCTCAGCGAAGAAATGTCCGACCAGCCCAGATGATGAGCTTGTAAAGCGGCAAGACTCACAGACGCCATCGGTTGCGGATATGTCAAATCCCGGGACTCCCGATGAGTCTGTGAGCCCTATGCATCATACCGGACAGCTGCCGCCCGCATTGGTATCAAGCTCTTCGGACCTGGGCTCGGCAGTCTCGATGTCTATTAGCAACCCATCGATTCAGTCTGTCATCTCTGAGGCCTCTTCAGTCAGCAGGCATGGTGACCAGCATGACGGAAAGGGGCAGCCATCCTCTGACGACACGCTTCCTGCCGCGCCTCATCAGTACCTTCACGAAGACAACATCCATGGCTACAGTCCTGACCAAGAGGAGGACGCTGCAGTCAACAGTGACTGCGATGAAGAATTTGATTCGTCCTCCGATAGCGACTGTGGGCTACTCATGTCTCGGCGCAAGTCTGCGGCTAAGCAAGGTGGACATGGTGGCTCAGCGCCACTTGGGGTGCAGAAGAAGGCGCGAAGAGGCACGGGCGTGTCAACCCGCTCCAAAAAGTCTTCGCGAAGCGGCTCCAATAACACGATGAAGAAAATCCGGACACGAGAAAGCAGTGATGAGCAAAGTCGACGCTCTCTAGACATCAGCGAAGAGTGATGTCCACTTCAGGATGTACCGCGACCAGATTTTACAACACTTTACTACACGAATCATCACGACACGACCTCACGATCAACCAATTTATGCCGGCCTAGAAGACGGCATCTTCGCACACCTATTCTCAACGATACCACACCGCTCTACCTTCGCTTCTTGTTCATGCTTGCGATCGACGAATCCGGCATCGCACGGGATATCAGTCGACTTTTTTCTTCTTGGCGATGCAAGCTGTTCTTCCTGCTTGATGTATCCCACTTTCTTCTGGCATGAAGTGTACGCATAGTGGATGCGTTGTTTTATGTTATGGCTGTTCTTGGTTGGAGTTTAGCGTTTCGAGCGCCGGCGTTCACAAAGATAGATGGGATGGGATGGGATGACTGAACAGCCCAATGTGTCGAATGAAATGGGACGGGTTGATTGAGGCATCTGGGAGGAGCAATGCTGAAAGCAAATGCATGCAAAAAGGGAGGCAAAGACGTGGTTGTGGTTTCTCTGACACACTACTGATGTTGCCAGATTGACTGTGTATATCAGCAGCATATGGGCGTCTGCAGCCCCGGGCGGGTTTCCATGAATTCCGGCATTTTGCTATGTGTCTGTTTGGATGAAGGGAGGAAGATGGACGGGCCGGCAGGTGGATGGGGTGAATGGGAATGAGAGAAGCGGGAGGATGGGATGGGTGGGTGGCTCGATGGCAGATTTGTTGTTGAACATCTATCTTCCTTTCTACCCTTACTGTCTTGGTCTTGGAGGTGGTGGCAATGAAAGTCTTCCTCTGTATTTTCAAATCAAGTGACCTTCCGCGTATCATCTGTTTCAGCCTACCTTAGATACCAGGGCGTTTTGTGAGCGGTTCGAACACAATGCATGTTGGACATGAAGCTAGGGTAGGGTAATGCGCGGAGGAATCTGGCGGAACTATTATTCAGAAGGCTTGGCGATGGTGGGCTGGACTCGTTCCTCCAACTTTGCACTGGGCATACACACCCCAAGGCTCAGCTATATTTCGCTATCACTCAACACAACTGGGCCCAAAGAAACCAATGCGCATATAGAAGAGAAATAAAGGCGGCTCGAACACGCTTCCACACCCACGTCTGCCAGTGTAGTCATAGTCATAGTCGCAACCATGTCGACCTTTGGACAATACTTCCGTGTAACGACATACGGCGAATCGCATGGCAAGTCTGTCGGCTGCATTGTGGATGGCGTTCCACCTGGGCTCGAGCTCACGGAAGATGACATTCAACCTCAGATGACTCGTCGCCGACCTGGTCAATCCGCACTCACTACACCTCGAGACGAGAAAGATCGCGTAGAAATTCAGTCTGGCACAGAGAAGGGCATCACACTCGGCACTCCCATCGGACTGCGAGTCATGAATGAAGACCAGAGACCAAAGGACTATGGCAGCAAAACTATGGACATGTACCCGCGACCATCGCACGCCGACTGGACATACCTAGAAAAGTACGGCGTGAAGGCTTCTTCCGGTGGAGGGAGGTCAAGCGCACGAGAGACTATAGGAAGAGTTGCAAGTGCTGCGATTGCAGAGAAGTACTTGAAGATTGCGCATGGAGTCGAGATAGTTGCTTGGACGAATTCAGTCGGTCCAGAACACCTTTTCCCTGCCACGAGAGAACACCCTACTCAGGCTTCGAATCCTGACTTCCTGAAGCTAATTGATTCTGTCACGCGAGAATACGTGGATCGCTTCAACCCTGTGAGATGTCCGAGTGAGGAGGCTAGCAGGAGAATGGGAGACTTGATTGCTGAGTACAGGGACAAGCAGGATAGCATTGGAGGCACTGTTACTTGTGTCATCAGGAATACGCCTAGCGGCTTGGGCGAGCCGTGTTTTGACAAACTGGAGGCGAAGCTGGCGCACGCCATGCTGAGTATTCCTGCAACCAAGGGATTTGAGATCGGCAGCGGATTTGGTGGGTGTGAGATTCCTGGCAGCGTACACAACGATCCCTTCGTCAAGGTAACTTCAGCAATACGCCAATGATAGGAATCGGCAGACTAACATGGAATCAGGCGCCAACAGCTCAAGAAGGCCGAGCACGACCCCGTCTCACCACCAAGACAAACAATTCAGGCGGTATTCAGGGCGGTATCTCAAATGGCGCGCACGTCTACTTCACAGTTGCATTTAAGCCTCCGGCCACGATCGGGCAAGCACAACAGACCATGACCTACGACGAGCAGGAAGGTGTTCTCGAAGCGAAGGGTAGGCACGACCCGTGTGTCATCCCACGAGCAGTACCAATCGTGGAATCAATGGCTGCGCTGGTAATCATGGATGCGCTTCTGGCACAAAGCGCGAGACAGAGTGCACGCGCGCTGCTACCGCCTCTCAAGAACTTGACTATCCCGGTCAGCGAGACACACAACAATCTCACAGAGAAGGCAAATGGACATGCATAGTCGAACATACGAAACCGGTGCATAGCGAGGCGTTGGTAGACTTGTCAGGACCACGAGGTCTCGGATGTAAGACATGTATGAGCATGAAAAGCAACACACAATGTAACGGACTAGGCCGAACGACTCATTAGGCGGACAGTAAATATAGATTCCACTCCCTAGGCGTCTGCCTCGCTGACTTCCTGGATGATAGAACACACTTCTCACTCACTAAACCTGACCCAGTGCCGCTCGCCACGGACTCAATTTGCATTTCTTTTCGCCATGGTCTACCCGGAAGAAAGACAATTCAACGAAGTTTCTGAGTTCAAGTCATCCCTCCAGTGACCGGAAATCAAGATCTTAGGCACGCAGGTACTGGTGAATGTCCAGAGGGAAATGTTCATCAGCCTCTTTGTTTTCCAATGCGGCTCAGCATCACTCCTCAGGAACCGCGTCGTGCTCCGCTTCGTCAGGCCGTCGATGCGAAAGGACGAAGGCTGCTGGGTCTTCTAAGGGCCATAGTCGATTGAGAACGCGCTCTGATTTTGAAACAGCCGGGCACAGTAGCTGGATTATCTGGAGCATGAGGGCGAGGAATAGTCTATAGGGCCTGTCATTGATGGCAGCTCTTGTGTGGTAATTGGTCTGGAATTTTACTCGGAGTGGGACTTTTTGGCTCTTGCCTGTCTGCCCACACACAAGATCTGGCGGAAGGTAGATAACCTCTCGCCCAATCATCATTCGGACGTCAGCAGGGCGAATTAGGGAAGCAAAGCATGTGAGTGTTGTTGGTTGTCTTGCTTGGCATGGCTTCTGCTTGGATGACCATGACAAATGTCCTCCTGCAGAGAGTCTCGGACACGACAATCTATGCCAAACGCGAGAGTGCGGAAGTTACTACCATCTCAGGATCTCCACAAATTTGGAGCATCATGTCGAATCAAGCAAGATGAAGCCCGTTCATGGAGAACCGCAGCGGCAAACTCCGTGGTGTCAATGTCTATTGTACGCCAAGTGATCAGAACACGAGGCTTTCTGCGGTGTTGGCATGAGTTATTATCAAGAATTTCTGCGTTGCCCTTGCAGCATGCATGCAGCTATGAGAAGCTCTGCTCCACGTTCATCTTCCGGCTGTCCTCGTCTGGATCGCGTGGGCGCATATGTACGGCATATTAGGGCGGAGGCCGATGACCGCAGTGCCGGATTCTCGCCAAGGAGCTCAGTCCGTTCGGCCACGGTAGTCTTGTTGCGGCGCGGAGATGGTGTGTTGTGAGGTGCGCGATTTTGATTCTTTTTTCGTGCTTGCAGCGAAGTTGCTCTCGTGCTGTAGCTTCTGATGATGCTGTAGCCGCGGTGAATAGACGCGCTGCTCCGGTACAAACCCACAGAATCTGCAACTTCCAGGCGAAACGTCCGATGCACCTTGCATAGACCTTGTCGACGATACCAGGATCGAACAGGCCTCCTTGTAGCTGTGGCTCGTGCTAACAGCACAGCAGCCTCGAGGCTTGTACTTGTGACGCATAAGCTCGGTCACATGACAACACGTGTCCTCTTGGCAGGAGAAGGATTTTCACACTGTATTTTAGACTATAGAATAAGGGGAACATAGACAATCAACGAAGCTATTATTGAACCGCTAGCAAGGCAGTATTACGTAAGTAATCTACTACGCTATACGTAATAGTTATAAGCCCGGAAATCCGTAGTGTTAGAGACTTCTATAGTATAAGATAATAATTAGCAGTCTTAGCAGTACTAAAACACTATTTAATTAAGCTTCTATAAGCGCTTACAAGATCGATATATCGTTAATAGCTCTCTCTTCGGCTAGTTGCCTCGAAGGAACTAAATATATTACTCTTCGAGGGCCTAACGACTAGGACCGCTAGTTTAAGCAAACTAAGACATATCTCTCTAGATATAAAACCTAGATATATGCTAATCCTTATACGAGTAAACTAGTAGAGCTAGCTTAGCCTATAATCCCTATACTAGACGCGGAACGTATACTAGTTAACCCTCTTTACTAGTAAGGAGTTAAAATAGCTATAGATATCTATAGGATCTAGTTAGCGGACTTCAATCGATTTAGGTTAGTACGTAACAAGTCTATCGAATACCTAGCTACTACTATAGACGTACGCTATTATTTAGAAATTACTAATAATAACAATATAATAGTGCTAACACTACGTATTGTTCTTACGCGTCTAAAGGACAAGCTTACTCTAAATACATAATAGCAAAGAACAATAGTTAGTAAGGAACTAGCTCGCCTAATAGGATTACGACAAGTTAAGGACCTAGAACAGTAGTATAAGGAATAGCTTAACCTATATAAGAAGATAAGGCGTATATAATACTTAGAACTAGATAACCTAGTAGTCTATCTCTATATAGCAGTTACGAATATAGATAAAACCTACGGAAAGGGACTCTATATAATGCATTAGGCCTCGCCTAATACTAATCACTTCCTCTAACTAATTAATATAGTACGAGAATATGCCCGCAATATGCTAGGAGCCTCTACTAAGAAAGGGTTATTATTTAGCATTATCTACGAGGAAATAGGTAAAGCTAATGCTACTTCTCCCTAAGCTAATACCGCTCTATAAGCAGCTAAAGACAATAATAACAAGAATAAGAACCGTAGTAGCAGCCGTATATCGAAGACGTACGCTAAGGTAACTAGCGTTAGTAAGAAGAAGGCATATAAGAACCGAGGCAAATGCAACGTAGTAAACTATCGCCTTCGTAACTAGGTTAAAGAGAAGGATAAGGACAACAAGTAGAAGGCTAAGCTAAAGTACTTTAAAAGCTACCTACGTAAGAATAAGAGCTTCTATCTAAGGCAGGCTAAGTTCTTTAAGGACCTACTAGCTATTAAAATTGCTTAAGAACACTATAGATTAGAGAGTAGTAATAGCGAGGATTCTATACCGGACAAGCTCTCCCTTGCCTGCTTCTTCTACGCTAATACACTATTATTTACCGGAGCAGTCGGGCCTACTGCCTACCTTAGTATAGCAGCGTTAACAGAGTAGAATCCGTTTAATAGCCTAATGTATAATAGTAGCTTAAACTGCAATATTGTTAACTATCCTAGTCGCTTTAATTTTATACTACTTCTATTGCTAGCCTCCTTAACTATAGCAACTAGTACTAGTTATAACAAGGTAGTAGCTATCGGAATAGCATCCTTTACGATTATAGCTATTAGTAGCAAGCCCCTACAGATTAAACTAAGGGAATGCCTTTACATCCCTAACTTCTATACTAACATTATAGGAGGTGCCTTCTTCTTCTAGCGTAGATTCAAGTACTAAGAAATCGATAATACCCTCTATAGCCTACAATACAAGCTACTTGTTAAGTTTATTAGACTAACCTAAGGAATGCCCTACTTCGACATTGTTAGTAAAGTAGATAAAGCACTACTACTAACTAAATAGCTAGTCGACTTAGACAACAAGCCGCTTAAATACCTATTCTAACTCCCCCTATCGTTATATATAACAGCTCGCCGCTCCGCACGCCTACTGCTACTAAGAAAGCTTACACTTAAGCAAATATATAAGGTGTTCGGGCACCTAGGTGCTAAAAGAGCAGAAGAGCTAGTTAATAGGGTTAATAGAATAAAGAGGGATTATATATATAACAATAAGGTACTAAGAACCCTATAGTGCCCTATATATATATAAGCAAAGGGAAAAAGGCTCATTTCTAGGAGACTAAGGCATTATAATGTGTTAATACTAACTCTATATAGATACATTGCAGCCGACCTAATATAGCTAGATCTAGCCTACAACGGGGACTAGTACATCTTCTACGTATACGACCTAAATACTAGACTTCACTTTATATAGACAATTAGTAATCGCTAGGAATTAATACTCCTTTAGTGCTAGAACTAGCTAGCTACCTTCGTACGCAGCATTAGCAGAGACATTATCTGTTTGTTATCTAATAATAAAGGAGGCATATTAGGCTTTCGGTTTCGATCCTATCTACGCAATAACTATACTACTTAGAGGCTAATAGCGCTATACACATTAGAATAGGACCTAGCTAAGCGAGCAGGCCGCACTATTATTAAGGTAGCTCGAGCCTTAATAATATACGCTAGGTTTCTGTATAGCCTATAGCTAGAGGCAGTTTATATAGCAACCTTCCTAGCTAACAGATCACTAAGGTTACGCAATGCCGACCTACTAATGCGTACACTATACGAGATTGGTAGTAGACATAAGCTAAATATAGCCCACATTTATTAGTTTAGAGCAAGGGCATATCTAGTAATCTACGGCACCGAGACAACTAACGGTAAGAGAAAGGCTATACTACTAAGCACTATAAAAGTGGCCTTACGTACCTATATTAGTTACCTATATAGATATAAAGGACACTCTATCTATAGGATATAGGTGCCCTTACGAATAATTAGACCCCGTAGTAGTTCGGTTTCCGAACTACTAAACGTATATAGTTTGGTTTCTTAGCGGCGAACTAGCTCCCTAGTTCCGGTTTGGTTTTTTCGAACTATATAGATTCCTAGTTTGAACTAGAGACTGTATTAGTTTTACTATAAGGACACTCTTATTCGACTGCCGGCTACGATTGCCGGCTATAATAGTAACTCTATTACATTTACTACGCTCTTTTACCGTTGCTAGGGCGTAGTTGCCGTTACTAGGGCGTAGTTGCCGTTACTAGGGCGTAGTTTTGCTATAAGGACACTCTTATTCGACTGCCGGCTACGATTGCCGGCTATAATAGTTACTAGGTTGTATTTACTACGCTTTATTACCGTTGCTAGGGCGTAGTTGCCGTTGCTAGGGCGTAGTTACCGTTACTAGGGCGTAGTTACCGTTACTAGGGCGTAGTTGCTATTGCCGGGGCGTAGTTGCCGTAGTTGCGAAAGCTTACCTATATAACGTTACGTAGGCGGCAACAATTAGGGCTTCGCGATATTCTTATACTTTTAACTTCTTCCTCTATACCTATACCGACAATAACTACTATACGCTACGCCTCCGCCCCTTTCTCTTATAATAGTAAGAGAGAAGCGCGCCGCGCGCTAAACAGAAGATAGAACTAAAGACCGCGAGTTTGTTTTGCTTAAGCGTCTAACTAAAAAGCGTAAGACTAAAGAGGAGTACTCTACGAAGAAGAATTCCGTACGAGACCGCGAGAGAAAGGACAAGATAGATAAGGATAAAAGAGCTAAGGATAAGAGAAGAAAGGCGCGGAACAAGGCATTCTATCGATAGCTAGCGCCTATAGAAAAAAGTGAAGGTTGGAATAAGAAGATAACCTAAGAGAAGGCTAAGAGGAGGAAAGAATTGCGGCTAGTTTTCGAGCGTAAAGTTCTAGTAGCGTAAGTTAATCTAGCTAGCGGCCGTAGCTAGTAGCTATAGCCGGCAGCCGTAGCCGGTAGCTATAGCCGGCATATTTTTCTTTAATACGTTAACTAATAGCATTTAGACCTATAGCCGCTACCTTTATCGATACGACCGATAGTAACGGAGATGTTTAGATAGCCGAGAACAACAATACTAGAGTTTAGGATACCGCGATAGAGCTTAATACTACGAATAAAGGAACTAAAAAAAGCGAGGAGATACTATACGTCGATCTAGTAATAGGTACAGTCTTAGGGCCTAACGCTATAGACGATAAGCGCTAGGAGTAGATCGAGTATAGTTAAAGAGACGAGATACTAGTAAAGGGCTAAGGTATAAGTCCTATCAATCTAGAAAATCATAGTTAAAGCTACTACGAAAAGCTAGTAAGGATTAGAATCGAGACTAGTCGTCTTTATATCCTCGATATAGAGTAGAAGTTTCTTTATTAGTATTAGAGCGAAGCCTTTACGTCTATAAAGGCAAAGTAGCTTGCGATTAATACGATCGGGGCTAGGTATCTAGGGACGGCAGAAGTGTTACTATAGGAGGAAGGGGTATAGGTAATTATTCTATACTCGGTATATATAGCCGGCGTTCGTAGCCGGCAGATACTAATAGTTAAATAGAAAGCGTTTCTCGAAGGCAGAGTGCTACTACTATATAAAATCTTTACTAAGGTAGAGAGGGCTTGTATCCGGAATCTAAGCTACTAGTAGGATAGGTTAGCGTAGAATCTCAAATCTCTATATAAGCCTCCGAAGGA
>NW_006921534.1:3406938-3408940 GCF_000340215.1 Pseudocercospora fijiensis CIRAD86 | reverse complement strand
ATACCGAAAGAGGATAGATAAGGACTTAAAACGAGCTTAGATTCGTTAGGTATAAGTAGCTCGGTTCCGTTAGTAGGAGAGAGCCGCCGTATAGAAGGCAAAATTTAGGTAGTTAGGGTAGCTAGGAAAGAAATTCTAGTAGTTAGGCTAGCTAGGGTAGCTAGGAAAAAAAATCTAGTAGTTAGGTAGCTAGGAAACAAAAAAAAGGTAGCTAGCTATTTACTACCTAGCTATTCCTAACGATACGATGCTATAAAAGAAAGGGTGTTTCCCTATAGCTACTAGTATATATCTACTACTCCTAAGTCCTTACCTTACCGTACGAAACCTTAAAACATGCCGACCGATATTGTATATATACTAGGCGCTATACTAGGAAGGGTAACAACAAGACGATAGTCGAAACAGTCTAGTATACGAGCGAGATTGCGATAACGTCGAGAGGAGGTCGTATACTTACCTTCGAGCCTATCGAGTCCTAGACGACGATTAGGGCTAGATTTATCCTCTCCGAATCCTAGTAGTAGGAATTCATTATAGGGTACTACTACTTAGTCCTTACCTTTACGGAGTCTAAGTAGAAGGTTGTTTAGAGATATAAGAACATCGAGTATTAACTCGGAAATCTTCGAAAAGGCTAGCTAGGCGTATCTTTAGAAACCCGAGTATATAGAGTAGTTCAATTAATAGGTCTATAAGATATAGTTCCCTTTATACTTACGTTCGAAGGAGTATAAACTCCGGAAGTACTCGATACGATAGGGGAGTAAGGAGCGAAGGGATACATTCTAGAAGTTCTTTATAGAGGGGGCATTATACCGTTATACGACTTCTTAACTCAAAGGTTAACTAGTAATTGTCTACAACTTCTACGGTTTAATCTTAAAACACCCGAAACTAGGGGATAGGAACTTATCGCCTACGAACTATCTCTATTCTAAACGGTATCGGGAATCTTAAGGAGAGAGGAGAGTTAATATAGATATAGCGTTCTAGAAAGAGGTACGTCTTCTAAAATGCCGGCTATAGCTACCGGCTATAGCTACCGGCTATAGCTACCGGCTACAGATTCCGGCTATAGATTCCGGCTACTTAAATCAACCGTAGAGGTCTAGCTAATTATTATAGGCTACGCTTAAGGAAGCTCTAGGATTAAAGGCTACCGATTTCTCCCCCGAAGACTTTAAGCAACTAGCAAACGAAATACTAGCTATAAACGGTCTTCCGGAAGACTTCTACGAAAGGGAGTCTATATAGAAGATATACCTATATCTTACAAACTACCCTCCCCTATTTCTCGGCGCGACAACCTAGCGTATTATATTCGAAAAGAACAAAGAGGCTGCGTTAGACGACATTTAGGAGATCCTCCGTAATACTCGCCGAGTAGCTATTACTATCGATAGCTAGTTAAGCCGGACTATAAGAGCCTCCTTCCTCTCGATTATACTATACTTTATTAATTCGGATTAGAAACTCTAGGAACTTATAATCGGATTCCCTGAAATTCTAGGTTCCTATACTAGTAAGGATATAGCGAAGCTTATCTATACGGTAATAGATAGGGTTAGCGTAATAACGAAACTAATCTCGATTACTACGGATAACGCTAGTAATAATCGAACATTATATAAGGCGTTATATATACAATTCACTCGTATATGTCTTTAAAATTACTAATTATATCGATAGGGTCGAGTACGTAGAGGAGATTATAAGGTCTACAATCTAGCTTAATCTTCCGAATGTTAAGCTCGCTACGATTCCGGATATATACGATAATACGTACGATAATAACGATAAAGAGGAGCCTATTGATAGCCCTAGCCCTAACGAATCGGAGCCGACGTCGTTGCTAGTTATATCCCTATAGAAGTTTCCCTACCTCGCTTATATAGTTTAAATCGCGATCCGAGCCCTCTTTAAGACGCCTAAAATTGCACTATTAAACGACGACTAATAGAAGATCCTAGATAAGGATAAAGCAAAGTCGAAAGTCGAG
>NW_006921534.1:3115197-3406838 GCF_000340215.1 Pseudocercospora fijiensis CIRAD86 | reverse complement strand
ATAAGACGGGATAAGGTAGAGAGCCTCGCTCTCGTTTTGTATAAGGTATAACTTTTGTCCGTAGCCGGCACCTATAACCGGCAACCTAGTATAGTTCTAACTTTTTTTCTCTAGCTTCGTCGTCTAGCAATATATACGAACTCGAGCTTATAGAGATATAACCGATTCGAGGCTATTTAAAAGAACCTAATCGAGCGCCCTAAAACCGATACCTAGAATATCGTATAGAATAAGCGATAGTAAAAGCGGCCTCCTTAGCGCCTACTCCGTTTTACCTAAGACGTTAAGACCCGGTTCGATTCGACTTTCTATATAGTTACGAGGGGATGTACTTTACGTACCGCTCTCGAGATCTATTAGAGTTCCGAAGGTATTAAGTAGCTCGGCCTTACCGCCGCCGAATAGCGCTAAGTAGAGTATCTCGTCGATATTAGTAAGTATTACGCGAAGGTTACTACTACGATTAGAAAAACCCGAGGACCGACGATCTACCTTGTCTTTACGTACTATAACTAGCTCTTTAACGAGCTCGAGGAAACCGTAGCTAAGCTAGCTAAGAAGAGCGTTCCCTAGAAAGTAGCTATAACGAAAGCTATAGACACCTCCTATACTAAGTTATATAAATATTATAGTGCTACCTTTAACTCGTTCGGGGATATCTATAGCGTTACGTACTTGCTTAACCCGGTAGAAAAGGATATATACTAGTAGAGGCCGGAATAGAAGGCGGACGAGGTATAGCCGAAGTATTACTAGACTGTTTTAGAAAAGATGTTCTACGAGCGTCGGAAAGAAACTAGTCTAAATGCAGCTCCTATAAAGAAAAAGAAGGTTTAGAAGGCTCCGACATTATACCTATTTCGTAGGTAGAAAGTAGAGGCAGAAGAGGAAGCAACTACTAAAGTAAATAAAGAAGAGTTCGATCTCTATCGGCGCGCGAGTAAGTATAAACCCGTAGGCTCGGAAAGAGGGCTAATAATCTCTAGATCTTACCGGTCTTCTAGACGAATTCGGAGACGATATTCTCGCTATATAGTAGCGGTTAGAGCCTAAGTTTCTAACGATAGCGTCGGTCGCTCGGGACGTCCTCGCTATCCCGAGCGTAGGTATAGGCTATAAGAGGTCTTTTAGTATCGCTCGTTACTAGGGCCGCTTTAATCGAATATTATCGATATACTCGCCTACTACCTTCGAATCTATTATAGTATTCCGATACTATCTCCTCTACTAGAATCGCTAAGGCAGGTTACTAAAGATTATACTAAAGGAGTTAATCGAGGAATTAGAAAACCTTAAGATCGAAGAAACCTAGGAGCGCGAAGAGAATGCGAAATTTAGTCTAAGCGAAACCCTAATTAGCGATAACGAAGAGGAGGAGGGCGGAGGTAGAAGGCGATACCGGGTCGAGAAGCGGAAACGTATATAGGTTTAGAGTAGCTTTAAGGAGACGAAGCGTTTACGTATAAGGTAATATAGCCGGCGTATATAGCCGGTATATATCCGAAATGTGTTTCGAATTCCTAGGACCTAAACAGACTAGTTGCTATAGTAACCGACCCCGCTTACCTACGGACTATTTCTAATTCTCTATTCGCTCTTCCTCTCCTTCTTCCCTTTCCCTATATTCTTAAAGATAAACATGCCTTAAGGATTCGGCTCTTCGGGCCTTCCTAAGCCGGCTGCCTCCCCTTCCTTAAGCTACTATCCTTTATTCGAATCTAACGATAACCTAATAAGGCGGTTTAATAGAAGACTATTTATTCTAGAAGGTAAGAAGCATTAATGTCTCCTTACGATTATATGCTTATTAATTTTCTAGGTCCTACCGATATACCCTCGTCGCCTAAACGCGTAGATAAATATCTTTAGAGGCTAAAGGGCAAGGGTAAAGCAAGCTAAGTATAGGGAGACTATAGCGAGAACGAGATATCGGAAGAGTAAGACTCTCCGTAGTATATACGAAGGAAGGGGGTTCCTCGGAAAATAGTACCGAAAAACAAGAAGGCTATAGGTAGATAGGAGAAGGCTAAAAAGAGTAGGCGGACGAAGACTATTGCGAAGAAAAGTTATCTTTCTATTAAAAGAAAGGGAATAAGGCAGGACTCGACGATAAAGAAGCGGCGCTTTAAACTAGGTACTATTACCCTTCGCTAGATCCGGCTTTTCTAAAACAAAAGAGGGACCGAGCTTTTAATCCCTAAGACTCCCTTCTAGCGACTCGTCCGAGAAATTATATTAGATTTTCAGTCTAGTATACGATTTACGGCTAAGGCGATTAGTGCTCTTTAGGAAGCTACGGAGGCATTTCTCGTAACCGAGCTTAAGCTTTTAAACCTCCTTACTATCTATACGAAGCGGGTTACTCTTTAAAATAAAGATATATAGCTTCTAGCTAAAATTCGGCGTCGGTTTATAGCGGATTAGTTAGAAATTGTATTTAGTCGTTAGATTAACCTAGGAGGAGGCCTATTTTCGTATCCTTTTGCCGGCTATAGGTGCCGGCTACATTTCTAATTTTATCTCCGTACCGTCCCTAAATCTAAGGTACGAAGTAGAAACCTAGCGCTCTATATTTACCCGGCTATTATAGAGACGAGCTACATTTAGATTAGTTTCTTCGCATATCGCGACCTAGCGGGTAGTAAGCGAAAGGGCGATAGAACGTTTATAATACGTCTCTATTTAGACCTAAAATATAAAGGTCCTAAGGAGCCCTAGCATCCTAACTATAAGGAGATTCTTTAGTATTAGTACTTTGATCCTCTATACTACGAGGTAGATAGTAAGCCTACGAGAGAGAAACTTTAACGAGAAATTCTCTATAATACGTAGCGCTATTGTATAGCTATAGATACGTACTAAGTCCGGTAACTCGAAGAAGAATTAAGATAGCGTATTAGCGACCGAGGAAGAGATCGATAGTATACTAGTAGAGTCGAGGTCTTATAAGCGAAGCATAAGATAATATAGGCTCTTAGTCGTATAGAGTAACGTACTATATAAATAACTAGGCGTACTACTCTTATTCACTTACGACCTATATCCTAGGATACTCTTCTTATACTTTTTATACTCTTTTCTAATATCTTACCTATAAGCGCTCCGCGACAACCGAGTAAATATAAGCTGTAGGGTTTCCGCTCGGTACCTTAGCCTCCGAGATAGGGCGGAGTTGAATTTAGAGCGATAGCCGGCACTCGTAGCCGGTATATAGAGACGGTAGTAGGCCTTTTCCTACTAAATAACTAGCTTGTTTAGTATAGCCTACCTAATATTTCTTATATTTACTAGCAATAGGCCTAGGTTACTTATAAGATTACTATAGCTAGTAAAGGCATTACTAAAGAATATCTATACTATAGTAAGATACTATTATTACGCCGGCTATTTATTAAAAGGAGGCTTTCGCCTATTACTATGCCGGCTATATATGCCGGCTATATTTCAAAGTCTCCCGTACCTGCCTTTTTTAGCCGTACCTACCTTTTTTAGCCGTGCCTGCCTTCTTTCCTTGCTCTAACGTTACTATAATATAGGCTTACGCGAAGCTTACTCTATTACCTAGCGATACCGCGATACTACCGCTATATTTAACCTTCGCATCGATACCTATACCTCTACGCTCTATATCTACTACCTCCGCAATACCCTCGCTCTACGCGCGCCTTCGTATACCTTCGTAACGCACTTTTTTCCTTAATTCGACGACTTTTACAATAGCGAGTCTACTTAACTAAGTTACGACGCCTCGTAAGAAGGGACCTAATACTTCTACGGGTCGCAATAAGACCGGAAATAGTAGAACGAGTATAGTATATTAACGTAAGAGGGCTACTACTGCTACCGCTAGCTCCGGTACTAGAAAGGGCGTCGCGAGTAAGGCTCCGCGTAAGACAACGGCGGGCAAGGCTCTACGTAAGACGACAACTAGCGCTTCTACTACTAGTAGTAATCGTACGAAGCGTCGATAGCGCTTAGGAAGTAAGTCCTATTTATAGCCGGCAGCGTAGCCGGTAGCGTAGCCGGTAGCGTAGCCGGCATTCTTACTGTCTTTTTACTAATCCTTCTTTAGCCGTAGCCCTCCGTTAGATTCGGCAGTATTAGAAGAGTTCTAAGCTCCTAATCCGTAAAGCTCCTTTCTAACGACTTGTTCGCGAAATTGCCTAGGATTATAGAACGGACCTTCGCTTCTAAGCCTCCGCGATAGGCGCCCTTTAAAAGGCTATAGAAGCCTACCTAGTTCGTATCTTCGAATATATATTTCTCTTCTACCTCTTTTCGGACTATACTAATACTATTTTAGCGGTTAACCTTATAGCTATCTACGCGAAGCGTATAACGATTATAGACAAGGATTTTAAAGTACTCGATTAGATTCTAAAAGGCTAGAATGTCTATATTCGAGACGGTGCTAGGTAGGATAGATGTTCTAGTAGAAAGGATATTCGTAGTATTATCTATAAGCTTTTCTGTATACGAAATAAGCCGCTATTATACGGCGCTATATACCGCGCTCTAAATACTCTCTAAGTATATATATATAGTATAGTATGCTTTATTAGCCGTACGGAATAGAAGTCTCCTAAAATCCCGTTAGTACTAAGGAGTAAAAAGGCCGGCTACGCTGCCGGCTACGCTGCCGGCTACGCTACTAGCTACGCTGCTAGGTTTTTCAAAGAACTAAAAGAAGATAGACATTCCGGTTGATTTGTATTAGTTTAGATTTTTATAAAAAGAAAACAGGGAAAATAAGGAAGGTTGAAGAGCCTAATAGTTATAGTTATAGGCACTATCCCTGTTTTCTAGAGCATATTATATACCTGCCTTCGCAACTCTACCTAATACTCCCTCTAAATATCCTTATACTCTACCTACTAGAAATTCAACTAGGTACCTAGACCTATAGCTGCCTCTATATCTTTTACTATCTTCTATAGGTTAAAGGCCTCTTCTATAGTAGCCTCTACCTCCTTATACAATACGAAGTTACTACCTGCCCTACCCTTTATATCTCCTAAATAACTAAGAGTTCTAAGGAACGAACTAGCATTCGGCCTTAGTATAGCGAGTAACTAGTAGAACGTTCTATAGAGCTGCCTTATAGCTCTTTTATATACTATACCGATACCGAGGGAGGAGCTATCCTAGACTTAATGTAACTAATGTATTTAGAAGAAGGACTATCTACGGAAAGTCTAAAGATAAAGTGCGGCAGTTGTAGCCTTAGGCATCAGGTACGTAATAGACCCTAACACCTAGACACACACTCTAAGTCACCCCCTTAGTACGTGCATATCGCTATAGAATGAAGCAAACCAAACACAATAGCTATTCAGTTAGCAAAGTAAACAGGGGTATTAGGTAAGCAGAAACAGGTGAACAAACTAGACCACTCTTAGGTTAAACAGACAAAGCAAACAAAGGCCCTTTCTTCTTAGTACTTAGCAGCTAGCTTTGCAGCGCTCTCAATAGCGGCCTTACAATCTACTAGGTTCAGTTGTTTAATAAAGCGGCCGTACTTAATCTTGTTAAGCGGCTTAGTAAAGCTATCGGCTATCTAATTATATATACTAACCTATTAGACGACAATAGTACTATTAGCAATCTTCTCTCGAATGTAGTAAACACGAGCATCTATATACTTCGTACGGCCATTAATAGTAGTCGATTTAGTAATAGCAATAGCGGACTAATTGTCCTCGTAGAGTGTTACTAGGAGAATATAGCCCTTATAGCTAATCTCCTTTAATAAGCGAGCTAAGGCAACTGCTTCCTTAGCCCCTATAGTAAGTTGAACATACTTAGCTTTAGTTAATAACAGTGTAACGAGTGTCTAGCGGCCGGACTTATATAATAGAGGTCCGCCTACAATAGTAAAGTAGAAGCCGCCTATAGAGCGGCGGGTAACTAGATCGTTAGCCTATAAGGCGTTATAGTAACTAGCAAAGTTCAGCTTATCGTTCTGTATGCCTTAGAAGCGTATACCGCGGTTGAGGGTGCCTACTAGGTACTTAATTAGCTAAAGGAGTGCGGTATAATGTTCTTTAGTCGGGTTAGAGATAAATCGTAACAACAGGCCCGTAGTGTAGCAAGCATTAGGTCGTATAATTATAGCTAGCTATAGCGCCTCGCTAACACCTTCTTAATACTAAGTCTTAAAGGCGGCACTAGCTGTATAGCCCTTAGGTGCGCGTTAAATAGACGTCTTAATATAGCGAGGTGCTATTAGAGCAGCTAGACCGACACGGCTACGTATACTATATTTCTTACTAAGCCTATTTAAATAGGCATCTTAAACGACGTAAATAGTACGCTAACCGCGGTTACGGATAATCCGTATACTAAGATAGTAGTATAGGTCGCCTAGTTCTCGCATATTGAAACGGTCCTTTAGTAACTAAGCAACGGCCTCTAGTGCTAATAGGCTATAGGCGATAATAATTATATCGTCGACGTAAATAACGATAATCGAGCCGCTAATAACGTGTTTAAACACACATACGTTAGTTATTATTAGTACAAAGTTCAGGCTCTTTAAGTACTTCCGAAGCTCTTTATACTACAGCATTGGTAACTGCTTTAGACTATATAGTACCTTTAGCAATAGGCAAACTATGCCCTTGCTACTACGCTCTTTAAAGCCGTATAGCTGTTTAACGTAGATCTTATACTTATCGCTAATTAGGGCATTAAGGAAGGCTATTAGAATGTCGTACTACTTAGCTTCTAAGTTATAGTATACAATTAGGCCAAACAAGGCTCGAAGTGTGTACGGCTTAGTAACGGCCGCATAGGTCTCGTTATAATCCTGTCCTTTAACCTATATAAAGCTACGGACGACCTAACGAGCCTTAAACCGGCTTACATTGCTATTAGCGTCTCGCTTAATAGTAAAGACCTATCGTCTACGGACAACCTTCCTACCTTCTAGCACCTCTAACCGAGATATATAAACCTATATATAGTTGTCGATTAGTAACTTGTATTTAGCCTTATAGGCTTCCTTCTATTATAGCTAATATAGTAACTAAGTCGCCTCCTTATAGCTCTTCGGAATAGGAATGGTGTCTCTATTAGACTGTTTAGCAATGTAATAGGAAGCTATAAAACCCTTAATATAGGCTATCGGCATGTTAGCTATTATACGTCGAGTTAACCGCTTAATACTACAATTAGCTAGATAGCTACGTAACAGGTTACGAGCCGACTTGTTGCTCTGTATCTTGCGCGTAGAACGATTACTAATAGCTTTAGCTAGTCGCTTAAACTTAGGCAACTAGCCTAGCTCGCCCTTCTTAGCGTTTGGATTATATGCTAGCTCTTCCTCGGCTAACTAAAAGCTATCTTTATTACTTAAAGCTAGTAGTTGAACTGGTTAAACGTCTAGAAGGTCGTTATCGATTAGCAACGGATTAGCGACCTTATCGGCTATTTCCTGTATAGGTCCTTGTATAGGCTGTTCTTCTTGCTAAGCTAGAAGCCGCTAGACTACACTAGCAGCCTCGGCAGGCGACGGAGCCTCGTTGCTTATAGAATTAAACAAAGCCGGTATAATAGACTCAAGGGTAACAAACTCGTTCTTAAACAAGTCGTTAGTGTTAGTGTATAGCTTTATACTATCTAGAAGTAGGAGGTTACCCCCTAACTTAACAAACTAGACGTCCTTAGAAGCGATAACTTTGTGTTAATTAGGCAGGTAAATCATATATTTTCTAGAGTCTATAGAGCCCTTAGCATAGCTAACTAGCTTGCTAACTAGGCCTCTGCTGTCTATCTTCTTTCTACGAGTTATACTATAATCGTAGGCAACTGTAGTATAGCTATAAGCTCGAAGGTGCTATAGGCGTAGCTGTATTCGTAACTAATTAAGCTCCTTAGCTACAATAGTATATAGGCTTCCTCTATTAGCGGTTAGCGTAATATTAAGGACCTATATAGCGGAGGCAACAGTATATAGCTATAGAGACTTCGGAAGGTTAGCCTATAGCATTATCTTTCTCGCAGTCGTATATACGATATAATTGCTAACCTTAGTAAGGCTATTCTAAGTTGAAGAATAAGGTGTAGTAACTTGTAGTATAATACCCTCGTCTCGAGCCTAATTTAATAGCTAATTTCCGCCGTATTTACCCCCTCTATCGAGGCGGTAGATTAGGATTAAGTAACTAGTCTGTATACGGATATATACACGATAGTCCTTAATAGCTACTGCAGCCCCTGACTTAAGCGTACTAGTATATTCGTATCGATAGCCTAACTTAGCGTATATAAACAGTGTAAAATAGCGCTCCTATAATAGACTAGGGTTAGTAATAGTAACTATATCTATACAGACAATGTAATAGATCGTAGATAGTCGCACGCGTAGTAGCCGATTGTATTCCTTGTGTAATATAGCTATGCGATAGGCAATGCAGTTGCGGAAGTCCTTCTTAGCACTAGAAATAACAATCTAACCCTTAGATTCCATTCTTAGCAGCTTGCAGTAATGAATATAGCTATATCGTAGATGCTACTTATCTATAGTGCCTATAGGCACCCCCTTCTTCGATAGAAGGGCAACTACTTCACTATCTAGACTAGAGGTTAGTATATAGAGATAGGGAAGACCATTCTTACGGTATATCTAAGCGATAGTAACCTTATTGCCCTCTACTATCGTAAACAGGATACGCTTATCATTTCGGTAGAAACAACCCTTATCGGCAAGCTTCTTAGTAGACAGAAGGTTAGCTGCTAGACCTAGAACATATAGCGTATCAGACAGTTTTATATTGCTAACACTACGCTTATTAACAACCTTAGTCTAAGCTATACTAACTATCGTAGCGTGCTTCGTGTTGCTACTAAACCGGACAGGAATGTAATAGCCTTCGTATTTAATAAGCAATAAAGGGTCGTTTACTATATGCATACTAGTACCTAAGTCGATAACCTAATTAGTAGTACGAGTGCTAGCCGTAAGAGCCGTAGAAACCTAGTCGCTAATAGTAACTATAGTAGCGCTTGCAGTAAAGGCGTAATTGTAGTTTAGGTCTAATAACACCCCCGGGGTAGCATTAGCCGTATATAGGCCCTAAGCACTATTCTAACTAGATAGTAGTTGCTATTGCTACTAAGCAGTCAACGCCTATTATTGCTTCTTCTTAGCCTTCTACTTTTCGCGACGAAGACGGTCTTCTTCCTTTAGGTAAGGGTATTTAGTATAGCACCGATCGGATAGGTAAGCGCCTTAGTAGTATAAGCACTTCTCGCGATTCTGACTATTCTAGCTATTTCTACTACGACTACGACTATTGTTGCTATTTCCGCGGCTACTACGACCGCTACGGTTCGAGTTACCTCGACCGTTACTATTGCTACCTTACTATTATAGTTAGCGTTAAAGACTAAAGAAGCCATTATATTAGGCCTAGTTTAGTTAAGCTATATTTTTATTAAGTAACGCGCTAATAATGTTGTTAAGGGTGCTGTTATTAATAGTGTATTCTAAGGCGCGCATTTGCTTACGGCGCATCTATACGAAAGCCTCGTAGAACGGTGCGATTTGTATAATAAATATATAGATAGCCTAATATTAGCTAATAGCTAATTTAGTGTCCTTTAAGGCACCGAGCTTCTTCTTATACTCATTGCAGAACTTCTTAACGTCCTTACTATCGTAGCGAAGGGTGATATATTCCTAGTAGAGTATGAATTTAGTAGACCCACCTTTACTAGTGTATTTCTTCTTAAGGAAGTCCTATACTTCCTAGGATATAGATAGACTAAGTAGTAATTGTTGAATGTTACTAATACAATTGGCAAAGATCTAGGTACGTACCGTTTAATCTTTAGAGTCCTATTTATCTTAGCGGTCTTTAAACTCCTTAGAAGACTTACTAGAGGTCTTAGAAAGGGGTCGCTAGCGGGTACCTTATATATAGCGCTATACCGATATACCTTTAAGGGCACCCTTAGCGGTATAGGCCTATACTAGATAATTCTCCTTGTTCTTTAGCTTAGGGATGTTGCTTATATAAGCGTTAGTAGTTATAGGGGGAGCTATTACGGACAGCGACGGCGATGTAGAAAGAGACTATAGACTTGTCTTAAGGCCTAGGGGCGGCCGATAGGCGCGCCTGTGTTTTTAGTGTAGCGGATAGCTAATACTAATGTTAGGAACGGGTATAGCGGACAGCTAACACTAATAGTAACCGACTCGAGTCTAGTACCTGCTAGAACACTCGAGGGCAGCGGCGGCGACGGTATTAATATCGGCGCAATTTTTAGTAACAAGCGCTAGCTACGCAGCTATCGGAGTGACTATTAGAATACGTAGTGAACGTGTTGTGTGCGTTAGAAACGCAGGGGGCTTATAACCACTTAATGTAACTAATGTATTTAGAAGAAGGACTATCTACGGAAAGTCTAAAGATAAAGTGCGGCAGTTATAGCCTTAGGTATTAGGCACGTAATAGACCCTAATACCTAGACACATACTCTAAGTCCTAGTACTTAATATTATCGAATAGTTCGGTAGGAAAGTGTATAAACTTCTTAAGGAGGAGGACTTCTAGGGAAATCGATAAGTTCTACCTAGATCTAGATAAAGACATTCTACTAAGTAGTTAGGGAATTGAACCGTAAACGAAAGGATAAAATTTATACCTAAGGAGTGCAGTTTCCGAACTGAACTATAATGCCTTATATATATATATATATACTTTTGATTAGTTAGTGCCCTTAGCTAATTGTCTATAGATTTGAGGTTATATAAGTACCTTTATACAACTACGTAGCCTAAGTAGGATTCGAAAATTCTATAAGTACTAAGGACTAAAAATGCCGGCTACGCTACCGGCTATACTGCTAAGTCTTATAAAGGGCTTGCTTGAAGCTACGTATACATTCGTATACTTCTTAAAAACCGATAAATTATATAGTTCGAACTAGCTACTTATATAGTTGCTTAGCAAACCAACCTAAACCAAACTAGAGTTTCGGCTTAGTAAACCAAACCAAACCAACCCGAACTACTACGGGGTCTACGAATAATAGTGCTACGAACAAGAGACGTTGTATTTAACGAGACTAAGTTCTATAACGGCTATAATAACGACCTAGGCGTTGTTATAAATAACTAAGAGCTTGCAGAAGAATATAGTAATCTCGAAGAAGTATAAGCACTAGCCTCGGAGCATCAATTTAACGAACTTCGAGAAGTATACGATACACCTCTAGACCTTGTTAGGTTTAGAGCTAAGGGGGTAGATATACTAATAGGTCCTAGTCGACTTATAATAGTTAACCCTATAGGGCTAGCAGATAAGCCTATTAGACAAGATCCACCTTAACTACTACTAGCACTAGCTAAGACAGCACTAGCTAAGACAGCACTAGCTAAGATTTAGCCTATATAAGTGCTATAGAAACAAGACTTTCTAATTAATCTACGCGAAGCACTATAGCCGCGTAATAACGTGCTAGATAGTTTAGTAGAACTAACTATTAATTAGCAACCTAAGAACGATACTAGTAATAAAGACCCTGCTAATAATGTAGACGCACTAGGTTATACAGATAATATAGACTTTAACTTGCTACGTACTAAACTAGCTAAATTGCTAATGCTAATTAAAGCCGCTAATATATCTTATCGTTACTTACTAAATATAGGAGGTCCGCATTATTGAGTTAACAACCTAAACAAACGATAGCGAGTAGCGGCTATCTACCGAGCCGGCCGTTACTATATTAGCGACCGAGAACAAGCGAGAAACCTCCTTCTATTTAGCAACCTATATATAGTAGTAGAGTACGAAGCTAGGTCAATATACGGCAATAGCAATAGCGAGCAAGCCGATATCGATCTACTACTACTTCCTCGTAATAAAGACGACTCGACCCTTACTCCGAAGGTAGTAGACCTACTATCCGAGCTACGTAACTAGCGTTAAGTTATAAAGAGCAAGTTTAAAGAGTATTAGATACACGCTACAAGAGTAGAATTCAACAAGGCTCTAAAGACCAATACATTTAAGTAGGTAGATATAGAGGAATACTATTATAACCTACTACTACTTACGTAGGTGTTTAAGTACAAAGGCGATACTAAAGGAAGGCTTATAAAATTCAAGGCACGAGTATACGCAAGGGGTAATCTACAGAAGAATACATACCTAGATATATATGCTTCTATACTAGCAGCAAGAGTGTTCCGAGCCTTAATAGTAATTACCTCGACCTTCGACCTAGAGGCTAAACAAATAGACGCTATTAATGCCTTCCTAAATGCTAGCCTACCCTACACACTATACTTGAAGCTACTAGAAGGCTTTAAACAGAAAGGAAAGGTGTTACAGTTACTATAGGCACTATATAGTCTCTAGGAATTACTAAGGTTATAGTATAATTATCTTACAACTACTCTCGAGAACAAGCTTAGTATATAACTAGTAGATAATATAGACTGCCTATATACCGACCTAGATAAATAGGTATTTATCTTCTTCTATATAGACGATATAGTACTGTTATATTACCGCTAATATCGGCAGAAAGCAATAGAGCTTAAGTAGAAGCTAATAAAGGAATACGAGCTTAATAACCTTAGACAACTGTTATAGTTTCTTAGCATTAAGGTGAAGCGAAACCGTACTACTAGGCAACTGTAGCTGTCTTAGAAGGCATATACGGAGAAGATAGGTTAGCGTTATAGAATTAATCCTAAGGCTAGTAGGCGAGCAGAGGTACTATTGCTAACTAGATACGAGCCGTACGAGAAAACCACCGAGACTTAATATATAGACTTATTAGCAGTGCTAGCATACTAAAGCCGTATAGGGTCACTTAACTTTGTAGCAGTTCAAACTAGGCCTAACATTGCTAAGGTAGTGTCCTTACTATCTAAGGCTCTTTAGAACCTACGACCTAAGGATATAGCAGCAGCTAATTAGTATATTAAATACCTACTTTAGACAAAGTACCTATACTTAGAATATAACGCTAATAGACTAGCGATTACTGCTTATTTAAGCTAACAGCTTTATAAGTTTTACGAGGCTTCTAATGCATTATATAGTGATTATAAAGGCACTAGACAGTCGTTAGAAGGATAGTTATTTAGCCTGTTTAATAGACTAGTCGATTGGAAGGCAGCACGACAATCAACCGTTACTAAATCTACGACTAAGGCTAAACTGCTAGCCGCCTTACATGCAGGCTTAGAACTAATCTAGTAGAAGCGTTTCTTTAATAATATTAGCCTTACCTTAGACAGCATTCCTATACTGTACTATAACAATATATAGACTATCCGCATTATTAAAGCTAATGCTAGCAAACTAGATACGAAGCTCCGTTATATAGACATTTACTAGTGCTAGCTAAGGCAAGAATATAAGGCTAGAAGGATTCAATATAAATACCTTATAATATAGGACATACTAGCCGATAGACTAATAAAGCTCTATAGCCCGTAGAACTAGAAGAGGTTTATTAAACAGCTAAGACTAACTAAACTAACACTAGCACTAGGGGATATATAAGGAGGCAACTCTTCCGCTAACAACCTCTTCCTCTTTAGTAATACGAAGACAACTCTATATAATACTTAGTAGGCGCCCCTCTACTAATAGGGCGACCTTCTACTAACTATAACTAAGTTAATTAAATATACCTCTATCGATTAGCGCTAACAAAAGTGTCTAATACGATAACGACGGCCAATTAGAACAAAGAATTCAACCTTACCTTCTAATATAGACTAAACAAATAGTATAGGCAACCGTATAGAAAACCTTACCTTATAGGGTATGTTACTATCGCCTATATTATTACTTCGAGAGTTACTTCTACTAACTAATAACAAGTCTACGGCGATTGTATTAGTGCTAGTAATAATAGTGCAGTAGTCTTAGCTAAGGGTAGCGTCCTTAGTTAAGTTACCTATCCTAATTTATTAAACCTATTTAACTAATATATATCTTACTTAATCCTTTATCTAATTAAATAGACGCTACCTATGCGATTAATATAATAACCGATAGTAATAATGTAACGGGCTTAGTTTAGCTAAACTAACTTTACTAACGATACGAGTTCTTATATAAGGCTTAATAGTATCGGTCTGTACTTAGACTATATAGGAAGACAATAGTTCCTAGTAATAGGGACCGTATATAAAGGTGCATACGCAGTCCGGATTATGTAACGATATCCTTCTAGGGTAATCGGGGTATGAAATAAGACTCTCTTATATATAGTATAGATTTAAACTAATTTTTTGTTGTTTTAGTAAAGCACTATATAAGAAGATAAAAAGATTAATTTTTCTTTTGTTCTTTTTGTTCGTATATAAAGAAGCATTAACTACCTTGCCTAAAACGGAAGGTGAACCCCTTTTGCACAAGCTAAGGGGGTATATAACGTATAAGCTCGGTTATATAACAATACGTGTCCTCTTAGTAGAAGAAGGATTTTTATACTATATTTTAGACTATAGAATAAGGGGAACATAGACAATTAACGAAGCCATTATTGAACCGCTAGCAAGGCAGTATTACGTAAGTAATCCACTGCGCTGTACGTGATAGTACTGGCTTCGAGTTGCTTGTGGGTCCTATCAGCCACCTGGACTCGGAAGGTGGGGTGGGGTGGGGGTGGGCAACTGAACAAGTTCAGAATTGTGGCGAGGCCCCACACATCTGACAGAGAAGGAGGTATGTTGAAGACGTCATCGTGTGCTTGTGCTTTCGAGCTGGCACATGTCCCGGAAAGCGCCAGGCGTTCTCCAAATATGAATTTCTTGAGAGGCCTTGGCCAGGAGGCTTTGACGGAGACGACGATGTTCGCAGTGCTCTGTCGCTGGTCGTGAGTGCGCAAAAGCTGACCTGTAAAATAAATGTCTCAGAGTCAGCAGAAGCAGCAAGATTCGCGAATTATAGCAGGCACGTGGCAGGCGTAAAGCAGATGCAATAAAAGGCCGGGATGTTTGCAGTTCAAACGTGAGCTGACTGTCACGACTCACTAGGGTGATTATTGCCGGAGAATTCAGACGTCTGGGAAAATCTCAACATGATTAGCCACTACGAGGCGATAAATTGCTTCTCCGCTCTCCCCGGGCAGAGCTCCTGTCAGACTCGTCTGCCAAAGGCTATCAGATGTTGATGAAGCCGAGTTCAGGTCGTACTGGCAAGGCCGGGCAAGCGCCAGGGGCTCTGCACAAGGTAGTTCGAGGTGGCGAGAAGGCCCGAAAGTCAATGAAAAGCAGCATCCATGTAATGAAGGGAAAGAGGTCGTCATTTAGAAGTTGAAGTGTTTATTATTGTGTTGTCGAGGATGATCTGCGCAGCTGGAGAGTCGGGAAAAGTTCATTGTCGATCATTTGCTATCTACTAGGCAGAGGAGTGCGTCTACGCAGCTGCGCGAGCAATAACATCAGGCAAAGGTGCATGATGCTGGTGCTTGACTTGACTTGAGATCTGATTGTTTTCCCAGACCAGAACTCAGAAGATCATACGTCGTGTGTGCTACGCACATGCAGCCTGAGCTAAAGTGTTCAACGTCTGGAGCAAGTCGAAGACGTGCGGAAACATGACCGGACGACTTGACTCAACGGAGCGTGGCTTCCGTCCTAATGGCTTGCAGCATGCTGTGACCACTGTAGCTGTCAGACGCCTAGAAATCTAGCGTAGTCCACCCATGCCAACGAGGTCTATGTTAACAACGACTGGGACGGCATTGAGCCCATAGCGCCGATAACCAGCATTCTGTGTCTTCGTGGGAATAGTGGCGAACTTGTATGGGCACTGCTTTCGTCGAAGTGCATGAGTCAGCATCCAATTCGCCAAGCTGTCGAAGCTAAATGTACCACAGATGTATGTATCTGAGCCAATGGCTTGGTCGCATCGTCGCAAATCAGGGTCAAGTGTCATCAAGTGTCGTGCTATCCATGGCATTGAAGGGTCTCCGGCGGAGTGCTTCGTCGTACTTGGTAGGAGCGCGGAGATGCGGTGATGACGCGACGTCTCACAAGTTCTCTCGTCTTGGAACAGTCCAGCTGCCAGCTGATGGTGGCAGACGAATGCCCATCTCCCGGGTACCTTGCGCTCTCGACTTCACCTCATCGATTCTTCCCTTTGCAAGACTAATGCCAGGCACAACCCAATCTCCGCAGCTACACTGCATTCCCTGCCACGCATACTTTCCAACGTTGGTCTTGCACTTCGGGCACTCCAGGCGACCATCCAGCTTGCCCTGCTCAAGCTCAGATCGCATCCAGGAGAGTGGATCCAGGAAGTAGTGCGCACATGCAGGTGATGTGGCCTTCGATTCGGGACCAGAAGTGCCATCCTGCACTTGGCAGGGTTTGTGGTTGATTAGATATTGTGAAGTGGCCAATGCACGCCTGTGATCATTAGCATCTTACAGCGTGAACGCCGGCCGAGGATTTGAACGTACCTGCACTTCCTGCAGCGCATTTCGTAATCCGCAGAACCAGCGCCTCCGGAGTGTTCGTCTTCGAACCTGATCTTTTCTGCTTCAGGAGCCTGTCCGCAGGCACGACTCAAAGCAATTTCTTGCTGATATACCCATCGTTGATAGGCAGGGACGTCTTGGACATTGTCAGGAGCGCCCATCTCATGGTACAGCTCCAATTGTTTCCAGAAGCCTTCGTTCGGTTCACAAAGTGGCCTGCTCTCACGTATCCTCGCCAATGCCTCGTCAGGGCTGATCCCATATCGGTGTATCAGATAGGCACACGCACATGTTGCGGACCGCGACTTGCCCATTGCACTGCATCGTCAAAACAGTTGGTATATGTTGAGAACAAACAGGCAATAGGAAATTTTTGTTGAAGTTCTTGCGTAACATGAGTATGATCAGGGCTAGGCGCGGATGAGTACAGCAAATGCTCTCAGGTGGCACCAGATGCGGGTGGGCTCTTGCGCAGAGTACAAAAGGGCCACAAAAGCTTTCTTCGATTGAGGGTGTGCAAGGGAAACGTGCATGGTAAGGAGACGGGCAAGCTTGCCGAGAACTCACCAGTGGACGAGAACTCCGCCGCCGGCATCGAGTCCATCCTGAATGAATTTGTTGGTGGCCTCGAAATGCTCCAGCAGATTTTCGTCATCAACATCATCAACTTCTACGACTTTGTGTGTGAAGCCTGCGAATTGTCTCTCATCGGGCTTGAATTTTAGGATAGACAGCACATGAGTGATTCCGGCGTCGTGCAGCGCTTCTTTGCGGCGCAACGTAAACAGACTACAAAATGATCAGATGGGGGAGGGGCGTTGCAGGAAATGCTTTTGGACGCACCCGCCGATGTAGAAGTCCAAGTCTGCTTGAACTCTGTCGAGAAGCGCCATGCCAAGCAGGCCGCGGACGATGTCGTCGGTGATGGTGGCTTTTGGTATGGGAGTAGTGATGTTGTTACAGTTGTTTGGCAGGGGCACTGTCATTTTCGTTGGCAGGGATGGTAAAACTTTATTTTCAGAGGCTCGCCGGCACCAGCAAGATGTGTAATGTCATACATACGGTATACAGTATACCCTAAGCCTTAAGACTGGTCACTGGGTGGTCTCCGTTCACTCCGCCTGGGTATAGAAAGATGGCACCAAGAACATAGTACTGCATGCTCGAGCACGAGACCCGCTGATGCATACAATGAGCTCTGCTGTTGATTTCGTAGCTATAGGCAGAAGCGCTAGCGTAATGCGCCAGAAGCGGCATCAATTCCAATTAGGGGTCCCGCCAGCGTGCCTATATGGATATTATTTGGCGTTCGCTGGAGGTGTGCACGCTGTGTTTGCTAGACTCCAACAGGCTAGGATGAAGAGAGGTTGCGCACAGTACTGCAGCGAGTGCATCGAGCGAACGGCGCACACTGCATCGCTGTGTCGTACGAGGACGAGGGGCCTGGGCCCATCCCTAGCCTAGCACACGTTTGGTACAACTCGAGCACTGTGGCTGTGCCTCTCCAAATACTCTCAGGTAGCCTGCCAGTCACCACCGGCCAGCAGCCAGCAGCCAGCAGCCAGCAGACTGGCGAGCACCAGCTCTCTCTGTATCCACCTGCCACCGGCAGCGGCACGCCCATCTCCTTCGAGTCGCATTGCCTGGGTCAGTGGTAGGGCTGGACGAGCGAATCAATGCGCCGTACACACACTTTCGCCCTGCTCGCATGATCACGGTACGTGGTCCTGACTGCACCAGCTTACCTCTGCTCACCCACCTGCTGCTCTGCATCGCCATCGCCCTCGTCCTCGCCCTCGTCCTCGCCCTCGTCCTCGCCCTCGCCCTCGCCCTCGCCCTCGCCCTCGCCGACCGCCGCCGCGTGCAGTGTGCAGTACAGACGCCTTGCCACCACAGACTGTGCTGCTGCACCTTGCCTTCACTGCGCTTTGCTTGCCTGCCTGACCTGTCACTGCACCCTATCCAGTGGCAGTGGCAGTGGCAGTGGCAGTGGCAGGGGCAGTGGCAGTGGAGCTCGTGTCTCGCTCCCCATGCGCCGCATCTGAGATTGCCAGTCGCCGCGAGTCAAGATCATGTCCCAAGGCACGCCCTCCATTCGCATCGAACACCAACGCTTTCACAGCCCACCCCGCTATCCGCCAGCCGCAGCGCCAATGGCCATACCACGGACACACCAGGCTCCTCCACCGCCACTGCCTCCGCCTGCCTTTATCCCACATCTCGCCGCAGGCCAGCACGACCCAGGCTGGCAATGGGGTAACGATCCGAATGGCTCAGACTTCGGACGGCCCGCGTCTGTGAAAGCTGGGAGCAGTCTGCTTGGTGGAGCAGTGATGAAGGGGCTCATCAATAGGTACGAACAAGAGAAAGAGCAAGAGCAGTGCCCTCCCTACTACTGCAATGGAGGTGTTGACAGTCTGCGGCGAGGGAGCTCGGTTTCGACTGTGACGCTGACCCGCGACCACGACATGGCCGAGGCGGGGAGTTTGACCCCAAGCGATGAGGACGGCAGCTTGTCGAGGCCACCTTCCAACTACAGGTATGTTGCAACATTTGTTGCTTCTTTCCCGTGCCTATCAAAACATCATGTGCCATAGCGACCCACCACTCATCAACTGCGTCCCACTATCGCCTTGAATCATTGCACAATACTCGACACAACGCCAACAGCCCTACGATCGATTGGGCCACGACATTGGCGTCTAACGGTGCTACCGCTGACCTACCCACCACTAACAATACATTATCTGCACTGCTGCATTTTACTGGAACTGTGCCAAACGCCCACATCTACCACAGCTTGACTATTCCGCAAGCGCCGCAAGCGGATCGCTCGGCTCGGCTGAACGTATACATGGTGAAGGCTTCATATTGAGAGCGGGCCCTGGTCGGAGTCGAATTTCTGTGCTTGGTTAGACAGAGTCGACACAGCCGCTTTTCTGAATGAATCATGAGGATTACACAACCTAAACTCCGACACCGACACGTTGATCTACCAAGCTCTTCGAACAATGCGCGCCTGAGAAGCACTATTGATCCTTATACATATTCACCTCCATGCACTGTTCTCTACGCGCGCGCATGAGCGATGCTAACTTTGTTCGATTACAGACTTCATGGTGAGAAGCACCTTGAGCAACGCACGTTGGAAGCATCTTCAAATACGTACGACAAGCAGCTCTTGAGTCGCATTGGAGGTCCCAGCAATGGCCCACCAACGCCCAAGCGGACGTCTGTTTCATCATACACTGGAAGCCTGCAAGACACCGCACAGCTTGCACAGGCAGAGAGCGAGCGGCGAAGCAGTCAATTGCGGCCACTTTCGATGCCTGAGAGACGACAGGGTTCGATGGATTCCCCCGTCAGCACTCGATGGCCTTCTTCTGGCGCGGTTTCTCCAGTATTTAGTGGCTTCTGGTCAGAGCACGGTCCACCAGCACCGCACTCGCAAAGTCAGACACGGCACAGCAGTCTGACCTTTGATGATAGCATCTCACAGCGAGGGAGCTATGATCAGTCCATGTACGTCCACGAAGACTCCATGGAAGACGGTCCCATGAGCAATCTCAACATACATGACCGACACGACCGGAGTCCTGGCTCTCACACATCGGACGAATACGCGAGAGCTGGAACCAAACGAAGAGCTTCTTCACCGCCACGCGATCACGCACGGGACGAGCAGCGCTCATCTGTCAGCAGCGCATCAACAGGCTACAGTGAAATCTGCCACCGGCGGTCGATTCAGCAACTTCCACGGGGTTCGCCCGTGTCTCGATTCCATCCAAACCACTCTTCGCTCTCCTCAGCCTCGTCCTATGTTCCGCGACATGGATCACTAGGATCATCACTTGGCGTGGCCAGCATACCAAGCAGTGCCACAAGCTATGGATCAGGGCGGCTCTCTCCGGGCGCCTTGTCGCCTGCACCCGACCCTGAGGGTAGGATATGTGTGCCATATGGAAGCAACAAGGCGTTGAGCCCCAATCCTGCCGTGGCTCATCCTTCTCATCAAAGAACATTGTCGGAGAGCACTCAGGGCGGCCAGCAAAGAAGCCCTGTCGAGAGCGCTGTTCATTCTCGAAATGGCTCCGTTACTCACCTGCAAGGCACCTATATCTGCGAATGCTGTCCGAAGAAGCCAAAGAAGTTTGATACTGAGGAAGAGCTGAGACTACACGAGTCGGAGAAACAATACACCTGCGCTTATTGTCCAAATCGGTAGGCTTCGTCCCGCAATGACGCCAGCTTGCACCTTACACTGACATGCGACACTCTAGCTTCAAAAACAAGAACGAGGCCGAACGACACCAGAACTCCCTCCACCTTCGAAGGCATAGCTGGTCCTGCGCTGCACTTGCTGGCGTTGAAGCTGCATATCATGCCTCCACAAACGGTAACGGTCGAGATGTGTGTGGCTATTGCGGCGACGAGTTTCCGAATCCACCGCAGTGGGATATGCGTGCCGAGCATCTCAACCATGTCCACAAGTTTGGCGAATGCAATCAGGCTAAGAAGTTCTTTCGGGTACGCTGCGTCTCAAAATGTTTTACTCCACTGCTCGTACTAAGAATTTCATGCCAGGCCGATCACTTTCGCCAACACCTAAAACACAGTCACCAAGGCACATCGGGTAAGCACTTTTGGAGTTCGTTACTACTAAATCTATGCTAACGTGACCCAGGCAAATGGACCAACGTGCTGGAGGTGGCGTGTATGAAGGACGAGCCACTTCCTGAGAAACGCGTGGTGACCCAAGGCAGTCAAGCTCCCCTGCCAGCGCTGATGGTCTCCACCTCTGGTCTTTCAAGCTCACAGCATTCACAATCAGCGGGTGGTGACCCGAGCTAGCCGGTTGGAATTATTTTGCGACCATTTATGAGGAACACACTGTGAGCGTTGACTGGATTCTGCGAAGAAGCGTAGAGGCTCCTGGATTACGATTTTAATGAACTGCATCACTTCATGAAGGGCGGAAAAGCATTTTTTGGGCACAGGCATATGTGAGTCCTCTAGATCGCTTGTTCAAATCGTGTCATAATATCGGCGTTGGGTTAGACCTTGTCCCGACTACTTTTGGGAGGCACGGAAAAAATCACGGCGAAAGCAAGTTCGCCTACATCATGTTGACGGCGGCCGCATAGCATGTGCGACTAATGCATACTGCAGTAGTTAAGTAACCTGCGGTCTAATCACTGGCTTCGACCAGCCTTATGACTATGGAACGGATCAAAGGAGCTCGTTGGCAAGATTTGTCTTCAACCAACGCACGAGAGCTGGCATTTGGCAGTCAATCTTAGAACGGAAATACTGTTCTGCATGACCATCGTGCACTGTTGATCCACAATGCCCCGCCATACGACGGGAGTACGAATCTAGCTATCTCGGGAAGGATGGAGGAGCTTCATCCCGTCAAGTGCGAGCCGTCGTGCTTTTGTACCCCGATATTACCCGTGTCTAATACTCTCTGTTAAAGCCCACGGCCGACGCGACGCACTGTAGCACATCTGATCTTAGGGCTGACATGGCTCTTTCAGAGATCAGGCTCTACCTAGAAGCAAACGGTGAGCAGTCCTAGGGGCATGTGATTACAGCCGTGTCTTTACGTCAGCAGACAAGGCTCGACGGGGATGTCAGCATTAACGAGCTAGGGTCAAGCGCCATCGCAGGTGGCATTTCAGGATAGGTCATGCACAACGTGCTTGGAGATCTTTCTGACTTCTTTACAGTACTTTTGGTCCACCTAATCTTGCTGTACTGAGGCAACATCAAATTGTAACCGGTTTGTTGCAAAGCCAAGAAAGCTGAAAGAAATAATGGGGGCGTGCGACGAGCGTCGCAGATCACTAACGCAATGCCAACAGCTGAACTTGAAAGGGGATTGGCAAATAGGACGCCTAACATCAGATCCGCACACACAGAGAAGCTGTGTTCTTTGCCCTGCATCTCTCAGCTTGCACTATTCTTGGAAGTATGGGAGTACGATTTCCAGCTTAGCCGAGCGGCGAGAGCTGGTACTGCCGTTTGTACATGTACGTACATACACCAACCACGCGGATCATGAGATTGCAGCTTGCCGTGCCGTGTCTCGAACGCATCAAGAACGTGGTTTCCAATCTTCACCGCTGCCACCTGCTGGATCGGACGTTTAGCAAATCTTGGTTTACTAGAGAGACCATGACTTGAAAAGATCCTTGGTACAGTACACTGCCATCCTTTGAGCCCTATAAGGCGGAGGCTAGTTGCCGGTCGGCCTTGACGGCAAATTACCTTTTTCAAAATTACTGCAAACTACAAAAGATCTGCAGTCGGTTTATAATTCAAGATTCATTCAAATAGATCAAGACAACCTTTGACTGTCCACTGCAACATCACAGCACACTTCTCACTAGATGCGAGTTTTGGGATTGCGATTGAAGCTCCATTAATCCACTTCACTGGGCTCCAGTGAGGCAAGCGGGACGACCCTACAGTGCATAGTTACCAAGCATACCAGTTCCGATACGCCCCTGAAGAGATACGGTCTCCTACGCAGGACGGAGATGACAGCACCTGAGACCTGAAGAACCAGGCCGTGGTTCATATGCTTCGAATGCAGACGCGGCTCGTTCTCTCACTCAACGCTTCGTTTGAAAATCTTGACATGAAACCTGAAGAAATGAATTCCCGTGTGTCACGGAAAGAGTGGAGTATTGCCTACCTACCGGATCGACATGCGGAGTGCCGTTAGTTGAACATCACTGTTCGGAGTTTGTGGTGGCTGCTTGATGCTATTTCTTACATCTGCGAAGAAGGGAGATGAAAGTCTGGTTGAGATGGGAGGAGCTAGGCTGAAGAATTGAACCAAATTTCAGGCTGTATTGTATCAATAGCGCCCCTTCTCGCAAAGTCTTCATGTTGAAGAATATCTAGCTGGCGTTGTACCCAGTTCCTCTTTGTTGAGCTGGAATCTCATCACGGTAAGGTTTCTTCCAAGGTTACTGCGAACTCTTTAGCTATATGGCTCTGTACAAACCTGGTCGTCAGTCGAACTCGATGCTGCATTTGGAGAGGATTCGATGGAGGAAACGTTAGTAGTGTATGGCGCTTGCTAGCAGGAGCACAGCAGGAATCATAAAGATGCGATGGATGGATCGGTGGTTGTATTTTGCGATGAACGGCGACACTAAGAAACACTATGCAGGAACTGACGAGCAAACCTCCCTTACCAAAATGTACTTCCTTCTCCGATCCCTCAGTTCCTTCTCGGAAAGTGATCAGATCGCCGACTCCGCCAGGAGAAGCAAATTCTGTGCATTCTACCACCTACCTTACCATCTGAAGTTGATTAGCAAGGAGGAGTGCGTCAAAAGACTCACTTCTCTGGAAGTTTTGGGTCGTACAGCTTGCTCCCAAATTCCCGAAGACACTGATTGAGGCCGAGCGTCACCGCGCGCTTCCCAAACATATTGGTCTGGGCTGTTGTGAAAGTGTAATGCGAGATTTCTCTCGTGTCAGGATCTCTCATAGCACGATTGACTCTTGTGAAGTGCCTTGGGTTGCGCTCAAGGAGAAGAGATCGATATGGCTGTGGGGCGCCATTGGCATGATCAATGCGCAAGCTGTTTAAGCTCATATTGTCTCGTATGTGTGCAAGCAAAGTCGCCCTGCTAAATTCGCCGGAGCCGTCACATGCACACAGTTCCGACAATAAGACATGCCTGAGGGTCGGTTTGTATGTATTGAGAAGGTCTGTCAGGCGTGCGATAGGGATTGCGAAGTGATTGAGCTTCAGCGAGTGTAGTCGAGGTAGAGGCTGTTCGATCAAGGCAGCCACGACTTCTAAAGGTCCCTGAAAATTCCCGCGAGCGTAAAAGTGAATCTCGACAGATTGCAGAGACTGAAGTCGTTCGAACAATTTTCTCAGTAGCTGCGTGAACCTTTCACGGTCAACTAGGCCTTTTGGACGACCGTTGAGATGGAACTTGCCCCTAAAATCAACATGGAGAGCCTGCTCTGCGATGTCATCGAAGCGAAGTGCGTTCAAAGCCGCTTGCAAGCCGGGTAGTGTCAGAGGAACCGTGAGTGTGTGGTATGGGACAACGGTTTCGGCGAAAGTCTTAGTTGTCTTTGCTTGAATAGTCCTGCTAGCGGCCCGGAAGGCGCCGAGAGAAACGATGTCCAGGTTTCCAGCTATTCTCTCGACTATCTCTGTAGGGAGCTCCTGCAGATTCATGTTAGTAGTTTGTTGTCCGTTCTTGCTCATGTCTGTCCCCATGTGGCTTAGGCTCTGCGCGCGTTTCAGGTATGCCCTCGAGTCGTCCGGATACGATAATTCGTGGGAATGGAGTGAGGAGGTATCTTGTTTCTAGATTCTGGTCACGCAGTAGAAGACAGGATTCAGGGCGTGCCGCTTTTAAAAGAAGATGAAATCTGCCGTTGAAGCGCATTTTGTAGCCTTTGAAGCCTTGTTCACTTTCCGTCGAAAGCCATTCACGAGCAGTGCCATTGTTCGACTATCAAAGACGTTCACCAAATATCTTTGTGCGTGAAAGCCTGGAAAGAATCGCATCGTTGAGGCTATGTCGCTACAACCCTTGGCCAACAATGGCATGGTTAACCACACAAAGCGAATACAACTGAAGATGAAGCACAGCTCACCACGTGATATACCGGCATCAGAGTAGTCACTCTGATATTGACCACGATCCTGGCAGCCATACGATGAGACCTCGAGTCACTCTAGGTGTACCAGGGCACTCATCTCGCGAAAGTCCGAACGCAATAGGTCACGCCGGAGGGCCCGCTGTTGCCAACGCTGCATCGTATAAGCCGCGCGAGCGACCTTGTCACATGCTACCGCATTCTTCGCTAAAGTGCATCGGACATCGAAGTTAGAGCGAAGATCTAGCGATGTCACAATTTGCAGCTGAGCGGAAAGGATGCAAGTGTGGCTAGTGAGCAAAGGGGCCATGCTGACTGCATAAGACAGTGAGACGTGCTGACGATGTTGTGCCAACGGCCCGTCGTTAACAGTGGTGCTATAAGCTACCGCCAAGACTTGATTGACGACAACAGAGCTCCTGTCGCGTATCGCAGGATCGTGAAGCTGGTAGTTCGTGGTGGGTGAACGTTTGTCGATGTGACGGTGAGACGTCGACCCTGGCTTTCAGCGTCGTATCCCACTTTCGCGCTGTCCGCACCATTAGACGATACCGAATATGTGGGTCAAGGTCAGATGCTTCTCCTTCGCTCGACTGACAAATGAAGCATTGTACTGCACTGATGTCGTCTAAGAACCCCTCTCCGCGGGATGGATATGCTCTCATGTTCGCGAGGACTTCAGCTCGGTTGTAAGCCGGCGCCAAGAGACTCCGCAAGAGACCACTGAACAGCGCTCAGTGAAGGACACCAATGTCAGATAAAAAGTCTCAAACGGAAACGCATTCAGGCTCAGCCTGCTCCTTGCATCATTGCTCAGAGCGCAATGAGATTGTAGTGTATGCTCGGTGTATAGCCGAGGCAGTTTGATCGCTCAAGGTCCTTTTGGAAGCTCTGTGGGCACGCTGGGAAACAGGTTCGGCTGCCTCATGCGTTCTTGCTGTCTCTTCGCGGCCGCAGCCTGTGCCTTCCGCTGCTGTCGCATCTGATAGAAGCTCTTGTGAAGCTCAAAGATCCTCGGGCCTTCGACCTTTGCCTTCTCAGCGTCTTTCTTCTTTTCCAGCTCCTTCAGCCTTTCGTCTTGCTCTTTCTCCAGCTTCCTCTCTTCCTCCTCATCTTTCTTCTTCTCATCTTCCGGCTTCTTGCCGGCCTTCTCAAATTCTTTCTGCCGTCGTCGGTCCATCTTTTTGCGCATCTTCTCCGCGAATTCCTTCTTCACGGCCTCGATTTCCTTCTCAATCTCCTCGTCCTTCTTTTTCTTGGCCAGATCTTCAGCATCTTTCGCAGTCGCGAACTTGGGATCCGTCAAATGACCAGGGCATATGTAGAAGAAGTCTTGATCTTCGTTGATGAGCACAGTGCTGCTGGGTTTGAAGCAGATCCAGCATGCTTTAGCACTGGCTTCGGCCACTAGCCGGCGGGTGTATACATTTTTGGAGCCATTCGCAGCCATATTGGGATATGCCCGTTTCAATGTCGTGTATGAGGTCGGCGATTGCCTGACTGACCTGCAGTCAGCGCTCCTAGAGGTGTTGTGTCGAGTGAATACCTGGTAGTGGAAGCGGAAGCTGGGGACGCGCCAGTAAAGCAAAGTGGACAAACATGGTTATTCTAGCGCACGATAAGCGAAAGACACCCCTGCTATCGCTCTCCTAAAATTTTGGCTGGAGGCAGGAACCGTGACTCTTCCGATCAATCTCCTAGCCATTGGCACTCTATAGACTAGACCACAACTCTACAACTCAAGCCAGAGTGTCGTAATAGATCGCGAGAATGACTTCAAACGGCAATGCTCCGGCGGCGGGAAAGCTGTGGGGAGGCCGATTCACCGGCGGCACTGACCCTATCATGGTGCAATACAATGGTAAGTACAATTGCTCTATGTGAGCAATCAACGTTACAGATCGATATATACATACTTCCCTGGTATGTCTACCGACTCCCACCATACTGATACTTAGCAGAATCCATCTACTTCGACAGAGTGTTCTATTCGCAAGACATTCGAGGAAGCATAGCATATGCCAGAGCGAACAAAAACAGTGGTCTTCTCACCGAACATGAGTTCTCGGAAATCGAGCGTGGCTTCAAGCAAGTACTCCAGGAATGGCAGGAGAATAAGTTTGAAATCCACCCCGGCGTGGACGAGGACATCCACACTGCCAACGAGAGACGGCTGGCCGAGATCATTGGCAAGGACGTCGCTGGCAAGCTTCACACTGGACGCAGCCGAAACGACCAAGTTGCGACTGACATGCGACTATGGCTCCGCGACCAGCTGGAGATTCTTGAGCGTCACCTCATCGCTTTCTTGAAAGTCATTGCTGCTCGTGCCGAGAAGGAGATCGAACACGTCATGCCCGGCTACACTCATCTTCAGCGAGCTCAGCCGATCCGGTGGAGTCACTGGATGCTGCTTTACGGCTCTTTCTTTGCATCGGATCTCCAGAGATTACGAGAAGTGCAGGCTCGCATCAACAAATCACCACTGGGCTGTGGTGCTCTCGCAGGCAACCCATTCAACATCGATCGCGATGCTATGGCCAAAGAGCTTGGCTTCGATGGTCTCATCATGAACTCAATGGCAGGTGTTGGTGACCGCGACTTCGTCATTGAAACAATGCAATGGGGCACGATGCTTATGACCCATCTTTCACGATGGGCCGAGGACCTCATCATCTACTCAACAGGCGAATTTGCCTTTATCAAGCTCGCAGATACATACTCCACGGGATCATCTCTTATGCCTCAGAAGAAAAACCCTGACTCACTCGAACTGATTCGCGGCAAGTCTGGACGTGCCTTCGGCCACATGACCGGACTCATGATGAGCGTGAAGGGCATCCCGTCGACATATAACAAAGATTTGCAGGAGTCTGTCGAGCCTCTGCTTGACCACATCAAGACTGTTGGCGACAGCGTCCAGATAGCTACTGGTGTGCTCTCGACACTCTCGATCTACCCAGAGAACATGCTCAAGTCGCTTTCTCCAGACATGCTTGCTACAGACCTCGCAGACTATCTCGTTCGCAAGGGTGTGCCTTTCCGAGAGACACACCACATCTCTGGCCGTGTTGTGGCTCTTGCTGAAAGCGAGGGCAAGCCCATGGATACGCTGACGTTCGAGCAATTGAAGGGCGTCGACGGCAGGTTCGAGAAGGATGTGCTGGGCGTTTTTGATTACCAGAAGAGTGTTGAGATGCGCTCTGCCAAGGGCGGCACAAGCAAGAGTGCGGTATTGGAGCAGATCGAGGCTATCAAGGTGACGCTCGCTGGTGGACAGTAGGAGGTTCCGCCGTTGACCCTGGAAGAGTGAGCATTGGGAAGGAAATCGTCGCGCATTCAACCCTCGGGCGGACTTGTATTAGTAGAATAAAGTGGTAAGATCACATTGCGCAAGCCAACAATATTCTAATCGAGACATTGAACCAACGCTGCAGTTCCCCATCCCACCATGCCAGCCACGCCGGCTCACAGAAAGGGTATCGCAGCATCGCTATGGGCAAGAAAGCAAATAGTACGCACTCTCCGACTATGTGCTCCTTCTTTGGTGTCGTTGCGGTGGACACATTGCTCTGACTGAGAAATGTGCTGCATCTGAGCATTGTCCTCTCTGTCCATGTAGTTTGCTTCGAAGCAGCGGAGGAAGCTGTGCACTGCGAGCATGGCATGCTGACACATCTCTCAGTATATGCCGGTGACGGAGACGGGGGAAGTCATGTCTCCCTTCTACGCTAAGGGGTGCACATCATCGCGACCTATGTCTAGATCATAATTGCGGACAGAGGTGTCGACCATGTTGACGCAATACGAATGGAACGTATTAGGAGTCTCAGGTAGTGTGATCATCGTGGTAATTGATGCAACGTGTCGAAGTCGCTTGTGCTCACAGTGCTCACACAGCAAGTCGTCAAGACTATCGCAAATCTTCCAAACCTCCCCCAATGCGGATGGACTCTGAGCAAAGCCAGTAGCAGGGCGGCTCAGTCTTCAATGCCAAGGACCAAACGAATGCTCGCTTGATGCAATAGTGTCTCAGTCTTTGACAGTAAATTTTGAAAATGCTGTCTCGACAAGCGAGGCGATGGCCGCACTGCATATTTCTTGAGTCGACTGGTGTTCTAAGTACCGAAAATCGGCCTCAGGTTCTGGCCTCACGTCGGAGCTTGGGTCATTGTTGTAAGCCTGCAATGTACTTCGCGGTGTCAGGACATTTGGTAGGATTGCGAGAGACATTAAGGCTATATTTGATCAGCGACGTGATGCGCGTAATGACGAAGGTCTTTGGAACATCCTTGTTGTCACAGGATGGCTCAATGGCGCGCACGAGTGAGTGAGTTCGTGCTCGGCAGGAGTTTCAAGCTTTCGTGGGAATCGTGGAGGGTTGAATGAACGTCAGCACTCAGACCTCGCTCGATCCAGGTCCTGAAGAGGAGTTCACGTGTATCACAGCTGCTTGCGTGGTTCCTGGCTTGCCTGCATGGGGCCGCGGGTTGGGATCTCCTGGACCAAGTGTCTGACGATGCGCAGATATTTGCGGGCTGTTATGCTCATTGCGTCAGCGTCTGGCGTACAACCCTGAGGATTTGGTGTGCCAGATCCGAGAGTTTCTTCCGCGCGCGCGCCAGGGTCTGCGAGACGTCGTCCATCCCCTTCAAAACTCGACGAACAAGATCGTTCATGCAAGTTGCCCCAGTTTTGCCTGTGCGCTCGTACAAATTCTGTCTGTGCACACAATTAACCACCTTTTCTGCTCCACTTATGTTCGCCAAGCATAACCGGTATAGTCAGTAAAGGGATAGCCTCCCCTCCATACCATCATCAATGATCATGTGCAGCCGAACCTCAGGCACGCATCCGTGTTGGAGATGAAGCCGAGGCCGAGAGCCCACGATCCCACGCTAAGCAGTGCTAGAGAGCGCGCTCGAATTAGCATGAAACACGCCCGACTAGAACAAATAATGCGACCTCGTGGCAAAGGGGGAGGCGAGAATGGGGTATTCCGGCAATGTATCACTGCAGGCAAGCGTGCGCGGCACGCTGCTCTGTGCCACTGCTCACTGCTCTGTGCCACTGCTCACTGCTCATCACTGCTCCCTGCTCACTGCTCACTGCTGTTCACCGCAGGACTTGTGCAATAGCGCCATTCCGATCGCCATCCAGGGTGCGAATGATACGAATGCAGTCCTGCGCTACGCCCACGCGAAATTGCCGACTTTGCCAGCAGCCTATCGCCCGCCAAGTCACCGAGTGAAGTTATGACCATCAATATGCGATGATGGAGCTGCTGCCAGCCAGCCAGCGAATTGGAGGAGCAATATGCACCCACACTCGCCCCGGAGAGGCTCACTTCACGCACGGTACCTGCAGCGGCTGCCCCCGGGCCCCCATTTGTGTCGAAGGTGAATCCGTTTGGCTCAGCCTCTCTTCCGCTTATGCCAGGCACAGGCCAATCATACCTGGACATCGACACTTGGGCCAGATTAGCTTTGTGACCGTTGATTCTCCTAAATTGCGGCAGGATGAGACTGTGCATGAATCGATGACAGGGGCACCAAGCCGCCACGCCATTCTTTTGTCGACCTGCTCCCCATACAACAGTCCCTGGTGCTTTCCGCCTTCTTCACCAACGTCTTCTGTTTGCCACGCACATCCTCTTTCGTCTCTCGTAGACACTTCCGCTCTTTAGCACTTCAGTCACTCATTTTTGCGTGTTGCGTTCAGTCGGCAGAATTGACTTCTCGCCAATTATTCACATTCACGACCACGATCCCCATTAGCAAACAGACACCATTCGAAAGATCCGATTCGCAACCGATCAGACATGTACAGCAAGATCTTCTTCGCCGCCCTCGTGGCTGGCGCGTCTGCCACTTCACCAGCAGCATATGGCCAGCCTGCTGGATACGGCGATGATTCCAATTCCACCTCTGCTGCGCCAGTCCAGGCATCGAGCAGCGCCCCAGTCGCGCCAGGTTACGGCGGTGTCTCTTCTTCAAGCAGTGCTCCAGTAGCACCGGCCTACAGCGCTCCATCTTCTTCCTCGAGCACGCTAGACTCGCCAATCTCGACCTCATCTGCTCTAGCTGCTCCAGCCTACAGCGCGCCATCCAGCTCGTCTTCCTCGAGCACGCCATACTCGCCAATCTCGACTTCCTCTGTGCCATCTGTACCAGGGTACGGCGGCTCTTCCAGCTCCAGCCCCAGCAGCTCTACTCCAGTTTCGCCAATCTCCACAGCTGGCGCGTACCCACCAGGATATGGGAGCTCTTCCAGCTCAAGCAGCAGCAGCAGCAGCAGTCTTCCATATCCAATCTCGAGCTCTAAGAGCATCCCATTCTACGGCACTGGATCTTCCAGCAGCAGCTACCCAATTGGCCCAACTGGCACTGGATCTTACCCAAGCAAGGACACCACTGTTACCTTGACCAGCACCAAGGAGATCACCATCACCAGCTGTGCGCCAACCGTCACTGACTGCCCAGCTGAGAAGGCCACTGAGACCTACGTTACCAAGACCGAGGAGGTTTTCACGACCGTCTGCCCCGAGTCTGAGGCTTCGAAGATCTCTGCCTCCTACTCCAAGGCTAGCTCCACTCCATACTCGCCAGAGTCAACCGCCGAGGTCCCGTCCTACGGCAGCAAGAGCTCTAGCAGCCCAGTCGCTCCAATCAGCACCGGCGTGCCATCCTACCCAAGCCAGAGCAAGCCAGTCCCATCCGGCTACTCTGCCTCGACTGTTGTCTACAACAACACTCTTACCTACACTCTCGGACACGGTTCATCCGCTACCGTTGTCACCACCACCATTCAATCCACCTCGACTCTCTACGTCACCGTCGTAAGTCTTGTGCAATGCTTTCCGGTGATGACTTCGCTAACATCTTGAAAGACCGCTTACGCCACCAAGCCAGCCACTTCTGAGGCTCAGCCAACTGGCTCTGCTCCAGGCGGCTACAAGCCAGAGAGCACTGCATACACTACCATCAAGTCTACCTCTACCATCACCAACTACGTCACTGTCTACCCAGCCAAGAGCACCCAAGGCAGCGCAGGCAGCGCTTCTACTCCAGTCAGCGCTGGCGAGGCTTGCGCTCCAACCACCGTCACCGTAACCGAGAAAGAGACCGTCTACATTACCGTCCCAGCAAGCACCAGCTCTGCTGCTGTCTCCTCTACCAACTCTGTGGTCCCAATTCAGTCCAGCTCTAAGGCATGGTACCCAACTAACTCCTGGGGCCCATCTTCCGGATACGCTAGCAGCACTGGTTTTGCAACTTCCTACACCAAGCCAGCATCGTACCCAAGCCAGAGCTCTTCCAGCTCCAGCTCGACTGAGGGATCTCCAGTGTCATCTTCCAGCGGTACTGCACCAGCTCCGTACCCATACCCAAGCAAGAGCTCCAGCTCAAGCACGACCCCAGCCGCAGCAATGACCACTTCAAGCGGGACTGCCCCAGCAGCATACCCAAAGCCAAGCTCCAGCTCCAGCACTGAGGGAAGCCCAGTTTCCAGCTCAAGCAGCAAGATCTACGCTCCCGGCTACGGCCCAAGCAGCTCAAGCACTCCTGTTGCACCAGTATCCAGCGCAACAGCACCAGCATACAGCTACGCTCCATCGTCGACGAGCTCACCAGCAGCTGCAGTCAGCACCGCATATGTGACTCCAATCCCAAGCAAGCCAGCCGGCTACTAAGCACCACAGAGCTACTAGAGTAGACCCGGTCTTTGAGAGAGAACAGGATTATTGCAAAGATACCACATGTCGCAGCATCTCTTCACGACTTGATGACGGTTAAGCGCTGCCGAAGATTCCCTATTGTTTTGAGTTGCAATTTTTTGGATTGGAAAGCCGGGGTCTGGATGACCTGGCACTTCTCTGTAGCTTTGTTCATTTACAGATTATTTTCTTGTTTGACCTTTGTTGGCTTGCCAACTGCTTGTGGAAGACGCGCGTGGATAAGCAATGGAAATGTGTTTTGTCGTTTTGGCTTCTGTCTGTCTGCACATAGTACGAGGCGAGGCGAGGCGAATGATACCAAGCTGGACTGGCACCGTGAGAATTGTTTGGAATTGACATTTGGTCACCAGGACAGCCTATAGGGCTGTCATGCAAGCATAATACAGCCTGATCTCACAACTCAACGACCGTAGGTTTGTTCAGCATGTCTCGGTGTGGCTGGACGTCGTCTGCTCGTGTCGGGGTTGAGGCTCATCACGTGACCTGCTCTGATTCGTGCACTTTTAATTATCCTCGGCGTGGACTGCGTCCGCCTGTGAGGCCCTGTGAGGCTCCTGTTTAACCGGCGTCAAGCTTCCGCCAGCCAAGCGGTGATGCATGTTGTTCAAACTTCGCAGCATGAATTTGCGTCGCTTGTGGGAGCACACCAAACACATCAAACATTTCCCTTATCCACACTTCAGATACCGTGTTCGTCTCGGTGCAATTAGACGGCGGCCGGTTTGTATATCACACTGCTTCCGCCTCTGTTCCACCGGCGTGGAAACAGTGCGGACCCAGCACGCAATGAGTTGCAGGTGGTTGGTGGCAGCACAGCTTATTCGACCATCGCATAGCACCCATCTAGGCCACGGTGCGTACATCCCCTATCCAGCACACAATGCATGCATCCGCACCGCACCGCACCGCATACTCACGGCACGCAGGCGCCAGTGACATTTCCATCCGGTGACGGTGACCCGCAGTCGCGAAGGCAGACAATTTACTACTTTCTTGTCCATGACGGTAGGTCCTATGCCTGCTGCCATGACCAAAGCCAATGGAGTTATGAAGATTGACGAAATCATCCATAACGAGCCTCCGCGACTGCTCATCATCTTCGACAAGGGCCAGGAAGGGATCACGCGCGTCGTTGCAGACGTCTTGGGGCATACATATCGTCTCCTCGACCGACTAGATGGTGCTCCTGCGTGGTCGGATGAAGCTGTGCTTGGGCTAGAGAATGACTTGATTCCGACGCCGGAGGAGTCTTTGCGAAACATACAAAGGACACTCATTACGACTCATTGCATCGATTTGCAGGACTGGAGGCACGAATATTTCACTTCTTTTTGCGACTATGAATACCTTTACACCAAGGCCACATCCATTCGGCGAGACATGGCCAGATTCCTTGGATTCGTGCTTGGACAGAACAAGCCCCACGAAGACTTGAGGAGGAAACAGCGAACCACGTTGCTGTCCACCACCTTTCCCGACATCCGCGCAGCGTTGCCCAATCTTGATATTCTTTCAGTTGGAGCTGACTCCGTCGAGTTACGCGTGGACCTTTTGAGAGATCCATCCAACGAGAAAGAGTTCGGATCCGTACCTAGCCTGAAATACGTTGGCGAACAGGTCATGCTCCTGCGTCAACGGACAGAGCTTCCCATCATATTCACCACTAGAAGTACGAAAGAAAACGGACGTTTTCCGATGGATGATCCCGGCTTATACTACACGTATCTCTACAAAGCAATACAATGGGGTTGCGAATACATCGATGTTGAACTATGGCTGCCCGAAGACATGCGACGCAAACTCGCAGCGGAGAAAGGCAATAGCAAGATAATTTCCGCCTGGTAAGTGCAGTGCTTCTCTTGAATAAGCCTCATAGAATTTGTGCTGATCTGGCTGCAGGCATGATTTCTCTGGCCGGTGGACATGGACTTCACCAGACGCTCATCGGCTGTTCAAAGAGGCCGCCGTCTATGGCGATATCGTGAAGATGATCGCGCTGGTGAACACCATGGAAGATAACTACGAGCTAGAGCACTTTCGCTCAACTATCCAGAACTCGTATTCCCATCCTCCATTGTCAGGACTGAACATGGGCTCGGTGGGACAACTATCACGAACTTTGAACAAGGTGTTCACACCGATCACACATCCACTACTCCCTATGATCGCAGCGCCGGGCCAGCTGAGCGCGGCCGAGATCAATTCGATGCTGCATTCCATGGGACAGATGTCGCAGCTCGACATGTATGCAATTGGGCACGTCAGAACCAACGGACACGCTATGTTCTTCGAAAAATGCCTCAATGAGCTCAGTCTGCCCCATCGACTGCTCACCGTCGAACACGAGCCCTGTGGGTCGATTGAGTCAATCATCACCAGGTCCCGCTTCGGTGGTGCTTATATCAATCCCCCACAAGCAGTCGACGAAGCGCCTTACTTACCCACGCTTACAGAAGCAGCATCAGCCATCGGTCAAGTAGATACAATCGCTCTTCGGACCAGCAATGGAACGAAAACACTCCTTGCCGATAATGTGACGTGGAAGGGTGTCAGAGCCACATTGACGAGAGACTTCGTACCAAGTGCCTACTCGGGGAGAGCGGCTGTTGTCATTGCGAATACAGAAGCATCGGCAGCTGCAGCAATATACGCATTGACCAGCCTAGACATCGGACTGATATTCACCATTGGATTCCAGGCCAGCGGTCACCAGCAACTGCTCGGTCTTATAGACTTGAATAATATCGAGCAGCCTTTCGCCGTCATCTCGGCTTTACCAGCAGAGAAATCCGTGGCTGCGATTCCCGTATTGAAACACTTGAGCAGAAGTCCGCGAGAGCAGTCCAATCGGTCTGGCAAGATCTTTGTGGATCTGTCGAACGGTATCAAGGGTAATGGCGACTCCGTCTCGGTGGCCGATTCTCTGGGCTGGGCTTCATACCCGTGCTCAGACTATATCTCTTGGACAATCGTGGAGATGATCCGCTGCTTGGTAGGCGAGAACGTTCCTTGGGATTTTGTGAGGCTTGCAGCTGGCAGAGGCCTTTACACATGACGATGTCAACGAGGCTATGCGACATCAGGGTAACACAGTCCTTTCTGTAATTAGTTTGGGGTGACTCGTGATTGTACGCGATTTATGATACCACGCTCATTGTGCGGATCCAACCCGGTCTCTTTCCCTGAAACGTCTGGTATGCACGCACTGCTCGTCTCTCGTTCTCGGCCCGAACAGGCTCGAAAGGCAAAGATCGCTAGTAGTAGTCGTCGTCGCAGCAGAAGTGAGATGAGGCTAAAATGCTATCTTGGGCTGATTACAGCGAGTGTTGTAAGCATAGCCCGCTTCTCGAGCCGTCGAAACCATCAGGTTCAAATACGACCTTTGTTGGTCGTTCTTTTCTTATCACGACCCTGTTCACAAAATGGAAAGTCTTTCGATGGCCTCGGGAGGGGGCAACGGGGATTCACGTTAGCCGAGAAAGTTCCCAAGATGAGCATATCGCCGCCATGCAACAGCATATTGCTTTCGTCTTCCGACGCAACGTCGCGTTGGACAGCGTGGTTGTGTGTTGTTATTAATTCCATTTATAGTCCGTTCCTCGGCTAATCCGAGTGCGGCTCGGTAACCGCTAGCTATCGCATTTAACGCTATACTAGACTCTGGTCTATAGAAGTGTCGTATAAGACGTGGAATAGTAACAACTCTATAAATATCCTAAATATAGGAAGTAAATATTATCTAAAATCCTCCTTAGAGTCGCCTTATAGTCTCTCTAAAGACCTAAGTATATTTTATTCCGAATATCGATCTAACCTAGCCTAGGGTAATACAAATAGCCTCGCCTTCGTTATACTAAGTAGTAACCTAGACTAGCCTTATCTATCGCAAGTAGATCTATCGCTATAAGCGAGAAATAGGAGATTTATTAGTATCTACTAAAGGCGTTATATATAGTTACTAGGATCCGGTCGCCTTCTTCTTATCTCTAGATATCCGATTTCGAAGAATATTATTATTATATAGATATTATACTAGAGCCGGTCGTAGTATAGTATCTAAAACGCGTTATATTATATCTAAAAGTAGCGGGCGCCTTCTACTACTATATAAGGACCGATATATTTATTATTAATCTATATCGTCGTTATTATTATTATTAGTCGTCGTCGGTATATAAAGCTATTATCGTATTATCGCGTTATCGATAGGCCTTAGACTAGAAAGAGGCTAGAAGATAGCGACGCTAGGCGCTATATCTAGAGTCTAGAGATAGGTCTTAGTTTTACTACGTTACTAATATATAGCTACTTATACTATATACTACGAGAAGGTACCTACTAGTTACGCGTAGAGATATTAGATATAATATTATAAGGCCTATATATACTATAATATTACGGTATATATAGCTATTCTAAGGTCCTTCCTTATAAATATAGCGGTTAATATAGCTAGATATAGCGGATAACTATACTAGAGGGTAGATGTCCTCTATAATAAATCGTATTTAGTATAGGCCTGCCGCCCGCCTATAGCTAATTAATCTATATCTCGTGTGTGTTTATAGGGCATATGCCGTATTTGTAAGCCCGAAAGTTAAGTATACTATATATTAATATCTCTAGTCGCGCGGCGCGCAGTTGTATATAGTATACGGCTACGACGGTACTTACTATATATACTATATACGACGTACGAATAGGGCTAATCCTGCTGCCTATCCCTTTAACTGCCTCTATAGTTAACTCCGTCGAATACCTACCCTAGCTCTACTCTTGTCGGGTTCTACTTCTAATGCTAAATATAGTATAGCCCTATACAAACTTATATCGCCCCTCGAATAGCAAAGATGTCCGATTAGGTCTCGGATTTAGCTATAGTAGAGCTTAGGGTTAAGAAGCCGACACCTTTACGAGTCGTCCCCTAGTAAAGGTTTTATAGTAAACCTTAGCAAGTAAAGGTATAGAAGGTATAGAAGAAGGTATAGAAGAAGGCATATATAATAGAGGCGCTAAGCACGCTACCGAGATAGGTATATAGATAATAGACCGTAGATTAAGACCTTCTAATAACTAATTAGCTACTAATAACCGAGTCTCGGTTATCTCGTATACGCCGTCGACTAAGTCGCTATAAGCTTAGTAAAGATACACTTCTAGCACTAATTAAACCGCTAAGTCTACTTAAGAAGTAGTTTAATATTAGTCTACTTATAGCTAAGGTTAACTAGCTCGTAGAGGCAGTAAGGGACTTAAGGGTAGATATAAACTGTTAGGGCCAAAGAGGCTATACGTAATTGGCATGTAACTAGGCCGAGTAAAGCTAGGGTCTTAATGCCTTAGGCAGGGCTTAGTGCTTAGCGTTAGGCCAACTCTCCTACCTTTCTCCCTCTCCTCCTAGAGCTCTATCGAATACTAAACTGATTCACTACCACCCTATCTACCTGCTAACATAACCCTTCTTATATAGTATTCGATCTACCCTTTAAGGGCAGTAGCTAGATAGTCCTTATTTCAAGCTTTTAGCGGTATAGCTACGAAAACTATCGATTTAACTATATTGCGCCCGAAGAACGGGACCTATACGTACTATTCTATCGAAACAACCGTACTAATCATTAAGCAAGGCCTTCTATACGGCCTATTATACTAAGTCAAGCACACTAGACCGATATTTACTAATTCCGCTACATCCGTATCTTAGGGGCTAATAATATATTATTAGTATTACCCCCTATTACAATAGCCGGCTTATTACGAAGCAACAACAACCGTGCTGCCGCTAGCAGCGCTAGCAATAACAATGCTAGTAGCACAGTACCTACTAAAGTGCCTGCTAAAGCACCTGCTAAGGTGCCTGCTAAAGAGCCTACTACTAGGCCTGCCGAAGAACCTATAGTTCTAGGTAACGACCTAGAATTGCCTGTCGACGACATTCTTAACAATATTGTTAACCGTCGATATAGCTAACTAGCCTTTAGCCCCTAACTAGTAGGGAGACTCTAAGAAGCTACCTAAAACAGGCTTACTACCCTACGTTAAGAACAATAGCTAAAGGATAATCTCCTCGAGATTCGCCGCCTACAGGAAGCCCTAACAACTACTGCTAGACTAGAACTAGTAGCAGTACCTTCTATTTAAAAGAAGGATGCTAAGCTTAAAGACTATACCGTATTTAATAGCTCTAGCCGCAAGCAGTACAATAATCACATATATAATTGTGAATTGAACTAGCGGAATGCACTAAGGGCCCTACTAGACGACTATTCGCTAGTCGTCTATGCTATGCAATATATTAATAGAGACCTAAAACGCACCTAGGATAACCATTTCGACTCCCTTACTAATTAGACCGCTATTTAGTAGCAAGACTATAAGACTATTATACTAGACACCCTTAGAAATCCTATACTAAGGCAACAACACGCTTAGGACTAATACCTTCGAGCTAAACAAAAGACTAATTAATCGGCTCGCTTATTTAAGGCCTATTTAAAGACCCTTAAGGACGATTTGCTAGCTAAGACCGACTCTATCTAGATTTCCGAAATACGCCCTAAATTGCGATAGGAATTGGTCCTTGAATTAGACCGCCGTCGTGTGTTCGAACAGGCCAACCTAACACGCATTTAATTTATAGTCGAAGTAGAAACAGCCGAACGGGCTATTTAGCTCTAATAACGACTAGAATCGAGGATCCGACTAGCTAGTACCAATCGCGGCAATCGTAGTAGCCGCGGAGGAAACTAAGGTTCCTACTATAACTATAATGCTAATAATAGGAATAGTAATAATAACCGTAGAAGAGGCCGTAGCCGCCGGCTATATAGAGGAGGCCGCGATAGGGGCCGTAGAAGGGGCTCGTATCCTTATAACGCTAACCGCTTAACTAACAATAACAGCTACGGCAGTCTACTAACTAGATTGAAGTGCTTCAATTGCGATAGTACTAGCTATCTACTAGGCTAATGCGACAAACCTAGGGATTAGGCCCGAGTCGACCGTGCTACCGCTAAGTACCGAAAGCACCTTTTAGCAGCTAACGCTACCCCTATAGGCCAACCTTCGAAAAAAGAGTAAGCGCCGTACTAACTGTTAGCCTCGTGCGGCGTAAAACTATCGACATTGTACTAGCTATTATACGTACCTATCTCGTATCGGGTACGTATAGGACTAACTATAAGACTAAGGTTACACTAGATCTAGGAAATTCAGTTAGTGCCCTTATTAGCCATCGCCTAGCTAAGCAATTAGACCTTCGACAACTGCCTAGGACTAACCTACTAACCCTTGCTTGGTTTAATAACGCTCGGCACTTGACCTACGGAGCCTACTATATCTATATAGCCCTAAGAGACGACCTCGGCAATAAGCGCCTGCTAAACTTCACTGCCTACGTAGTAGATATAGACAGCCTCCTATCTGAGATTGTTATTAGTAACCCTGTTCTTAAGTACTATACTATAGTTATAGACTTAGGTAGTCAATAATAGCGATTTAGAATCGCTAGGAAAGAGGACATTAAACACATTAATGTTAGCGAGTGCCCTAATAATATTAGGGTCCTATTTATTAGCAACCTAACCCTAGCTAATCCGACGGCCGACCTGCTCGGTAGTAATAACGATAAACTAGTGCCCCCTAATAGCATAGATCCTAAACAACTTAGGCGTATACTAGAACCTATTCGAGAGACCTATATTAATGTGTTCAAACACTACCTAGCATCGATATTGCCTATGTTTAAAGAGACGGATTATAAGATTAATATTATAGAGGGCAAGGAGGTTCCTTTTGGACTACTCTATAACCTTAGTAAGCGCGAGCTTGCTATATTACGTGAGTACCTAGAAGAAAACCTAGCTAATAGTCGTATTCGGTATAGTAACAGCCCTGCTAGTATACCTATCCTGTTCGTACTAAAGAAGGATAGTAGCCTACGCCTATATATCGACTATCGTAGGCTTAATGCTGTTACTATTAAAGACCGCTGTCTACTTCCGCTTATTAATAAGACCCTCGACCGCCTTTCTAGTGCCTACTACTATACTATACTAGACATTAAGGATGCATACTATCGCATTCGTATTCGTAAGGGCGATAAATAGAAGACAGCCTTTCGTACTCGCTATAGCTATTTTAAGTACTTAGTTATGCTATTTAGGCTAGCTAATACCCCTACTATATTCTAGTCCTATATTAATCGGGCCCTATTAGGCCTATTGGATTACCTCTGTGTAGTTTACCTAGATAACATCCTAGTTTATATACACTCTCCTAACATTGCGGAACACTAGGCTACAGTCCGCAAGGTACTCGATCGCCTAAGGGCCTATAGCTTATATTGCAAGCCTTCTAAATGCACCTTTGCTGCTAAAGAGGTATCATTCCTCGGCTTCCTCGTATTAACTAAGGGTATTAAGGCTAATCCTAATCGGATTAAAACTATTACTAAATAGCCTATTCCTACGTCAATTAAGGAGCTGCAGTCGTTCCTCGGTTTTGCTAACTTCTATCGCCGATTTATTAAGGGCTATTTACGGCATATAATGCCCCTAACTAAGCTTACTAAAACTAAGGCCAACCCGACTAGAGAGTTCAAATAGACTAATAAGGCGCGAGCCGCTTTTAACGGTTTAAAGCAGCGCTTTACTGAAGTCCCCTTATTGTACTATTTCGTACTAAGCAAACAGATCCGCATTAAGACTAACGCTTTATAGTTTGCTATATTAGCTATTATGTTATAACAGGCTAATAACAATTACTAGCACCCAATTGCCTTCTTCTCGAGGAAGATAATTAATGCTAAGCGTCGCTACGAGACCTACGAGCAAGAGCTCTTAGCTATTGTCGAGGCCTTTAAGTATTAGAGGCATTACCTCGATAGGGCCTAATATACGATATAGGTCTATACAGACTATAACAACCTCCGTAGCATCACTAAGGTTACTAGAGTTATAGGTCGATAGGCTAGATAGGCCATCTACCTCGCTAGGTTTGATTTTGATGTGTTATATCGGCTAGGCGTAAGTAACCCTACTAATAGCCTATCGAGGCGACCTAATTACGATAGCGGGACTTAGCAATCTATCAATTTATTGTTTCTAACCCTATAGTATAAGATTGCTATAGCCCGTATTATTAATAAGCAAGCGTAGGATAAGCGGCTTACCGGACTCCGCGACGGCTTAAAGCATGTTAATACTCTTGCTATATTAATAGTACGTGTTAAGGCAAAGGCTAAGGACACAGATAGGAGAAGTTATAATAACTCCCTAGTCGATATCGCTATATATAGTAATAGCGATTAAAGCACTAATATAGTTGATCCGGCTACTAGTGCTACTAGATATATATAGTACGTACTACGCAAGACAGCGAGAGTGCTATTAAGCGAACTTGCAGAAGGGGATAGACGAGCGTTTATAGATAAGCTATTACGTGCTTAGCAAAGGGACGCTTTTGCTACTGCTCGTATAGATCAGCTTAGAAGTGGCCGTAAGACTAGATCTAGCAAGAATTGGTCGATCGATGCTAATAGCTATTTGCGCTATAAGGGCAGGCTCTATGTCCCTGCCGAGCATTCGATCCGATAAGAGCTTCTTAAGCGACACTATAATAGTAAGCTTGCCGGTTACTATAGTACAGAGAGGTCGTACGAGTTACTATCGCGCATATACTACTAGCTAAATAGTAAGCGGGACATAAAGGACTACGTAAATACGTATGCTGTATGTTAACGAGTCAAAGCACTAAAGTACTTACTATTTAGCGAGTTGTCTTCACTCCCTGTTCTAAAGAAGCTATTTGCTAAGCTTACAATGGATTTTATTACAGGTCTCCCGCCTACTAAGCGTAGGGGCAGTAAGGATGTGTATAATGCTATCCTAGTTGTCGTAGATCGGTTTACTAAGGGCGCTCGTTACATTCCTATCCGAAAGGATTAGACGGCTATTAACCTAGCTAAGTCGCTATAGAGCAACATCTTCTATAGCTATTAGGGAACCCCTAAGGGGATAGTCTCCGATCGAGGCCCGACATTCACATCTTACTATTAGAGTGAGATTTGCCTGCAGCTAAGACTTAAGCATCGCCTATCTATAGCATTCTATTTACAAATAGATAGTTAGACCGAAAGGCAGAATGCTACGCTGCAGCAGTACCTACGCAGCTATATTAATAAGAACCCTAATAACTAGGTTAACCTCCTATAACTAGCCGAATTCGTATACAATAATAGTGTCTACTTATCTACTAAGGTGTTACCTTACTTCGCTATAATAGGAAGCAACCCTACGCTACTATAAGACCCCCTATCGCTCGAGGCCGAGCGCAAGGAAAGGGAAGCGTGTTAAGTACTAACACCTAAGACACTAGCGGCTATTAAGAGGGTTTAAAAGATGCGAGAGATTTACGCTAAGATAGCTAACAAACTAGCGAAGGCCTAGGCCTATTAGAAGGCTAATTACGACAAACACTACATACCGATAACCTTTAAGCAAGGCGACATAGTTATACTAAGCACTAAGAACCTCCGTATCCGCAAGCACCTATCCCCTAATAGCAAAACAAGGCCTAAGCTCGCACTAAGATACATTAGTCTATTCCGCATTCGAGAAGTTAAGGGCTCCTCCGTATAGGCCTACTAGTTATAGCTCCTACTATACTATACTATCTATAACACCTTCTATATCTCCCTCCTTAAACTATACTACTACCGCGGAGACTCTAATAAAGAAGCCCCTGCTAAACATAAAGACATACTAGCGGATAGTAAGGAACTATAGTCTATAGAACGTATTCTAAAGCACCGGACTAGGCAAGGCAAGAAGGAGTACCTGTTAAGATAGCAAGGCTATTTACCTGAATAGGACTTATAGGAGGCTGAAGACTCGTTTAAGGATATAACTAAGTTGTTAGATAAGTATTAGACTAGCGTAAAGAATACGAAGAAGGCTAAGAGCTTATAGTGCCTATAATGTTACTACTAAGCCTAGGACAATGCTACCCCCGGGGTACTATTAACTAACTAATTAGAGGCAAGCAATTGTTAGTAACAAAGGACAATAAGACTACACTAGGCGCACTACGACGCGTCAACTAATTGCCTACTCTTTTAAGGATTCTACCTCTTCCCTAATGCGCCCTATAGGTCCCCCTCTTATTCTTTATTCTATCGAGGCCTCGAGACCTAAGCGTTTAACAAGGGCGACGCGCGCGCGCGTACGAATAACAGTAATAAAGGTAATAGTGTCGCGCTACGAGCTAGCAGTGCGCCGGCGGCTAACGCGGCTATGTTAGTAACGGTGTTACTAAGTGTATTGTTAGTCGAAGAAGGAAATTAAAAGCAAGGTAAAGTTAGCGCTAAGACGACTAGCGCCGCTATTGTTAACATTACTTACTATTGTCGCTACGCCGTAGGTATAACCTTACCTATACTACGAGCCTAAGGCACTGCACTAGCTAAGTTAAAAGATTGAGCCTATTAAGGGTTTAATCAAAACTTTAAAGCTAAGTCAAAACTTTAACTAAGTTAAAAGATTAAGCGACTAATAGACTAACTAAGGGCAAAACTATAGAGCTAAGCTAGCCGGGGTCGATCTTGCGGATAATAGGTTACTCCTCGATCTATCTAACCCTTTAAGCGAGGCGAACCTCTACTACTATACTTATAATAGCCTTTACCTATAGAAACTAGACGAGCTGTGTTTTTTCGGAAAAGATAAGATAAGATTAACAATTAAAGGCTACTAAACCTAGCCAATTAGGGCTAGCGAAACCACGAACAATAATAGCCCTCGTAACGATAAGAACAACCCTCGGAAGCGGATATAGCTAGGTCTTTTAAGAGTAGACGCAAAGAACTCGGTACGACATTACGCAGAGCGGAGGTAGGGCTGCAATACCTCGTACGTCTACCTATTATAGTAGGGAAGACGCGCTCGTATTGTAATTAGTCGAAGGCCCTTAATTCTTGTAGATATATATTACTTTATAGTTTATTATATATAGGGATAGCGCAGTTAGAGTTGGATATTGTATTAGAAGGTAAGGTTTGACATAGTTACATAATCAGGTAGTTAAGTGTTTAATTTAGCGCGGACTGAGCGGCTTATTAGACCTACTAAGTTAGCAGCAATAGGGGTTGAGACTAGAACAAAGACCGGCTACGAGGGCGCGGCCTTTAGAAGGGAAGCGTATATTAGGGCTAAAGAGGCTATACGTAATTGGCATGTAACTAGGCCGAGTGAAGCTAGGGTCTTAATGCCTTAGGCAGGGCTTAGTGCTTAGCGTTAGGCCAACTCTCCTGCCTTTCTCCCTCTCCTCCTAGAGCTCTATCGAATACTAAACTGATTTACTACTACCCTATCTATCTGCTGACATAACCCTTCTTATATAAACCTTCTATAGAAGGAGGCTAAGGAGTTGCTAGTAGTTAAAGAAGGCTCTCGAAGTAAGGCAATAGTTATTAAGAGGGTAGAGTTTAAGGCGCTCGAGTTAAGGGTTAGTTAGTTAGAAGCGACAATTGCCTCGCTCGTAAAGTAATAGTGCTTAACCTACGCTCTTTAGGAGTCGAATATAGCGGTAGCGGCGAAGGTTATTAATTGTTAGTAGTAGTCGAAGATTGCTTAGGCTCCTAACTCTTAAAGAAGTTATATAGATTAGGCTAGTTATACTATATAACCTCGTAGGCTCTATAGATAGTAATAGGACCGTAGTAGATATACATCTTAGTTGTCTTATGCTTACTGCGCTTATTAATAGGCTACTATTTGAATTGCTAGGCCGTTCTTACGTACTTATAGAGATAGTAGCGCTACTTAGGTAATAGAGGCTTTATTACGTAGACTGCCTTTCTACTACGCTCGAGGCGTCGTTTCTCTTCCGCTATAGGCAAGCTATTACCTTTCCTAATCTAATAGCGTTTGGATCTTCTTCTACTGCTATTATAGGTATAACCTACGATAAACTAGCCGTAGTTTCGAGGGGGTAGCGGAGTTAGTGTATAAAGAGCCTTTACTACGGCCTCTTCGGCAAGGCGAGTATTCTTCTTACTCTATGCCTTCTAAACTATTTGCTACGCTAGTTTAACTCGAAACTCTCTTTAGTAAGTAAAGTCCTTGTTCTTCTTATCGCCTCGAAGAAGTATAAATACGTTAATAATAGCTACGTCGAGAAGGAAGTAGAATAGCAGGTACTATCCCTTCCTCGACTTATACTAAGAGGAATAGTAGAACCGGAGTTAATCGTAGATATCTATATCGCCTATATAATTATTATAGAGTGCCGCGATCTTCGGAATTTGTTTAGGTTCTCGTTCTGCTTTCTAGTAAGGTTGTACGTAGGTATCGATAAAGGTGTTATTATAGGCTCGTAGGCGTACCTATATACGAGTTTTATAGCTTTAGGGGTCGATAGTATTCGTAAGGAACTAAACGAGATTTCTGTCCTACTAGACGATCGCCGCTATACCGTAAATTACCTTATATATAAGTGTATCGAATAGGAAACGAGTCGTCTTATATTCGAGTAGTATAAAGGTCGATTTCTTCCTTATCCCGTTCTTTAGAACCTAACCTAGTTTCTCGAATTTAGCGCCTCTCTAAGGCTACGATAAGGAGCCGGATCGTATAGTGCCGCTCGTAGCAATACCGAGATGCTTTAGTATAGCGAATAGGACTATATTATTAAATAAATTGTCTATATAGACGTAGAAGAAGTATATCTAGAAAGGGAGTTATAATAAGAGTCGAAGGATAGCGACCCTTAGCGGACTTAGCTATACGCTAAGATCGAGTCTATAGGCGTAGTTAGTCGGTTATATGCTACTAGGCTCGCTTACGGCGCTTTCCGTATTGTTAGCGCCTCTCGAGGTAGATACGTAGAAGTCGACCTTTATTTTATTAACCTCGTAGATACTACTTAATTTATTATAACTACTACCCCTAGTAAGCTTATTAAGCCTATCTCGACGCCTCTTATTACTCTCCTTCGCGCGCTCGGCGATTTTAGCGATTATAGACTTTTCGCGGACGATAATATACCTCTCGAGAACCCTAGTTACGAATTCGTCCGTTTCGGCTTCCTAAGAGTATTACTTTCGAGGGCTCGAGAATAAGAAGGAATATAGGTATCTACCCTCGTATAGGCAAAGGACATAGTATCTAATTAGTATAGGCTTGCCTCGCATTATTATAATATAGCTAGATCGTCCTATAAAGCGGATTATAGACTCGTCGATCGATAAGTTAGTACTAGGTATAACGATAGTCTTAAACCTCTCTTATAATAGGTCTACTAATAGCAAGATCTACGCCTACGTAGGCAAACTAGACCCTCTTAGAATAGGACTTCTATACTATAAAGCGGCCTTAATTTATCGAAAGCGCTACTTACTTATATATTTAGCGATTAAATAGATAGGCTAGTATTTGTCGTCTCTTTAGTAGTCCGATTTGTCGTCTATTTAGATTATAGATATATAGACGATTAGGGCTACGAAGATTATTATATCTTTACGCCCTACTAGTTTTTATAGATATCCGAATACGAAGATCTGCGGTTACTCTTTACTATCGATCCGTAGATTTCTAGATAAGTCTAGTTTAAACTCTTCTCGAGTCTCTATATACTTATTAGTATACTTAACTAGCTAGTTTATAACCTCGTCGGTTTATAATAAGTAGAAGAACTTATACTATACGTTATTAACCTTTAACAAGTCGCCTTATAGGTATAAAGGCAAATTCAACTTTCGCTTATACTTAGTCCCCTATAGTAGTTTAAAGGGTATCTTATTCTTATCGTCTTCCGCTAGATAATATAGGCCGCCTACCCTATTATTAACGCTAATAGCCTTAATATCGGCCTTATTTCTAGCAATATATAGCTCCTAATCTAACCCTCGAGGCGCTGTAATAGACACCGGTTTAATAACTAGATCCGCTATCGACGAGTATAGATACTTATTATACTTAATTAGATTAGTAAAGGCCTTATCTACCTACTATAACTACCCTTCGTTATCTTCTTTATTAGCTTCTTCTATATTAGCGATAGTCGCTATAAAGCGGTCTATTTGCTAGTACTAAATAAGCGTGTTTAACTTTACGGTTTAAACCTTTAGGAGTTAGAATCCTACCTCCGAAGGCGGCGGCACTAGAAGAGGCATAGTTATATACTAAACGAGTCTAATAGACTCCTTATTATTCACCTGCAAGGCGCTACACTAATTGCTAAGTATATAGATACTACAGGGTGGAATGCCTGTTTAGCCGACGAACGCTCCGAGCGGACGAGTTTTACAAAGGGATGTGCCCGTCACCCGCGCACGGGTAAACAGAACAGGGCTAGGATCGTTCCAGAAAAAACCGGGAGACTTCGCTTGCATGGCCAGCCAGGCGGCTCTTCGATGGGCCAATTGATCTTCACCGCTGCCCGCTGGCCCAATATACATCTGGCGGGCCTCGCGCTGCAATCTGCCTCTCCTCCGGGCCTCGTGGTGGGTGGTGGGCGGTGGGCGGTGGGCGGTGGGCGGTGGAGGATCTTGCACACGCACCCGCACCCGCACACGCACCCGCACACGCACACGCACACCCTTCCCTTCCCTCCCCTCGCTCTTGCGGCCGGCATATTATTGCCCATGGATGTGTGGCTCTCGCCCGACTAGCGTCTGCCGTGTGCTCGGTTCGTGATGCATGGTTAAATGCACATCCATCAGGTCCAAGGCTCCAAGCGGCTCCAGCTGCTGAGGCGAAGGCCGCGAAGCCCTGCACGTCCCCGCGTTCTCGTGCCTGCGACCTTCCTCTTCATGAGACTTGAGTTAATGAAATGAACAGTCACGCTATGGCGTACCGGCTCCACAGCGATGCGACATCACTGAACCATCCAAGCTCCCCTACCTGTTGCTTGTCCTTGTTGCTCTCTCTTCTGCAGCTCTTCGCCGTCCGTAATGCTTCTCTACCTCACCAACATGCCGTTTCGGTGACAGCACAACGATGGCAATTGCACAGAACAGCATCGATCTGGCGGCTATATCGAGGCCTATCGAGCGCCTGCCGGTCAGGAAACCAAGCGGCGAGCCGAAGGAGGCCATGAATTGCAAGAGTTGTCGAAAGCGAAAGGTATCCTCACCTGACCGGCCAGCCTCCTCTTGGCTCAAGCCTGCCGCTAACGCCTCGGCAGATAAAATGCAACAGAATGAACCCCAGCTGCGAGGCTTGCTCCGTCTTTAACTGTGCGTGTATATACGATGCCATCCCTAAGAAGCGTGGTCCCAAGACAGACGTGCTGGAGGCACTGCTCAAGCGGGTGAATGGTTTAGAGAAGCGTCTCAAGGACGAGAACAAAAACGCCTCGCTATGTGCAAAATCGTCAAACTCTGCAACTGATCCGCAGGATGCTCCTAGGACTACTGAACGCGATACGATGCCGACATCGCCACCCAGTCAGGACACGAAAAATGCTGAGAGGCGGCAGTTGAAGGCAGCACCGATACCGATTGAACCAGCACCTCCAGCAAGAGAGGCCCTAGCCTTTACAGACGCTCTGCTTGATACGTATTTTGCTCGCCTGCACAACAAGCCATACTACATTCTGGACGAGACAGCAACAAGACAAAGATTGCGTGACGGTCGCCTACCAGGGTATCTAATAAATGCCATCCACGCTGTTGCCATCAGATATGTTCCGCATCTCAGTGCAGGCTACGGTGGCGCTGTGCGCTCCAGCCAGGACTACGTAATGCGTGCGAGGCCTCAAATCGATGTCGACGAGCCAAACATTGACAACCTCCAGGCGCTTTTGCTGCTTGCGATGGCAAACTTCCAGAATGGCAAGGGAAAGAGGTGTTATATGGTCTTGACCCATGCAGTGAGCATGGCTTTTGCTCTAAACCTTCACCGGGAGCTTCCAGCCGAGCTTCGAATAGCGCCTTCAGAACGGGAAGGACGTCGGAAACTCTTCTGGACATGCTATCTCATGGATCGTTTTACTGTCAGTGGCTCGAAACGCCCATCCCTTATCTCAGACGACTCGATTCATCTGAGATTGCCAGCGTGGCAGCCACCCGGCTCTCGAGTTTTGGCAGATGGCAACTTCTTCTCACATGGCTCGAGCTTGCTATATGCGTCAGGAGTATCAAGTGGAGTACAAGGAAGTGGTACAATGCTCATTGAGATCGTGCGAGTTCTTGGTGTCACCAATCGCTATCTAGCCGGCGGTGGCGTGAAGGGCGACTCGCACTTTCCCTGGCACGCCCAGTCTACACTTTCAAGGATCAGATCGGATGTAGACTACTGGGCGGCGGCTACACAGGAAGTCTTCACATCGATTGATACGCTCTTTGGATCTCACGACAGCTCAACACTTGTGCTAAGCAAGCTCATTTACCATTTAGTCCATTGTTTGATCTATCGACCATTTCTCCCCATCGATCTTGCTGAACTTTCAGGTTCAGCGCAGCATCAATCATGGCAAATAGAAGCCACCAATCTGTGCTTTTTACATGCAAACGCAATTGCCGAATTGGTGGAGATTGGAAGGAACACATCACTGCTAGACTGGCCATCATTTGTCGGCTACGCAATATGCACAGCGGGCACAATCCATGTGCACGGTGCTCACTACCTTTCCTATCGCGATGGCGATGCTTTCTGTCACAGTGCTGACTTTTTGTCACGTGAGATGAATCAATTACAGGAGCTGCGAGCGATATGGTCCGGAGTGCAGCATCAGAGAGACACTTTGCAAGCTGTCTATGGAAGCCATGCTCAGCTTGTAAAGTCGTTGGCGAGCAGTCCCATGCGCTTTTCGCCGGTTTTCCAAATGGAGGATTTCTTCGACCGCTACCCAGGGTGTTACATTGATGGGGCACATGTCACATTCTCCGACATTGTTCCTGATTCGCTGAATGAAGGATATCAAATGTTCAACGCTCATGACATGTGGCTACAGGAGACCACTTATGCTCCTCATGTGCCTTCTCAGCCACCGTCTCATGCACCCGGTGTGGAGAGGAAGCCGAAGAAGAGACGCTCATCGACTTCATCGCTGCCTTACCCAACCCCAAGATCGGGTACGGACACGTTGCTTCAACAATCGATCGAGGAACAGCACTCTACGGCGCTAAGCAGTGTCCCAGAAGTCGCGGTTACGGACGTGATGAATGGCACCTACGAACCTGGCGACGAACACGAGCACAATCCCATACTGTTTCAAGGCAGTGTCACGCCGAACTTCGCCTTCAGCCCAATTCAATCTGCGCTCACACTGAAGAACCAAACATCACATGATAGCACATACCACGGGCAGGTCATGGACCAGCAAACGCCAAGTGGATTCAGCGGCAGTGCTGAATCGGGCAATCACGAAAGTGAGAACGATCCATTCCTCAGTCTTTTGGAACAGCTAGCGGACGACAGTGATACTGGCTCTGATAGACATCCATCGCATGATATGAAGTTCTACCTGACCAACAAAGCATCGGCTTAAGGAGTCTGACGAAGTGGCAGGTGGTCGTGGCAGATGCATAGGAAATCTTGAAGGATATCGAATGTACTTGGGATTTTCTCAGAGGTATAGCCTGGACGCTTCCTGCAAACGCCACGCTCGCTGTGCACAACCAATTTTGTTCATCAGAATTAATAGCCCCCTTTGATACCGTCGGTGACGCGGGCTCACAAAAGTCCAGGAATGATAGCCTTTCGGTTTCCGACTCGTTCCTTCCCAAACTTCTCCAAGTACCACCGCTTTCCTGCCAGTGCTTGTGGCAGCATGGTCGCAATCTCGTTGATCAGGAAGGTTCTTGCAGGGATGCAGTCCCAACCTCCTATCATCCAGAAACCAAGCCATTCGAACCATTCGCAAAGATAATGTGGGTACAGGATGAAGTGGAAGAGGCCATTCTTGGGAATCATGTAAAGCTTCTCAATGCCAGCGACCGGCTTGCCGTCCTTCCTGGCCTGCTCCTCCTGGCGGCGCTTAGCGGACCTTCTGATCTCGCGGAGATCGTCATCGTGAAAGAGGTTGCCCAAAAAGCTCCAGCCCCAGACGACCAGGCCCAGTTCGATCATGTAGAGCTTGCCAGCCCAGTCATAGATCGTTTGTGGTCCGTAGCCTCCCAGCCAGCCGCCGAGAGATAGACCATTCATGACTTGCCATGCAAATGCCGAGACGAGAACTATTGGATGGATTGGTGACATGGATGGATTGAGGAACAGCGGCGAGAGCACAGCGCGGTAGATGTAATGGATTGTGTAAATGCCAGCCATCGTCCAGTTAGCCCATGGTACACCTCGGAGACCCTCCGCTGGCGGAATTGCGAGCATGCAGTAGTTGAGCACAAGGAAGCCGGGACTTTCCATGATGAACCACGCCCATTTGCCTGGAACGTTGAATTTGGAGTCGACAGATGTCTTGCCTTTGGGGAAGTAGTCGCTCACCCATTGGAAGGCGGTGATCTATTTCCGCCCGTCAGTGAGAGGACTCCTTATTATTGGGCAGAAGCATTGCGAGACGCTCACAATTGGGAAGAACTGCCATGCCCAGACGATCAATTCCCAGTTCTCGCGCGAAGGTGGCAGGACACCTTCGATCAACGGCGGCAACGTAGGCATTGTCGGCAACTCCATGTCGAAGAGAGAAAGGTGGTGGTGGTAGTGGTGGTGGTAGTACTTCAGTCGTCGTTCTCGGCAAAGGCGCGACAGGCATTGTGGCGGTGGCCTCATTTCGTCTGCCGAGCTAGCGAAAGCTTATTCTATATTGATCGCCTTGAGATGACTAAGTTGACTTCGAACATCTCAACAGCTGTCGATTTCGCGCCCGACGAGCTTCGAGGTGAGAGCGAGCCATGGCCGACCAGCCACTGCGCATCACGGAATACGATGAAGCGGACACGGTGACTGCCACCTACGTGCAAAGCGAAGGAAAGAGCCAAGGACTGAGCAGAGTCGATGTCATTGTATGTCAGCACTCGTGGTCGACGATGGCTCCTCAGCATTATTTAATATTGACTTCGACATAGCCACCACCCAGAGATCTCACGTCACTCTCACAGACCGCGTGGCAACGAGCGGTGGACGTGTTCCTGCCGGTCGGCTTTCCCCACAGCGTGTCTGAAGACTACCTGGAATATCAAATCTACGATTCTCTCCAAGCCTTCTCAAGCAGCATAGCCAGTCTATTGTCTTCGCGCGCTGTTCTCTCCAGTGTCGGGGTCGGTGATTCGACCGCATCTCCCACCGCAGCCATCATCCTTTCCATCCTACAAGACTCGGTCGGCCGTCTCGCAACAATCCTGTTTGCCCACAGCTTCGGCACATCATTGGAGCCAGAATGCAAGATGTACAGACTCCTTGCCGATGTCTTGAACGATACTGGCTTCGTCCTTGACTGCATGTCTCCGTCTTCCCAAAGCCAATCAGAGTCGTCGTTCTCAGCCTCAGCAGCGTTTTGCGATCACTGTGCGGAGTCGCCGCTGGTAGCTCGAAAGCAAGTTTGAGCGCACACTTTGCGAAGCAGGGCAATCTCGGAGAGCTCAATGCCAAAGACTCTAGCCAGGAAACAGTGATTTCACTGGTTGGAATGATGGCCGGAAGTCTGGTCATATCCTGGATCACCACACCTATCGCGACTTGGACAGCTCTGATATTGCTCCTCTCAATCCATCTGGAGACTAATAGGAGAGCTGTAAGGGCCGTGAAAATGAGGACTCTGACACGTCAGCGAGCAGCCTTGATATACTATCAGGTACAGCAGAACAAGACCCCAACACCAGATTTCATTGCGAGCCAGGAGCGCATATTCGAGCGAGACGGCGTCCTTCGCAATGCTAAAGCCGAAGTACTTGGCTTTTGTTCCGTCGGAGTTCCCTTGGCACGCTTGCTGAACTCCATTGGTGAACAGCACAGTCAGACTAAGTCTTCCACTATGGCCAGTGAGAAATTCACGCGAATCTTGCATCTATACCAGACGAGCGCTTTCATCCTCTGGTCCGACAGACACTCGCGTTCGAGGAGGAACAGTCTCTTCATCGTAGTGAAGAAGAGTGCTGTGTCTCGAGACTTGATCCTTGCATGGTGGCAGGCGCTGATATTCGCTGACGACTCATTGAGCGACTCTTCGCGAGATGAGAAAGCTGACGACTTTGACCAACTTTTGAAACGATTCTCAAGATCTCTGGATACTGCCAAAAGCCTGCTAGAGAAGCACGAACTGAAGTTAAAGGAGGCTGGGTGGAATCTGGAGTTGGGTGCGATCCAGACGGTGGCAGGGACGACCGTTGCAATTGAGCATGCCGAGGCGTGATCACGAGAGTGCTGACAGAATTCGCTCGAGCTGGAGTACGACCGGTTTTAGAGATCATGCAAATGCCTGATTATAGATTAGAGGAGCTGGGCAGCTCCGGCTGCTGCATCACCACATCCCGGGCCTGCTTGCTCTTGCGTCTGAGCGATTTGACTTCCTCCTGCAAGTCCTTGTTCTGCTTCTCAAGGTCTTCAATGCGTTCACTGAGGGGCTCCATCTGTTCTGCTGCACCGGCACTCAGCTCGTCAATGATCTTGAGCACTCGCCACAACCTCAAGACCACCACAATCGAGCCAATCTCTTCTAAGGTTCCTCTGAGCAGGATGTCGATGATCAGCCCGGCAACAATCACAATTGCCTAAAGACAAAGCGTTAGAGATCAACAAGACTGTGTGCTCAGTAGCACAGCATGATTCATTGAAGTACTCACATCAAAGCAGTGGAAATACGAGTTGAAGAACGCGAGTCCAAATGACCATATACTAGCCAATAACTCAACCATGAACAGGCATGAGAACACCAAGCTGACTATCCCAAGGACCTGTCCTGCTTGATCGGCATCTTTCTTCGGAATATGGCCTTCGCAAGCCAGAGACGTGATAAGAAGATCTGCAAAGATGCAACTGATATCGAGCGAAACCAGTAATAGAACAGCATAATGACCAGTCTTGCTCGTCAGAAATTTTTTGGTCTCTTTTCGTGCTGAAGCTGCTGCTGAACTCGCTGAGTGTTCGACAAAATGTATTCGATCTGAAGGCAAGAGTGGTCTGTGTTCATCCTGCTCACTACCGGGTCGCTGGACGTGCTGAGGCTTTTTGTTCGGATGCCAGATAAATGATCGAAGACGATCACCTAGCAGTTCCGGTCTCTGAGTGCTGAGCATCGTCTCGATGTCTACATGTGATGATGTTGCTTGGCGTGCTGCTGGGGTGATGGGAGCTAGGAAGGATGTTTTGAGGATGCGGCGGATGGGATCGAAGTGGAGGATCGAGCTTTGGGCGACTGCCGGTCTTTCCTTCTTGCAACACGCATGCATGACATATAGCGAAAGCGAGACTATCTTTTCTTCTTCTTCTTCTTCTTCATCATCATCATCGATCGCCTCTGTAAGACGTTCTCACAGTCTTTCGTGTTCTCAGACCGATTGGAACACTTCCATATGCCTTCCCTTTGATCTCGAATTCCACCCTCCGCTTGCTCGCGAACCACGACACCAATGCGAACACTACCGCTATTATCATAGCACGCGTCTGCTCAAGAAAATACACAGAGACATGATGATTCTAACCCGTCCATCGACTGCCATAGAATAGGGTTGTCGGTCTGAGAAAAGAGCAGCTTGAAGCGAGACGTCGGATGGATCAAAAGAGCTGGCCACTTGGTCTCTGCACCCTGGGAGCTACATCCATGGCGACTCGCCGACTGATTTATAATTTTATCGTCTGAGCTGAATCGGATGCCTGTTTGTGTGCTACGAGGCCATTTCGCAGGAAGCGACTTATCATCCACACCGAGGATTGAAGGAGATGCGTGTGGCCGTTTCTGAAGCTCCCGGCTTCTCAGCGCAGTCCGCAGTTTCCCAGGCTTCATGCAACCCGTATCCTAGAAAGAAATATTACTCCATCCAATAAGCACAAAATTGGGGATCTGGTCTACTGGTAGGGCACAAGGGGCCTCAAGCAGATAACTTTCCTTACTGTGAGAGGTGGACGATTCATTTAGTCCAGTACCGTAACTTGGATGTCGTTTTCGAATCCGACGTTCTCCATCGTCTGTTTTTGCTTTTCTTTTGACCCTTGCACATGCTCACCTCTATGTTCAGCCTTCTTTCTACTACTTCCTTTCCTTACATCCTACGATCGTGCTGACTTTTGCAGCTAGATTATTTTACAAGCTCGCTTGCTGCTTGCCTGTTGCCTTTGACAGCGCTCCGCAGAAGATCTTCCCTCAGGCCCTAAAGCTATGAGGTACCACAGAGCAAGTGCTCCCTTGAATTGGTATGCACAACCTCTGCTTTTGTTCGGGTTTATCACATGCTACACTGAGCAGATACGACGATCTTGCCTTTTACGACCGACTGACGGCGTAACTCTAGAATGCAGCTCCCTTCCTTCTACATCTATTTCTCGCCTACAAGCTGATCCAAGTCTAGATTCTCCTTCGGCATTGGCCATTGGTTTTCACTAGCATCCGCTGTTGGCAGATAGTGAACTGGTCTGCTTTGTCTGCCTCGCACTGCTGCACAAGAAAGTGGTTCCTTTCTGCCCTTTGAATTCCTCCTGCCTCTTCTGGACATCGGCTGTAATACAGAACAGATATCTGTGGTCTCTAAACAACCCTCCGAGATCATATCGAATCGGACGATCACACTGATCCATGGATGTGTCTGCATGGCCACGAGAAAGGCTACCATTAGCTCTGTGTGCATCTGTTTGCGTTACATTGATATGAGGTGGACTTCGAGTGGCGCCGAGAGCTGTAGCATTTGAAATTGCTGATAAGTACATCTCTTCAGCGATCGCACAGGCATCAGTATACCTCTCTCGGGCCTTCAATACAATCCAGCAGGATACCTACACAGGAGCACGCCAAGATGAAATTGATAGCATCATCTACCCTAGCGATGGCTTTCAGTGGCCTTGCAGCACCCTTCCCAGAACCCGATCTCGAACTGGAAGCCCGCGCAAGCTCCGTCCTGGGCTTTGACATTTCGCACTATCAATCCAGCGTAGACTTCAGCTCAGCTTACAGTGATGGTGGCCTTCGCTTCGTCTACAGCAAAGCTACCGAGGGAACAACTTATAAGGACCCTGCGTTCTCCTCCCACTACACAGGAGCGACAAACGCAGGCTTCATTCGTGGCGGCTACCACTTTGCTTCCGGCACAGGAGATGGCAGCCAAGAAGCTAACTTCTTTCTCGCGAATGGTGGAGGCTGGAGTAATGATGGAAGGACTCTTCCTGGGATGTTAGACCTTGAAGGAGACTGCAAGTCCGTATCTTGGGTAAGCGACGAGCAAACATCGAAAATTCAAGAAGTTTTCCGCCGACAGATCTAGATCCGGACTTTCAGAAATACCTACCACGCGAAGACTGGGCGATATCCGACGATTTATAGCAGCCCAAGCTGGTGGAGCTCCTGCATCGGCAACTCGAATGCTTTCGTAGACACGAATCCGCTCGTCATGGCATGCTACAATGCTAATCCCTGCACTCCACAAGGAGGATGGCCGTATTACACGATATGGCAATATAAGGACTCAAATCCTTATGGAGGAGACTCAGATCGCTTCAATGGTGATATGACGCAGCTGAAGAAGCTGGCAAGTGGATAGGAACCATCCGCGAGGAATGGTGAAGAAGAAATTGTCCAGATCAAATGACTTGTTGCACGACAATCACCACAAGAATGACACTTGTCAAGATCCAGCCTATTCGAGATAGCACGCGCAATGTGACATGTGATCTTGCTCGCTCTCACTCAAGCACACGTCACAAGCTATCGCTCACTTACATTCACCTCACCGCCGCCAGCTGGCACGTGCTTGGGTGAATCAAGCTCCAAAGCTCTCGGCTACTGCCGCTGCACTCTCTTGACTTTAAATGCTTCTTTCGCAACAACAACTTGACACACTACATACACTTTTCGCTTGGGTTGCCCTTGCATCACTAACACATACACAAGTCGCCGGAGTATTGCGACTCATTTGTCACTTCAAGCAACACAAAAAGCCCCAGGTACGTCGCATCATCTGCCACTCACGCGGAGCTCTTGGTGTACATATAATTTCCCGGACTTGAGACGTTGTCGTTGCTATGCCAGAACAACACGAGAAAGAGCAGGATCATCTAACCACCGGAACACCACACAGAAGCGCATCCGTGACCTCATCTCACACCATGGCCAACGAGGACCACAAGCGCGAAGATGACGCGCTCGATAGGCAAGGCGAGGACGAGGACTTGGGCGATGAGGAGGAAATTGCGGCGATGAAGAAGCGCGTCGAGGAGATGGAAGCAGAAGCTGCGAAGCTGCGCGAGATGCAGGCGTCTGTCGACGCGCAGACTGATAACTTGCGCGAGTCAAAAGAGGACATTGACAGCCGAAGCATCTTCGTGGGCAACGTGGACTATGGCGCAAGCCCTGAAGAAATTCAGGCGCATTTCCAGAGCTGCGGCAGTATCAATCGCGTGACGATTCTGCTTGACAAGTTCACAGGCCATCCAAAGGGCTACGCCTACGTCGAGTTCTCCGAGCCGAACCTGGTCACGCAGGCCCTCGTCCTCAACGAGAGCGTGTTCCGAGGGCGCAACATCAAGGTACGCAGACAAAGGATAGCACATGGTATAACCAGGCTGACAATATTTTTAGGTCGTTCCAAAGCGTACCAACCTCCCAGGTATGACCAGAGGAGGCCGAGGCGGCGGCGGCGGCGGTGGCGCACCACGCGGTCGTGGTCGCGGCGGGTTCGGTGGTCCTGGCTACGGCGGTGGTCGCGGAGGCTATGGGGGTCCGCAATTCATGCCTCGTGGCGGTGGTTACAGAGGTGGCTACCGAGGTCGCGCACGCGGTTACAACCCATACTGAGAGTCTACCCTTTGTCCTACGCATGATACCCATCGACTTTTGACCATTGCTTGACCGGTTAGAGCAGCGTCTCTCCGTCATGCTTCTGCTACTACCGAAGGCGCAGCGCCGAGCGTCACCGGTCCGATATCTCCTTACTCGCAAGAGCCTGGTGTTTGAGATGTATGAGGCTACAGGAAAAAAAGGAGAGCTGCGCGAGGATTTCTCTTGACATTGAAGAAGCATATCTTAGAAAGAGCAAAAGAAGCGGGCGATATTAAAGAAGCCACAAGATCTCATATGTTGGAGCAAGAGCCATTTTTCTGCCATTTAAGGCGTCCGCAATGTCAAGAGTATGATCCCGAGAATTTCCAAGACGACTGGTGATGATGAGGACTCGTTGAAGATAAAGTATGGTTCTGCGTCATGGTATGGCTCTCATATTCAAGCCGGCCAGCAGAGACATCATGCCGCCATAGAATGCGTTCGACCAATTTTTAAGTATGAGTAAGTTCTACGAGCGAGCAAATGCTGAGCTATGCTTACTCCTGGCGCAAGCAGCACCACAGGTGTACTTCACGCAGATTACGACGAAGCTTCGGGATAGATCAAGACAACGCAGTCATGCGTCGCACCATGGGCAAGAATTCACCAGGAACGAATTGATGAAATGAAAAGTATTTGAGCTCTCGTCAAGCCATGACCTCTGCTCGACGACTGGCATTCCAAGCACATCATCAATCTCCATGCCATCCAGAGCTGGCATCAAGGCGTGCAACTGAGATGCAGCGAGCCAGTCTTAAAGTCATGGGATGATGGCAATTGAGCATGTATGAGTCCCGCGATTCTCGGAGGCAGTCAATATGACCATGATGTTCCGCGAGTCCGACGTGCGAGATGGAGTGTCTTACTCCACGCGCGAGGAGTGGAGCAAAGCCAAATTTGGCAATCGTCGACGCAATACATACCACAGATTTCCAGAGCATCACCCTTCCAAGACCAGGAGTCTCTACTTCTATTCGCCTGAGCGGTAGTTGAATCTACGCGGTTCGCGGTAATCCTGTATATCGCTCGATTACAGGGCAGGCAGCAACGCAATACTCCAGAGTAAACATTTGAACTGGTACCAATCCACAATGACTCCTGAATCCATGGACCAATTTCTGGGGAAGTGGATATGGAGGACCCTCATGGCAGCTCGTGCTCACTGAATCCCGAGGTCTTTCCGTAGAGTTCCAACCTTGAAATGTTCATGACTACATGTACCTGAGATTTCTCTCATTCCTGCCCATCCAGAACCCTCCCGAAGACCTATAACGCGATGGGTCGTGGAGTATCATTCGAGGAAGCTCGCGCCTGCTCGGTTGCTGGGACATCAGAATGGAGTAGCAAGGATAAAGATGCTGAGACCGAGCCACACATCGGATTTGCCCAACCGCAGCCGCAGCAGCGGAACCCGATATATCAGGAGCAGAAACAGAAGCTGGGTGTGCCTGATAACCATGAGATCTTCTGGGTTGAATGGAATGGGCCTGATGATCCTCAGAACCCGTATGTATAAGACGATATCTATCTGAAGAGCCAATCGAGGTGGCAGGCCAAAACAAGGCGGAATAGATTACTCTGACATGATACAGCTTTAATTGGCCCAAGAAGCGCAAGTGGATTGCAACATTAACAACATGCTTCGTGTACGCCACCCCGACTAAGAATACAATCTGTTGCTAACGCTCCCGAAGCTCTATCTTGACCGGCCTGCCCGCTGGAGCGTATGGAGCGGCATCCAAACAGATGATGGATGAATGGCACATTAACGACGATAAATTCCCGTTCCTTTCTTTCGCCTTGGTCTCGTGGAATATGGGTGCTGCCTTCTTCCCACTGGTATTTGTGCCTCTTACGGAAAGCACAGGTCGACTGCCCGGTTATTGGGTACGTTGACTACCTTGAACCCATTACTTTTCACGCTCACACATGATTGATAGGCATTCTACATCATGTTCACCCTCTGGTTGTTTGGCTCTGCCTACGCCCCGAATTTTGCTACCATACTGATAACTCGATTCTTTGGCGGTGGAGCATCTTCCGTGGCCATTACTCTTGTCGCCGGTACCATCACCGATATCTGGAAGGGCGATATCGAACGGAGCTTGCCAATTTCCATTTTCGGTATCACAAGCGTGGTGGGCATTGCCTTGGGCCCATTTGTGGGCGGAATCATCCAGAAATACCTGTGGTGGCGCTGGATCTACTGGATCCAAATCATCATCTGCACCGGCTTCATCCCCCTCTTCGCATATATTCTGCGCGAGACACGCGGTGACGTGATTCTACAAAACAAAGCGAAGAAGTTGCGGAAAGAGGGAAATCTGAGCAACGATGACAACGACCCCAAGAAGTATGCCTATGCAAAATCTGAGCTGGAGAAACCGAGTATCGTGCAAGCGCTCAAACTCTCCTTTATGCGTCCGACCAAAATGCTGATCAGTGAGTTCGTCGTCATATCTTTCACCATCTGGGTCAGCTTCGCTTGGGGTCTCCTGTTCCTTTTCCAAAGCAGTGTTGGCATCGTCTTTAGCGAGCTCTACAACTTTGACACCTTCCAAGTCACACTCATCCAGCTCGCGGTCAGCGTAGGAGCCATCATCGGCGGTGCCATCAATCCCCTCCAGGATAGGCTGTACTTCAAGTCAGCAAGACGCAATGCGGAACGGCCAGGAAAGTGCATTCCGGAAGCACGTCTCTACTTCGCAGTTCCGGGTTCGATTCTGTTCGCAGCCAGCATGTTCTGGTTCGGCTGGTCCGCGTACTCTGGTCACGCTACCCACTGGATCGTCCCGACGATAAGTCTCGTCACTTTCGGCATTGGTGTCTACCATATCTACCTAGCTGTCACCAATTACCTTGCGGACGCATATGAGAAGTATGCCGCTTCGGCTCTGTCCGCTGCGGGCTTCGGACGTAACATCACTGGAGCGTTCCTGCCTTTGGCGACACCTGCTTTGTACAACAACCTAGGCTTCAACTGGGCGTCGACGATGCTGGGTATTCTTGCTTTGGTGCTTACCGCGGCGCCTATTGCGCTTCTGATCAAAGGTCCGGTCATTAGAGCTAACAGTCCTTTCATGCTCGACGCCACGTTCGACGAGGAGGAGGGCGAGGCGAGGAGGCAGAGTATGATGAGTATCCAGGGCGAGGAAGTCGTGAATAGGCGAAAGAGCACTATTCCTAAGTGATTTCTTCGACACAACGAGCCATAACCGGCATGACATTGCAGAACAGGAAAGGCCTCCTGAAAGCCATATATAAACAGAGCTAATCGCTCGCTAATAGATATATATGTACATGGACTCATGCGTTGGAAGTGGCTGATTGCCCTTGGAACGAGGGAAAGCATGACATGATGAGATATGTATATAATAGCATAATGACGAATGAGACTTGGTCCTCAATTCTTCTCACGATCTATCAATCTATTTACAATCGCAGGTAGATCTGCTGACGTATGTACGAGGCAATTTTCACAGCGCCTTGCTTCCAGTGCAGGTAGATCTGTTCCACCGCGGGTATCATTCGTAGTACAGTAGCAGCAGCGCCTTGCTCAAAGAAACCTAAAAACGCAACGCCCAGACATATCAAAAAGAAGACTGCACCACACACACAGCATTTTGCTTCACTCAAACGGCCGCAGCGACTACTGGCAAAGGTCCCAAAGGCTCCTCACTAGAAGCCAAATTACACTGTCTAAAAATCCTCACCTCGTCAGGCAGAAAGCTTCCGGTAACGGAGTGAAGGACGCCATGGTTGTTGAAGAGAGCCAAATCTCCCGCTTCCCCATCCACAGCGTAAACGAGTTCTGGCGCAATCCCAGGACGTTGCAGTCTGTGGATGATCTCCCGGACCTCCTTTAAATCTTCGATGACGCTGCCATCAGCGAGGTGCAGCTTCTCGACTGCAGAGGGATGGACTTGGAGAGCTAACTTGCCCGTGACAGGGTTGCGCCAGCACATTGGGAGAATTTTGATCTTGCTCTCATCGATTTCTGGGAGTCCGGACTTTGGGAGCTCAAGACCTTCGGATATGAGGCCGAGGCCGTCGGAGCGGGACTTGACTGCAGACATCCAAACGTATGGGTGCGCTGCGTACTGGACTTTGGTTGTGCGGGCAAAGTCTTTCTCTTGTTCGGAGAGAAGGTCGTACATCTTGTAGGAGCTCACGAAAACTGTGCTGCCACGTGGGACACTGAGTTTGTCGTTGGAGCCGTCGTCGTAGCGGAGAGTCTGATATTCTGTCTTGGGTACAGACACGGCCATCAGACTGGTGACGCGTGGTGGGTTGAGGTCATACAGAGCGGCGTCGATGTGCCATCGGTAGAAGCGAGTGTTGTCGCGGTCGTCTTCTTCGGAAATGACGTCCTTGTGGAAGGATTTATGGTGTGGGTGCTTCAAGGTGATATCCTTCAGGCCCTGAAACTCCGAGACCTTCCCATTGCCAATGACTTGCACCTGTGGCTGATGTGGGATCGTCTTCAAGTCTGGATGAAGAATGGAACGCTTCGCATCGATCGTCTTCCCATGGCCGTACGAAGTGCAATCGGGGTCGAAGAGCCTAGTAAGCTCATATTGAGCCCGAGGAGAAAGATGTTGTTGGCCCTTGAACACAACAACCTGGTTCTCGTACAGGGCTCTCCGGATCACTTCAAAGTCGGTTCCGTCGAGGTTCTCAAGGTCTGCACCGCGGATTTCTGCGCCAAAATCGAGCCTTGAGCCCTCTGTTGCGAACTTGTGGACTGTGATCCTGCTTTGAATTGCCATTTTCTTCTATATTGCTAAAGTTGTTGGTTTGTGAGTGTCTTGTGAGTGAATGAATGATCGATCTGTACATCTCCAAGGTGAGCTCGCTGGTTTTATGCCAAATGCGGAGCCTGGCGTTATCGCTCGACCAAGTCGGAGGAGCCCGATGAAAAGCAAGGACCACACTATCTCGGCGGTATTGCGAAGGCTTCACCGTACTGATGATATCGCAAGTCTCCGAACCGCGCGTTTCGATCTGTATTCATCGTCAGTAGAGGTGTGCAGAAGCAAGTCGATGTGAAATCTTTCCACAAGTGAGATCATTGAAAGCGCGATGGTTGGAAGCGAATAGCAGTCCAGAAGTGAAAGCTTTCACGTTGCTCGTGTCCAACGAAGCCTGGGTATCTTTTCAAAAAAGGCAAGATGCTACCCCACTAGTTTATGTTCATAATTCATGAGCGTACTTGCGTCTCTCCTAACGCAGCACGGTTTCTCATTAGTCGTTCGGCATTTTGAGCCATAAAAGACTCGCCAAGAGATCCAGCAGTGAAGGATCCTTTGCTGGAAGGCCTATTGAACGACGATCCGTAGATCTCATTCGTCACTGCACTGTGTTCTGCACGATCGTAATTAGAGCCCATGTAGACCGGATCGATGGTCGCTGAAGGCCTTCTGAATCCCGGAGTATTCGATTGCTGCACTGAAGAAGGTCGAAATTCGATGTGTTCGGCATGGTCGTCTGATTCTTCTGCGCCTTCAGGTATCAGAGCCTCGCTCGATTCGTATATGACATCCTCGGAATGGGGAGAGGTGCGGAGTGTAGCAACACGGCCAGTGATATCGTCCTCGCTGTCCACAGCGCTATCTTCGACCGCTTCATCAGATAAAGCCTCGTCGCCGCCCAGGCCAAAATCCAGATCGCCATCGACATCTTGTCTCGGCGGTGATGGACTAGGGACTGGTGCATGAGCAGCGGCAGAGGACGAGGCTACGACGACATCTGGCGAGTCCTGTCGTGATTGCTCAGCCTTGTTGGATTGACTGGTCATGGTGGCCTTTGCAAGTGGAGAGAAGGGAGCGGTTGAGGACTCTGCTGGAGTGATGCTTGTTGTAGGTATGTCGGCTGCTGCGGGCGCTTTGCCATTTCTGCGTTCGCACGACGCTGGGGAGCGTGTTCGAGAATGCGATGGCGTGGTGTTGTGGGAATTCAAGGTGAGAGGAACATTATCACTTGGCGCAACGATGGAGTCGCCAACTGCTAGCGACACTCGCTTTTTTCGTGGGCGATGTGTCGGCGACTTCATTGCGGAAGGCAGCTTGCCGTCTGCAGATGAGCCCGAGGATGATGTTCGACCAGATAATTGAAGATGTACAGGCCTTTTCGAATTTGGCCGCACTGCCGGGTCTGAGTTTGCCCTCTGCACAGCATCCGGTGCTGCATTTTGCTTCATTGAGGAGATGGATAGAGGCGGAGCGGAATCTGCTCTCTCGCGCTCGGGCTCAGCGTCGTCTCCATCAATATGGAGGGTATTGTGCACATCCAGGGCAGGCAGAAAAGCGGGCGTGAAAACGCCAATGAACTCCCTGTCGCGCTCTATGCTCGCCTTGCGATCTGTCAAGCCTGCGACAGACTGTCTGGCGTCTAATGTGGTCCCAGGCTCGTCGTCATCTGGCACAGCAGTCACGGCCAAGGGCGATCCGATGTGTTCTCTGCGCACAGCGGCTGACAGCAAGGCATTGACTGCGCTTGATGACTGCGCTGGCAAGCGCGGCGACTGCGACGGCGAATTTGAGGCATGGCGAGAGGAAGTGGGTTCGGAAGAAGGTCGTCTCGTCCTCTGGAGGTCGGTGGTTATGGCAGCCTTGTGCTTTTGGATCAATTCCTTCTCAAACAACTTATATTCGCGCTCCTTGGAGGCAATGTATTTGTGGATGGATTCGTCGAGCTGCTTTCGCTTCGCCTCGAGTCGTTCCAGGTCTTCTTCGGGCAGCTCCGCGTCGGCGAGCGATCTGCGGAAGGACTGTCGTCGGGTGGTGGTGGTGGTGGTGGTGGTGGTGGTGCTTGAGGCGTCTCTGTCACGAGACGCACGCTCACGCTCGGCCATCAGCTGCTGCTGCATGTCTGTGCGTTAAGAGTAGTTCTAGCGCAGGCGCGTGACAAAGACATGTAGGGTGGCAGTGGCAGTGGCAGTGGCAGTGGCAGGCGATCCATAGAATGGCAGCGGCAGAATGGTCGCACACGAGCAAGGGAGCCTTCATAGCGAGTCAGAGGCGGAGGGTGTGGGCGGGCGTGCAACGGAGAAGAAGATGCAAGAGAGCGAGGTGTTGGATCACATGAGCAATGCACAGAAGATAAGCTCGAAGCTTGTGCCCCCTCCCCCTCCACCGGCAACGACCGCTCCTTCCCTCGAGGATTCCCCGAGCCCCAGCTACCCGCCCGAGCCCCAGCATAACCCGAGATTATAAGATCGGCTGTTCTATACAAAATCGCGTGTAGAAGCGATAATCGCGTCGCTGCAGGCCCCTCCGACCGGGCAACTACTATACTGCTGCTAGCAGCTATAAAGCTAAAGTTTATTAGCAAATTAGTAGTATAGCAAAATTCAAGGTATTGTTGCTTGCTATCTACTTAGGTCTAAGCGGATTACGATCTATAGCCTTGTAACTACGTAATGCTATATATGCTAGCTTATATTAGTCCCTTATTTGCTAACTAGCCTACTACTATATATAATACTGCTACTAAGTAAACTAATAGTACTGTTATTATAGCACCTAGTAATAAAGTAGCCGCTCTATTAGCTATATAAGCGACTATTGTTGTTGTTGCTAGTGCTAGTAGTATTACTAAGCAGCCTATCGTTGTTGTTGCTTATATAATACCGCCTACTAGCGGCTATAGTAAGCTTGTTATCTCGCTCGCTCTTCTTCCGCTTATAGTCGTTATTATTTATAAGTACGTAGGTGTTTAACCTCTCGGCGGAGCGTATCTAGCTTAGAAGGTAGCTCCGGAGCTGCTAGAAGTAAAGACTCGATACGTAGATTATAGCACTCGAAGCTACTTAGATAGCAAGTAGAGCTATAAGCACGATTAGCCTTCTAGCAAGGGTACTATTAAGTACGGTATTAGCTCTTTACGTACTTATAGTGCTCGGCAACTATCGTACGAAGCTATATAAGAGATACGCCTAGCTCTAAGGTAAAGTCTACGGTCCTTACTATCGCTGTCTTTTGCTTCTTAGCTACTATAGTATAGTTTAAATCGTCGAGTTCTCGAGCCGTTGCTATACGCTTAGTTAAATATAACGTTGCTCCGCTAGTAAGAGGTTTACGGTTACTATATACTACTTATAGCTCTTAGAGCCGTACTAGCAGTCGATTAACCTCCTGCTTCCGTACTAGTAAGAAGTCGATAAACTAGTAGACGTAGAAGTAATATAGTAATAGTAGAGCGCGCTTTCTACCTGTTTCTATTAGCTTTATTATCTCGTAAAGGTACGGATAGCTATAGGTCTTCGTTAGGTAATCGTTATAGCGGCACTATAGATAGGAGCAAGAATAAGCCGAGTGCTTTATCTTATTGCTGTTGTCGTCCGTTATAGTGTTTAGAAGGATAATAGCGCGCTCGTAGACCTTATAAACCTCGAGAAGGCAGTAGTCGCTAATAATACGAGAGACACTTGCAAAGAAGGGCCCTACTAATAGCTTATAGTAGCGCTTTAGGTTGTTAGCTAACTAGACTCTACGGCGGTCGTGTCCTTAGTGCTACTAGTTAAGAAGCGACTTAAAGAGTAAGTAGATATCGTATCGGCTACTATAGTTAAGCTACTGTTTAATCCGACTGTAGTATGCTTCTATACGAGACGTAACCTTCTCGCCGAAGTAAAGGACTTAGTTAGTCTAGTAGTAGACGATCTTCTCCTTATGTTTCTACTAGTTGTTATATAGATATTGCTTAAATTAGGGATATACGTTGTCTAGTTTGCTAACGTTGCTATTAAACTCCTCTTCTAACTAACTTCTTATAGTATATATAAACAACTATAAGAACTTATTAGTACTTAGACTGTTAGTCTATAAGCTATTCGCCTTAATCTATACAAAGTCGCCTCGTTCTTTCTAGATACGAGTAAGAATGTCCTATTATAGGTGCTAGTTATATATAATAACAAGCGCTTTAGGAATAACCTCCTTAACGGCGTAAATAAGCGCTTCTTCTCGATCCGTGCTTATAATGTAAGGCATTAGACAACCGGCTTCTTCGAGACCTTTCCGTAGTAACTATAATAGCCGGATAAAGTCCTTCTTGTTAGGCTTCGGTCTAATTAGACTAACGCCGAGCTTAATAGTGTTATTTATCGGTCTAGTAGCGACAATATCTAGCAGCTCGAGGTTGTATAGATTAGTAGAATATATAGTATCGAGAACGAGTATATAAGGCGTATCCTTAAAGGCCGAGAGCGATATAGGATAGAGGGCAACTATAGACTTAATTAAGCTATTACCGTTAGATTAAATGTCGTAGAAGATGCTATTCTTATCTAGCAAGTCGACAGTCCGCTAAGCCTAGTTATACTCCCTTCGAGTATTAATACTATGTCCCTAGGCGAGGTTCTTTATATCGTATAGCCGTAATAGAACGCTACGGCCGCGGAAGTATGCTATAATCTTAGACGTAGCTATTCGAGACTGCTAAAGCCGCTCTAACTCCTCGAGAAACTAAGTCGTACGAGAGCGTTATCGGTAAGTCGCTAGTACTATAATATTATTAGGTCCGTAGTTATAGCGAGGGTAATCTCGGTCGCTCGAGTAACGAATTTCCTACAAAGCTTCTAGTTATAGAGGGTCGATTACAATAGCGTAGAAGTAGAATTTATATCCTATCTTCTTTAAGTGCGACTACAACTTGCCCATATTCGAGGTCCATTTGTCTAGTTAAGTACAGTAGATATCTATATAGCTAGTGTCTATATTTACCGCCGTTCTTATTCCTCCTTAGTCTTCTACTCCTTACACTCGTATCCGTATTGCGCGCTAGATTCGTAGATATAGCGCTCGAGTGCCTATTTCGAAGGGAAGTTGTCTTCTCGTAGTATTAGACCTTGAGGTCGCTTTACTACTACTACTTTCGAGAATAGCGCTTTCTATAGCTATAGCGACACTAACGCGTGCGATAATAGATACTATAGCCTTATATACGGCGCGTCGACTAATTGACTATACGTACGACCTCTCGGCACTTCTACTACCTATTCTGTCTCTTCTATTACTAAATCTACTACCTCTACCTCCGATTCTACTACCTCCGCTACTACTACCTCTACGCCGCCGGTAGCGGCGGCGATACTATCGTTAGCGAGAAAGTTATCGATATAAGCCTCGTATAATAGAGATTTAGCTATTTTCGATAATTACTAGGCAATCTACTACAAAAGTAGGAAGAAATACGAATTATACGAATATAGACTCGGAGGCGCGACTTCCTAGGTAGCGCGCCTACGCGCCTATTAACAACACTAACTAGGAATAGAAACAGCCTATATTAGGCGGAAAGAGTACGTAATTTAATACAGAGGCGATTCTACAGTGGTGCTAGTATCGGGATATGCTGGGGCTCGGGCGGGTAGCTGGGGCTCGGGGAATCCTCGAGGCCGCTCCTTCTCGCTGCTGCTGCTCACTTGCCATGCGCACCAAAATTCGGAGGAGAAATGTCGGCAGGAGCGCGGCGCGGCATGTGAGTCCCGAGTGACGAGTCCCAATGACGGCACCCCAGCGCCGATCGCACCCATCTGGCATCTGCATCACACGGGCGCATGTCATGTGCATCATCATCATCAGGTGCCCACAGAACATCATGCCATGCCATGCCTGCCATGCCATGCCTTGGGAGCGTGTGCTGCTGCGGCATGCACCGTGAAGTTGGCCGCTCGCCACTCGCTGCGTGAGGCTGAAGGATGCCCCCGACTTTTGCTGCCATCTGCCATCTCCCCACGCCAGTAGTTCTACTCTCCCCTCAGCGCCCTCACACACCAACGCCATCGAATTCCACACCGCCCACTGCACCATGCGGCATGCCACATTGTTGACGCCAGGAGCTGCGAGGACATGTGCCATGCCGTGCAAGGAATACCCTCAGGCATTCCCGAGCATGTGGATTGTTAGATTGTCGACCTCCTTCTTGGCAACCACCCAACAGGCATGCCGCATTGCACGCCCCTCCACACCTCCTTGCATGCTCATGAGGAACATGTGACATGTCCATTGAAAGTCCATCTTCTGCCTGCCACACAGATCTTCTTTCTCGCTAACGCTGCCACCTCGCCAACTGCGTGTCTTCATCTACCTATCCCGACCAACCCTGCCTTAAACCTTTCACTCCGTCCATGGGTCGAAAAATCATTGTAGCCCTGCGTGAAGCCCCACACACGGACGGACCCCTCAATAGATCCATGGCGAGTATCAACACAATACCCTCCGTTACAAGGTGGAAGGAAATGCCCGAGGCAAGCTTGCTGCTGACATATTGACATGCGATTGGGCGCAAGAAGTACAGCACAGGAGCTGGAGTTTGCTGGCAGATGCACAGGAGACTCGCCAGTGCAAGTATACCACGTGCCACCAGATTTCCTCCTGAGACGGATTGTAAGAGGAAATTCACGCCAAAATCTTCAACCATCTCCAACTTTACATGGGCCAAAATGAAATCCAATTCAAAAAACGATGCACAGTCATGCGAAGGGATTCTACGTCACAAATCCCCATATAAGCCTGATGCAAGTTTTCGATTCCGACAACAAAGAACCATCGTCCGCTTCCGGTCTGCTCTGGAATGCATGATGCCCGACACGAATGCATCGAGAGCACATTGCAATGTGCGAAAGACATAACCTTCCCTTCATCCGACCTTGTTGAAAACACAAATTCCCCCCAATCGTCTTCAACCGCACGGTACCATGGCCATCTTCTCAGCACCAAAGCACTACACCGAAGCGCTGTGGCACACGTCGCTAGCAACATTCGGAATCGCCACCCAGCTCTTCTTCTCGATGATCTGGTATCTCGCCGCCAAGAACCTAACTCACGGCGTTGTGGGAATCTTCAGCGATCACCCACGCCACCGCCCGACTGTCGATCGCCTCATCACAGGTGTTATCTTGCTCGTCATCGCCACGTTGATCCATACTTCTCTCCACGACAAAGCTGCCTTGGATGGATTTGCTGTTTTCCTTGGAGTCTTTCTGGGGTTGGGGTTGGATAGGTGAATGGAGAGTGGATAGAAGATGAATAGAGGGTGTATTGATTGATATCTGGATAGGAATGGAAGAGATGAATGGTTCAGATCAGATGACGATTGAAATGAACGGCATGGATTCTGCGATGACTAGTGAACTCTATGCCCATGAGAAATGTTCCATATGCAAGTAAATATCTTTACTGCCATCTCTCATTGCAGCAAGTTGCTCCCTCGCGACTGCATTCTGTACGTCGTTTTGCATACTTAGAGGTCCACAGCAGAACACCCTCATACTACTCACGCTCTCTGCAGCGGCTTCTCTGATTATCGCAGGGAGATCCGGTCTTGACGCATGATCTGTTGGACTCAGCAGAGCTCCGACTTTCTCGGCACCAGAATCCGATGATTTCGACGAAGTCTTGGCAGCAATGTTGATCTCAGCATCAGGTGCCTTCTCAGGTTCATCTAGAGCTTGTAAGGACCGTGCAGTCTGTTTTGCTGCCATCTTGTTCTCTTCTTTGCCGGTGAAATATATCTCGACACTGAGTCCGCTCGGGCAGCAGCCAGTCAGGCTTGCATTGAGGACTCCGCAGATCGCTTCTTCGAACCAGTCACGTGTTGCAAGATCACGGGTCGCGAGGATGACTTTCATTTCTGGTCCTTCACCATCGCAAAGAGCCCCCATTCTCCCACTTTCTGGATCACAGCCAGCTGAGAGCCAATCTTTTCTTCGAAGGAACGCTTCGATTAGTGGTAAAAGCCAGCCTGCTCCGGAGCCTCCTGCCAACGCCAGAGTCTTCTGACTCGAGACGAGTTTGCGCATGTCGATACCACCGTAAGGCCCATCGAGAAGTACGCGCATGCTGGCGTTTGGGTGCTTCTCGGCAAACTTTGCTAGTCGGGCTGTGAAGCCTCCTTGTGGTCGAATGTAGAAGATTAGTTCGCTCTCCTTTGCCTCGTAGTAGTGAGCTTTACTTGGCAGACTACACGCCGTAAATGGATGTGCTGTGAGACCATGCGTGCCCAAGCCAATCAAGCGGATGAAGTAGTGCTGGCCAGCTCGCCAAGTCGTCTTGGTCGGGATGGAAACTTTGATGAAGCCATTTGAGGCTAGACTTATCTTGGCTTTCTTGAGTCCATGCTGGAAATAGATTCGAAGCTGGCTGTGTAGGAAAGTGAGCGAGAAGATGACTCCTGTCGCGATGAAGTAGTCCCATGATGAGAGCCGGAAGTCGCAGTGGAGGAACAAGAAGACGACGAACACCAGCGCGGCAAGGAAATGCGAGGCCTTGAAAAATTCGTAGCACAGGTTTCGCAAGGGAGAGAAGGAGGCGAAAGTCAACCACGCCTGTTCAGCACGTCAGTTCTGCCATACTCTGCGAAAAGAGAGATGGTGTGGCGTACCTGAGGCACCAGGGCCACGACACCTGTCCAGTAGAAGACATCCTCGTTCCATCTCTTGACCATATCGCCTTTCCAGATGTGGTATACGATGAAGGGAAAGGTATGTATCAATGCCAGTACAAAGCATGCATAGCTGATCCATCGGTGAAAGACCTGCAGTTTCTCATGACTGACTCCTGTGACCGTTGTGATCATGTTGCTCTTGCTGCTTGTGGCTATGATGAACGGCAGACAGGCCAGCGACATCCACCCCGACCTCGAAGCGATCGAAGGCGAGTTGCCGAAAGATAGCGTGACTTTTCCTGTCTCCGGATTCTTCTCGTTCGGCCAGTAGTACGGCTTGGGCCCCAGTGTCATGCTAAAAAAGAAAATCGTCCCTATAGCACCGAGTAGAAGCACGCCGATGGGTGCTGAGTTCCAATTCAAGAGTGGTAATCGGTAGGCCCGATAGCTGAGATAGCGATTAAGCGCAAGGATCCTGCGCACTTGCTTTGAATGCGCTGTTGCAGAAACGAATGGGGACAGAAGGAACGGAACTGCGAACAAGATTATTGCCGTCATGAAGAAGGCTACGGTCGGCAGCGCGTATCGATGGTCGAGCTCGTACCAGAATCGCCAGTATCCCTGTTGATATTCGCATTGCTCTGTGTGGTTCAGGGAGCATTTGTACGCTCGGGAAGAATGGAGCATCACTGGTTGATCGAGCCATCGCGGAGGGGGGTCCATGCTCATGGCCATGTGGGACTGAGCCATGGCGAGCGGCGTTGATATACACGCGGAAGACGTTCGAAGGGGTCGCCCACGAGACGAGCTTCAGTGAGGGGCACAGCCTGATGCGAATGTGACGGAGGTGATCAGGGCAGAAGAGAAGGTGTAGGTCGTGGAAAGGTCAGCAGTTCCAGAAGAGTGTCCGGCAAGGTATCATCTCGAGATGCAGGAATCCTTGACGTTTCCTCAAACGCACTCCGACGTATCTTGCTCATTCGGAGCTCCTTCGTCAGGGTCGGAATAAGCGAGAATTGAATGCACCACGGGAGGCCGCAACAATAATGCCTGGAACAATGCCTTCATCCCACGCGGTGGACACGCTCGAACACGCCACTGAATGCACCCGCATCCCAGCGATAACACGTCAGGATTGATTCAAGGCTCGCACCGAACCTTTTCCTGCTCAAAGAGCTTTTGATTGACGGTGCCCGAAAATGGGCTAACCGGAAAAGGCTGGTCGGCAGCGCCAAGGATCATCAATGAGCAAGTTTGCGGGAGTTCTGCCGGCTTTACGGCACTCTTTCTTCAGGACCGCGCGACCCTGCTGTGGTGAAGATACGTAGGGATTGCAAATCGGAATTGCGATGGGTGGCATGCCGGCGTCCGGGGTTGGGGGGCTGCAGAGCACGTTTGAGCGTGGATTGAGGCTGTTGATTCTTCGTCCTGCATTTCGTCTTGTGCTTTGAGCAGCTTCTTTGGTGCTGAAGAACCCCCCCTCTCCCGTACCTCATCAGCGCCGATTCTTATCACCAGTTTACGGTCTTGCACCTCCTTGCGAGTTTTTCAATACCTGGAGCAGGCCACCTAGGCATTTCGAAAATCCAGAGTTCCACCCGCCTGGCAATCTACCAACGACCACAACTGGAATATGGACATGAACTCGATGTCAATGTCCATGACCGCGACTTCCAGCGGAGCCATGGCGTCCTCGACATCCGACATGTCGGGACACGGATCGATGGATAGCTCAATGATGTCCATGGCTGACATGGTGATGACCTTCTTCACCTCAACATCGACCCCTCTGTACTCCGAGGGCTGGACTCCGGACACCACTGGCCAATACGTGGGAACATGCATCTTCCTCATCGTCCTTGCAGTGCTATTTCGAGGAATAATCGCAATTCGCCAGAACTTCGCAGCCTTGCTGGTGTGGTATAGCTATCGCAAGGATACGCCTATACTGCGATCAGATCTGGATGATAAGGTTCGACGGCAGCTGGTCGCCGGTTCAGGACGGCCCTGGAACATCAATGAGGCTCTAGCGCGAGCATGCCTAGACACCGTGCTTGCGGGCGTGAGCTATCTGCTGTAGGCTCTTTCCAATGAGTTTCCACCGAGCGAAGCCCGTTTGCTGACCTTCGCTACAGGATGTTGGCGGTGATGACCATGAACGTCGGATACTTTATGTCGATATTGGGAGGAACGTTCCTCGGGAGCTTCGTGATCGGGGACTGGACACCTAGGGCGGATCATTGCGACGGCCATTGAAGGCTTTGAAGCATTTGCCGGCCATCGCTGCGACTTTCATGTCGGCGTCACACTGTAGGAGGCTTAATGAATCAACGAGCTTTGCATGCGCGTCCGCTGCCTCGAAACTACGTTCTCCTGTCTTGTTGCCTGTATGCTGATGTCAGTAATTACCGCCGTGCAAGAAATGCCGGCGGAGGAGGCCCAGCAGATGGTTGTCATAATCATTTCGAGTCATGTTATATGTAGCGATTCGCAGACTTGGAGGTGGAAATGTAGATATTCTAGGTTCCCGGATGGCATGGCAGCTCCCGATAAGGCTGATTATGCAGGTGCAGGGAGCGGAGCGGAGTGCGAAAGGTGCGTCTCGCGGGGAAACGCGCGAGGCCAGCATCATGAAAAGATAAATTTCCAAGGTTGGGTTGTGTCAGAGATGACTGTTCTTCAAAGAGCAGCCAAGCCAAGCCAAACCTTCTCTAACCAGGTCTGTCATACCCTGAATCGACTGTACTCATAAAGTATCGACACCACTGTCTTTCAAAGATTGCCTTCCGCACCTGTAATTCCGAACACAACTAGCGCACGCGACATGGCTACGAACGGCGTGAAGCAGGAGATCCTCCCCGAGGAGGGCAAGAAGAACGTACTCATCACCTCTGCTCTGCCATATGTCAACAACGTGCCTCATCTGGGCAACATCATCGGCTCAGTGCTGAGCGCAGATGTCTTCTCGCGCTATAGCAAGGCACGAGGCAATCCCACCCTATACATATGCGGTACAGACGAGTACGGCACGGCGACAGAGACCAAGGCGATCGAAGAAGGGGTCACGCCAGAGCAACTATGCGACAAGTACAACAAGCTGCACAAGGAGGTCTACGACTGGTTCGAGATCGCATTCGACCACTTCGGCAGAACACCGACTCAACAGCAGACCGACATAGCACAAGATATCTTCACAAAGCTGCACAAGAATGGATACTTGGAAGAGCGGACTACAACTCAGCCATACTGCACAAAGCACGACGGCTTCTTGGCGGACAGATTCGTGGAGGGTGAGTGTCCATTGTGTGGCTACAACGATGCAAGAGGAGATCAATGTGACAAGTGCGGGCATCTACTCGACCCGCTCGACCTCAAGAACCCACGATGTAAGCTAGATGGCGCCACACCAGAAGCACGCGAGACGAAGCATGCCTTCCTTCTGCTCAACAAGCTGCAAGATCAAGTCAATGCCTGGTCCGCCGAGAGCCACAAGAATGGTGTCTGGAGTGACAACGGCATTAACATCACCAACGCTTGGCTCAAGGAAGGTCTCAAGCCCCGAGGTATCACTCGTGATCTCAAATGGGGTACTCCAGTACCACTCCCTGGCTACGACGACAAGGTCATGTACGTGTGGTTTGATGCTTGCATCGGCTATGTCAGTATCACTGCGACATACACTGAGCACTGGGAGAAATGGTGGCGCAACCCAGAGAACGTCCAGCTTTATCAGTTCATGGGCAAAGACAACGTTCCCTTTCACACCGTCGTCTTTCCATGCTCGCAGCTCGGCACTGGCGACAAATGGACCATGCTGAACACCCTCTCGACTACAGAATATCTCAACTACGAGCATGGCAAGTTCAGCAAATCGCGTAACATTGGTGTATTTGGCAATAGCGCCAAGGCTACCGGTGTATCTGCCGACATCTGGCGATACTTCCTACTTTTGCGCAGACCAGAAACTTCGGACACCGAATTTGAATGGGACAGCTTTGTAGCAGCCAACAACAACGAGTTGCTAAACAACTTCGGAAACTTGGTGAATCGCGTGTTGAAGTTCGTCAACAACCCTGCTACCTACGACAGCAACGTCCCAGCCTGGCCAAAGGACTCATTACCCTCTGAGATCAATGACCAGCTCAAGCAGCATATTGCTGATACTAATGCGAAATTGAAGGAGTATGTGAAGGAGATGGACGCCGTGCATCTCAAGGGTGGTCTTGTGACCGCACGCGAATTCTCCTCGCTAGGGAACGGTCTCCTGCAAGCCAACAAGATCGACAACAACCTCTTCAAGAACGAGCGCGCTCGCTGCGACGCAGTCGTCAATCTTGCTGTACAGCACATTCATCTTCTCGCCTCCATCATCGCGCCATACATGCCAGCTACCGCACGCTCCATTCTCAGCCAATTGCAGGCAGAGCTCCTCATCATCCCTGATGAGTGGACTGCCGAGTCAATTCCAGCTGGACACAAGATTGGCAAAGCGGAGCACTTGTTCAAGATGATCAAGCCGGAAAAGGCGCAGGAGTGGAAGGAGATGTTTGGTGGCGACGAACTAAAGAAGGCCAAGGAGGAAGAAACCAAGAAGAAGGCAGCCCGCAAGGCAGAAAAAGACGCCAAAAAGGCGAAGAAAGCCGCAGAGCGTGCCAAGGCCACTGGCGACCTTGAAGGCAAGAGCGTTGAGGCCGTGGAGAAGGACGGCGCGGAGACGAATCCTAAGGCTGGTGATGCTGTGGAGGAAGTCACGGAAGGTGTGAGACAAGCTGCACTGCAGACTTCTTAGATTGGAGGTGCTTGGAGTTGGTGTTGTGGGTGGTCAAGATCAGCGTTGAGCAGACATGTTATCTAGCTCCGCAGACGTAAAGCGTTGCATGCATGAGTGGTGTCGGGCGAACGAATGATGTTATGGTGGTTACGAGCTTGGGCACGCGCCATTTTGCGCAGTCCCAATGGATGAAAAGTCTTCGCTGTTTTCTTAGGTCCTCCTACATCACAAACACTTCCGATGGACGGTCCAGGAATAATGACCCCCAGAGAGCTCTCGGGAGCGACCCTTACCCGCCCTCTCAGCATCGCAATGACATAAAGGCGAACGCGAACGCGAACGCGAACAGAGACCCGCTTCTTCGGCCGGCCCAGCATCACAACACACATCGCTCGCAAACTCAGTAAGCTGACTCGCACCGGTCGAGGGTCCTACGCAGATGCAGCCTGCTCATTGTACACACATCGATGGTCACTAGCTGCTATGGGAATGTACCACGACGAACGTTTTCCTTATAGGCGCCTACGCTGTGTCAGGAGTCAGATACCGTCCTGGTCTGCACGCCAAGTTTGATTGGAAAGCTTGATGTTCGTTGCGCGAGGTACGACACATACAATGCTGCAAGGGTGATGATAACTCGGGAGACGATTCAAGATCCCAAAATGGAGACAAGTGGAGATTTCTCCATATCCTGATGCCCAGCCAGAGGCTTTTTCCTTTGCCAGGATTGCTTTTCATGCGAACAGCAATTTTCCGGACGAACGACCAGTCTTTCCCGTCGCTAGAACGACTATCATAGCCAACGCAATGTCGGGTACTTTCTTGCCATCAACCTTCTCCTCCTCATGCGGCTGAGTATCAATGAGCACTTTCCATGATTCTTCAGTTGGCTCGATGGATGCTGCCTCAATGCCATCGACGTAGATCGTGAGAGATTCCAAGCCTCCAGTAGCAGCTCCCGTGAGCTCAATCTTTTCCATTGTGACCTTCTTGGCCGTCACATCGAGCACCGGGGGCCTGCTACCAGAACAAATCTCGGCACCAGGTCCTAGCTTATCAGTCGGCAGAGCTGAAGTCCGAGGGGGCACAACCCGGCCCTGATGAGCAGTTTCAAAAGCGTAACCATATCTCAGGATCTGAGGATCATGGTATGATTTCGTCGCAAAGGTGAGATTGACTGGCATGCCGATATCGCTCATATTCCCCATCGGAACGCTGAAAGTAGGGATGCCGAATTGCCGTATAGCGCAGTTGCCATTAGAATACAAGACACCATTTCTCCAAGCGTCCCGCGCGGATTCTTCATTCTTATCGGCGTCGGCTTTTCCAACATCACCTTGGCATGGGAACACCACTGCGTCTAGCTTATTTGCATCGAGCCAAGCTTCGAAGTCGACCTTGCGGGTTTCCTCGATTCTTTGAAGTTTGGGACCGAGCTCCGGGATATCGAATGTCTTCACTCGGCCGCCCTTAACTGCATCCACTAGAGCAGAGCATTTGACGAGCGGGTCATCTGGGCCATAGCGATCTGGTAGCGCTCCTGGAGGAGGCGGGAAGATCTCAGCAGGATCAACATCGGCAAGAGTCGTGACGCAGGACTTGTCATTGTTGGCCACCAAGAAATCGTCCCAAGTGTAGGCCATCATTTGGACCATGTCGATCTCATTCTTGTGTGCAGGTGTGAAGTATGGCGTCGTGGGCTTCTCGCCACTCGAGGGCTTCTCCAGATTGGTGACAATTGGGAAGTCCGTTTCTACCACTGTGGCACCGAGCGATTCCAGCGTCTTCCGAGCCTTCTCCCACAACTCTTTCACGCTCGGTCGCAGAGCCACTGGAAGTGCTGCAGGATCATCGCCACCAATGTACATTTTTGGCACACCTGAGAGAAGAAAGCCACGGTTAGCAGACGTTTCAACTTCCCACCCATGCCTTCCACTCTACACAGTACTCACCAAGCACCTTTCCCCTCAAGGCCTCCTTATCACAAAGCTCAAGAAAACTCGTCGGCCTCACATCCTCAGGATCCGGCAGCGGTACGAACGGCTGTTCTCTCCAAAAATCACAATGCTTCTGATCATCATGAGCAACAAGCACATCCAACAAGGAGAACATATCCTTGACAGTCCTCGTGTGCGGCACCACAGTATCACAATTTGGGAACAGTGGCCAATTTCCACGAATCGAAATCATACCACGAGACCCAGTATATGCCACGAGACCGTTGTAAGAAGCTGGAGATCGACCCGAAGATATGGTCTCCTCGCCCATGCCGAAGAGGCCGAAGCTCGCTGCGGTGGCTGTAGCTGAGCCGTTTGATGATCCTGAAGCGAAGGCGGCTGTTAAATAGTCCGCATTATAAGGACTTTCGGCTCTTCCGTAAACACCTCTTTGCATGCCTCCTGCGGCCATAGGCGGCATATTGGTTTTTCCAAGGATGACTCCCCCGCTACTCTTGATTCGTGAGACCACGAAGGAGTCATCGGTGGCGATCAAGTTTTGAAACGCAGGAGATCCGGAAGCTACGGTCATGCCTTTGATTTTGTAGCTGTCTTTGATCGTACATGGTATGCCCTCGAGGTCTGATCGGATTTGTCCCCCAGCGCGAAGGTCATCGCTGGCTTGTGCTTCCTCGAAAGCATTGAGATTGATGATTGGAGTAGAATTGAGGTAGAGGTTTCGTCTGTCATATTTTGCTATGCGGAGGAGGTGCTTCGCTGTTAGTTCGACAGAATTGGTTTGACCGGACTTGAGAGCTTGTTGGAGCTCTTCAATCGTGGCCTCGACAATGCTCTTTTCACTTGTTAGTCCATGGCTGTGGAGGATATGAAACGCTTACTGTTGCCATTATGGAATCTGGGTCTAAGAGGTGATGTGAGATCAAGTAAAGTCAAGTGCAGCACGTTTGAGGCCTCTTATGCCTACCGGATGACAAGCATTAATCGCTTATTGCTGCTCGAGCAGATACTTCTCCTCACCGACAACATGTGGTCACCACAGAGTGTACGCAAGTTCTAGTTCGCATTGTCGAATGGACCTATCCTCAAGCAGCAAGATCACCTATCGCAAGGTGCTTGACTGAGCTCGAAGCTCTTATCGTCGCGGAACTCGTAGGGTGAACTGGTCTCGTCTGCCTAGCTCTCACCTAGTAGATGCGTGCCATCAGAGTCCACCAAGGCTTCCGATATTCATCCAGAAGGCTGGGATCGGCCAGAGCTCGATCCTAGTCGCTGATAGCGCGCAACACCCACCAATCACGCCAAATCTCAACCACAAGCCATCTGAGCCGGCGGCAAGGCGTAGGTAATTCGTAGTCGGCGTGCGTTGGTGTCTTTCTTGCATGCCCATCAGGCTGACTCTAACCGCATGAGCGGCAGGCATTTGAAGCGTTGAAATATCTTGTCGAATGATGTTGCTTCAACCCTCGTAAGCCTCGCAGTCTGGTCACCTGCTTCATGCTTTGCACTCTGTGGCGAAGACTTTCCGCTTCCTTCCCCGTGAGTCCCGTGAGTGTATGATTGAGTGTAGGTTTCCGTGACACTGTCCGGGTATCATATCGTATGCATAATTTCCTCCTCTCTCCATCTCACCTCCAGCGCGCAAAGTCCTGCATAGTGTTGCCAAAACTCTGGGCATACACTCCCGTCGTACCGCAGTTGCCATCCTCCAACTTCTGCTGAGCCTTCGGCAACCAACCCCGAATCTTCTCAAGCCTGGCATGCGAGCTTGGATGCGTACTCAAGAACTGCGGCGGCGCTCCACCCATGCTCTTCTCGTATATTTCCATACGTTGCCATATGCCCATCGCAGCTTCCGGATTATAACAGCTCTCAGCCATCATGAGCAAGCCGATGTAATCCGCCTCTTCTTCTTCTTTTCTGCTTCCAGGCAAGTCGAAGACAAGGTTGTTGACAAGTCTCGCCAATCCGAAGTCTACACCAACGAAGAAATGCGTGAACGTAGCAAGCGCCGTCAAAATCGACATTCGGCTCATCCTCTCCGCGGCATGATGTGCAACGTTATGCGCAATTTCGTGTCCCAGAACGGCAGCAAGGCCCTCATCGCCCTGGCATATATCCAGAATCCCGCGAAACACGAAGACCTTCCCGCCAGGTATTACGAAAGCATTCTTCATATCATCGTCAATGACATGTACTTCCCACTGCTCTCCCTCTAGTCCAGAATGCGGTAGTAGTCTCTGAAGGACCCTTTGTACTTGCCTATGCTCTTTACTGCGTTCACTCATGATCTTCGGCCCAAATTCTCGCAGGACCTGCTCATATTGCCCTTCCGCCATAAATTTCTCCAATTCAGGTGATATGATGTTGAATCTGCGTCTTCCACTGACGTCGACAGTCTCAAGATTGTAGACGTAGACAGTCGCCGCCACGCCTGAGAGTGCGGTGACTTGGTAGTAAAAGGTCGGTGAGGAGGCCCATCGTAAGAAGAGGCGTTCCGAAGTTTCGTAGCGCTGGTAGTTGAAGGCTTGTCGTCTGTATTTGCGCTGTTGGCTCTTTCGCCAGATCCCTTGCCATGATTCTCGTGAAGTATGCCGTGATCTTGTGGCGTTGGAGAAGGCGCGAGTGGAGAGACTGTGATGGGTATTGCTTCGGAAGTTGAGCGGAGAGCTACGTGATGTGACGAAGCTTCGTGTGGTCGTGGATTGCAGGACAGACCCGAGAGGCTTTAGAGCCAGCATTATTCGATTCGCTATCATCTTGCGACTGATTAATTGTGCAACGTCCTGTTGAAGGATCATAATGTTGCAACGCTATATGGCAGGAGTACATCTGTAGTGGCTACGTGCGGATGGAGACAGAGGCAACGTCGGGTGACGTCGGATCGAAGCTGGGAGAACTGCTGCGCATGGCGAAGGACACATTTCGTCGCATTGTAGTCATCACATATCAAGTAACTCGGTCAAGCAACATCGCAAAAAAGCGACTCGCTCACGCTCAATCACTCTGTCTTGGAACACCTCCCTTATAGCCTGTAGCCCTTTGCTAATCAAGGATACCGGAACGCCTCGCTGATGCATGCCATTCTCCTCTTCCTGTAAAGTACATGTAATAGCACGACCCATCCTACTCGTCAGACATGATGGCGTCCTCTCTGTCCATATCGGCTTGGCTTTGAAGTCCCTCTGCTGCAAGCGACGCCGCGATTGCTGCCGCCATGGCGGCTTCTCCACTCATGCCTGCTCCATTGACCAAGGAGAAGTCGTCACCAGAGTCTCCTGGAGACAGTGGCGACAGAGCGGCCATTGGGGGAACTTTCGCAGTCCCTTCGTTCTCGGAGCTCGCAGTCTTTACTTGGGCTCGGCATTTCGGGCAGCTGTCATACTGCTTGAGCCACCTAGTGATGCACTCTTCGTCGAAAGCCGCGTGGCCGCATGGGAGCTCAATGACAGGTGAACTGTCTTTCATTTCCGTGGCACAGAACATGCAGTCGCTGTCATCATGCTCCAGCTTCACTTCGCCAAAAGTCTTTCGTGGCAATTCAGCAATGGTTGTGTCGGACGCGGGACGCTGTGGTACGTTGTTGCTTGGATCCATGGCTTCATCCCAGTGCTCGAACTGGCCTTGGTCATCCTCTTCATCGCTCTCTGAAAGCATATCGTCAAAAGCGCCGAAACCCCACTTGCGCTCGTCAAATTGCTCGAATCGGTAGCCGAGCTCGTGGGTGCGCCGTGGATTGAGACGTCCCATGAACTCAACAATAGCACCCATCAGATCCTGAGCGTTTGCGGGACCGATGTTGAGCAACATAAGTTGCGTGTCTTGCTGCTCCTTTGTGAGATCAGCACCCACGCAGACTGGACAGATTGGCTTCATGAAATAGCCCGGAAGCGCTCCCTCCCACGAGAGGAGAGGTACATCGTAATCCTTGATCATGCCATCCAGCTCCTGTACATCGTTGAGCCAGCCGTCGCGGCAGTTGGCAATGCATCGTCTGGAAGGATTTGTGGCGATGAATCGACGGACATAATCACCGTTTGGTGTAGCCCAGAACACGAAATGATCGTCGACGGCGATTTCCCGGATGCTCTTGGCACCTTGACATGCGCACGAATTGCTGTGATGCGTCAAAACCTCCTTTCCGTAGATGTGGAAGACGTGCTCGCCGTCCGCTCCGTCCGCCTTCTCGGCAAAGGTGACTGGCGCCATACGCAGGTCCTCGATCGTGCCATCAGACGTCTTCGTGACAGCAGAGACAATGTACATGGTTGGTAAGAAGGCCTGCACAATGCTCGTGCTGCTGGTGTTGCCCGTGTCTACGGAGGAGTCCTCACTCTCGCTGCTCTCTTCTGACTCGAACTCAGGTTGGTCATCTTCGCTCCGGATCTCATCGTCAGCGTCGCCTTCGGTAGCGTTGTCGTCCTCTTCATTTTGCTCCTCGCCCTCGGAGTCGTGGTCGTCATAGTCATCATCTTGGTCGAACTCATCGTCGTACTGAGGCTGAACGACCTTTTGTACGAAGACTAGATCGCCGACTTGCACATTCGCGAGCGCAGCATTCTGGCGCTCGGTGAAGGCTTGAATGTTCGCCATCTTGCGTCTTCTCCAACGTCTTGTCAAGAAATTCCAATTTCGTAAGATATAACGTCTTGCTGGGAGCATGTATCTGAGCGTCACAGACACATGAGTGGTGCGCTGGCGCGCAAGTTGTCGGTGTATGAGTTCAAATGATTTTGTGCGATGCGAGTCTAAAGCTTGAAAGCTAACTGCGTGCGGCAGCGGCTGCAGGGATCTTAGCGTCGGCGCATGTGAAAGTGGTAGCTTCGCGGATGCAGCGCCGTTACCCGCTGGCAACTACTCCGCGCACTGCTAGATCGTATTAGCAGTACAGATGTGATGCTTTCAAGCGAGAAGACTTACCCAGGCCGCCTGCTCCTGTAAGGCTGAAGGGAGTGGCGTGGCGTGACTTCCTGTTCGGTTCGGTCTGTGGCTTTGCGGCGACAAGGTTGGTTGCTTGTCGCCAGTCAGTATTGGAACACGCAAAGCAATAAAATGAGGGTCTGTCAGCGGCTGCGGCTGCGATTCTGCAAGTGAGGAGAAAGATGAGTGAGTCAAGAGTTGAGGTCGACGAGCCTCAGGCGCTGCTGGTTGCCTTCTGCTAGGCACTGCACCCTCAGGCAAGCTCGACCCACTTTGATCACGAGTGGCTTCGAAGGCGCATTCTGTGCGCAACTCTTCTGGTATATACAAACCTTCCCTTCACATGCTCTATGGCTCGCATTCCGCGTCTAGAGGGCGCCCAATTCCTTGAGCTTTGAGATCATGCCGTCCACATCCTCGACCTTTCCACCACCCTGCCTCGCCGGTGGCTCCGCAACCTTAATCGTCTTCAGCCTCTTCGCAGTATCAACTCCATAGTCTGCCAAGCTCTTCTTCTCTAGCGGTTTCTTCTTGGCCTTCATTATGTTAGGCAAACTTGCGTATCTCGGCTCGTTCAATCTCAGATCTGTTGTGATGATCATCGGCAGCTTGGCCTTGACTGTTTCCACACCACCATCCACCTCTTTTGTGACTGTGACACTTTCGCCTTCGATCTCAATCTTGCTCGCCTGTGTCGCCTGAGGCCAGTTCAGTAGGCCGGCAAGCATTTGCCCCGTCTGGTTGGCATCGTCGTCAATGCTCTGTTTGCCTAAGATGACAAGATTCCTCTTCTCATCCTCAACGACCTTTTTCAATAGCTTCGCGACACCCAACGGCTCAAGCTCAGTCTTCTCTTCTACCACGTGTATGCCCCGGTCGGCGCCCATTGCCATGGCAGTACGAAGGATGTCTTGACTCTTTGCGGGTCCTGCGGAGAAGACCAGAATGTCTTCAACATCCTTCTTTTTCTCTCTCAATCGCACAGCCTCTTCCACTGACAATTCATCAAATGGGTTCATGCTGTGCTTGACGTTCGTCTCCACGCCCGTCTGCGCTTTGTTGACGCGCGGTTTGACCTGAATTGTCCCATTCTCAGTCCATTGTCCAAGCTGCAACGCCAGTAATGAGAAGGCTTACCGCATAGTCAATGACCCTTTTCACGGGCACCAATATCCTGAGCTTCGACGACATCCTGAGCAATTGAAGAATAAGATGTCCAATGCTTGTCAAGCGAACAGAGGTGGGCAGAAGCACCTCTATTGCAGACATTGGTGCGTTTGCGATTTCGGATCGCGGCTCAAGCGCTCACTGAGCCGAGGAAGCCAGGCCGTGATGGAACCAAGGCACAAGACACAACGCTGACACTGACACTGCTTGAGAAGGAATTCAAGTCTGAAATTGCCCGATTCTCATCAATTCTTTTGGATCTACGTAAACTACATCGAATACAGTTTGTTGAATGGTAACGCACAATGCAACTCGAGATATATGTTCTCATTGGTTTGTACTTGCCTACCACTCAGTACCGCAACGCAACCCGATCATTCTGAATGCTGCACGCCTTTGCCCATGCCAGATAAGCCAATTGGCTGCCTTTGTAATCGGAGAGTAGAGTGAAGAGCCGGATGGCATGGGGGTAATGTCGAGGACAGATTACTTATGCGGTGGCAGTGTTCACGTTGGCAGAGCCCTCGGCGGTCGAAGGGTGAGCATCGGTTTCGGCCTCACCCTCGATTGGGGCATTTGGATCCTCGTCCTCCTTTCCTGGACTATCAATCGCGACCTTAACGGCGATCTCGCGACCCTCGATCTCCTTGCCGTTCATGTCGCTGCACGCCTTCTGTTGCAGCTCTTCACTAGCGAGTGTAACGAAGCCGAAGCCGCGGCCCTTGCGTGGCTCGTTGCGGGCTTGGAGCTTGCGGACCATGAACTTAGGAATCGGTCGAAGCGCAATCTTGGCGGAAGTCGGCGAGTAGTCGGCGAAGATCTCGAGCAGCTGGAGCATGTATTAGCAGGTCATCACAATTACGAGTAATAGTCGAAACGCACCTTCTCCTCACGAAGATCGTATGGCAAATTGGCGACCATGATCTTCGTCTTGCTCGGGACACCGTCCTCTGGTGGACCTCGCTGCTTGCGTGGGCGGGTTGCATTGTTCTTTCCGTCCTTGCTTGGGTCTAATGTGATGCTTCCAGCCTCACCTGGCTGAGCGCTGAGAGCCTCGTTGGTGGTGGATGTGAGAGGATTGACCTGGCCTGGGACGTTGGTTGGAGCCCCATTGATGGTAGCCTCCTCAGCACCAGCCTCTCCGTTGGTCTCACGCTTGCCACCGCGGCCACCGCGAGCGGCGCGACCAGCACGTCCACGTCCGCGGCCACGGCCTCGGGTAGAATTGCGGCGGCGCTGCTGACCATCGCCGCCCTCTGCGTTCTCTGCAGCTGGAGAAGCCTTCTCGGCGGCTGGTTCAGGCTTGCGGGCGAGCTGAACGGAGACCTTGCGGTCGAGGATGGTCTTCCCGTTCAAGTCGTTAATAGCACGCTCGGCCTCGGAAGGCGTGGATACGTCAACGAAGGCGTAGCCAACTGGGCGAGTAGTGCGTGGGTTGGTTGGGATAGATGTGGTTTCGCTACCATCTCATGTCAGCTGCATATCCTCTTACTGGTGTTCTTGATGGCAGGCGTAAACGTACACAAGGTAGTCCTTGAAGAACTCCTTCAACTCTCCCTCGGTGGTCGCATACGCGAGGTTTCCAATGTAAAGTCTCCGACCCTCAGCGGCGCTGGCGATGACGGCCTCGTTCTGCGAAGCGTTGATGGGCTTGTCGCCGCCTTGGCCGACGTTGGCGCCTTCAGCACTGGCGCTTGGCTCGTTGAGGGTGGTGTTTGCCATTTGGGTAGTGGCAGCGTCGACAGACATTGTATTGGCGGTGTTTGATTTGCACGAAGTGTATTAGATGTGGCGTTGAATGAGGACTGTACTTCGGTGACTGAAGTACTTCGTGAACACTCGTCGAGCTGTGGAAAACAGATTGTCGAGCTGCAGCCAAAGCACATGTCAGCCATTTCACCAAACGCAGCGTCACACGACCCAGCAGCGCAGCAGATGCGCGTGTGGCTGTCGCATCGGCGTTGCAAGCAGAGGGCGGACTTCACTTACGGAGAGTTGGTTGCCTAGCTTAGAGGGCAAGATCCGGGAGTTTTTGGTGGTGAGTAGTGTTGATGGGTTGTTGACTTGACGATGGAAAAGAGCAAGAAGCGAAGCTGGCGAGAAAGGAGAGATCACAATTCTGGCAGCCAGGGTCTGACGGAGCTTGGCAAGGAAATCGCGTCCAGCCAGAGGCATGCGCAGCCAATCACGAATGAGCACTCCATCTCTCGCAGGAGAGTGAACAGCTCCGAGATTAATAAATTTCGTGCGTACATGATTCAGCACTGTCACATGCAGTGCAGTGCTGTCAGGCTGGGAGGCGAAGACCTGCGGACTACGCTGCGCGGTGTCTTCTGTGCTGTTGATGTGCACCTGCCAGGCGTACATCATCTCTGGAAAGGGCGTGTGAGGCGATGGCAGGCTCCAAGCTGCCAAATGGAAGGCAGAGTCACCAGCTTCAAGATCGGTATGCCGAAGCCTCCGTGCTGTGCTTGCGTAGCCGAGTTCGCACGCCTTCACGACAATGCATCTTGGTCGACGCTGACCTGCACGACAGACTCCCACGCCGCAACGCTTTGGTCTTGTACGGCTCAGAGACCGGCAATGCTCAAGACGTGGCGGAGGAAATTGGCCGCATGACTGAACGCCTCCGCTTCGATACTACCGTGCTTGACCTCGATTCTGTGCAGCTTAGAGATCTCGTGAAGCCGACGGTGGTACTTTTCGCCATCTCCACCACTGGCCAAGGTGAGCTCCCGCAGAATGCTCGCGCCTTTTGGAGGAAACTGCTCAGCAGTGCCTTGAAGCCCGGAGTCTTGCGCAAGCTGCGCTTCTCGTCATTTGGCCTGGGCGACAGCTCGTATGCTCAATACAACGTTGCGCACCGCTTGTTGCATGGCCGGCTTGTGCAACTTGGAGCCCAGAGTGTCTGCGAGCGCGGCGAGGGCAACGAACAGCATCCTGAAGGTCATAGTGCCGGCTTTCGAGAGTGGATCGTCCAGCTCAAGAAGCAGCTATTGGACATCTTCCCCTTGCCAGACGGTCTGCACCCCATCCCGGAGCACGAGTTCGTCGAGCCGAAATGGAAGCTGGAGCTGAAGGATGCTTTCCATGCTTCTGCTTCGAATGACGGGGCTTGGCCTGCCGGTGAGCTCTCGGACGAGAAGACTCCCTCCGTCGACCCATTGCCAGTCAAGGGATCCACTCTTGCTACCATAGAGCACAATGATCGTGTCACTGCCACGAACCATTTTCAAGATGTAAGGCTACTGGACCTTCGAATCAAAGAAAGGGTTGCATATGGCCCTGGAGCCGTCGCGGTAATATATCCCAAGAACTTTCCTGAGGACGTTCAATCTTTCATCGAGCTCATGAAATGGCGAGATGTTGCAGATCAGCCTCTCTCACTGACTACAGATCAAGTGGTATCAGCTTCTGAGCTGTCAACGCCATCACCATTACGGCACCTCGATTTGACCCGTGTCCATCTCACATTGCGCTGGCTTCTAGAAAACGTCCTCGATATCATGTCCATCCCGCGGAGGTCCTTCTTCGCCGCACTGGCACACTTTGCTGGCAGCAGCAACGAAGACGAAGAGTACCAGAAAGAACGACTTCTCGAGCTGGCAAACCCCGAACTGATCGACGAACTATGGGACTACACCACGCGACCGAAGCGGACCATTGTTGAGGTCATGATGGATTTTGCAACTATTAGAATACCATGGCAATACGCGTTGTCAACTTTGCCCTTGATGCGCGGCAGACAGTTCAGCATTGCTAGTGGTGGTAGATTGAAGATGGATGGAGAAGGAAACACCAGGGTTCAGCTTCTCATCGCCATTGTCAATCCGCCGAGTCCGATCATCAAATGGCGCAAGAGATATGGTGTCTGTACCAGGTACGTTTCGACGCTCCAGAACCAGCAGCAGATCAACGTTCAGATCCAGGAGGGCTATCTGGATGTCCAGCCTAACGAGCTTGCACATCCGGTCGTACTAATCGGACCTGGAACGGGGCTTGCTCCAATGCGATCAATGATTCACGAGCGATGCATGTGGGCAGACAAGAATCCCATTAAGTCCTCAGAGCATGCACTCGATGGCGACATCCTTTTCTTCGGCTGTCGAAATGAGAAAGCCGACTACTTCTTCCGCGAAGAGTGGGAACAATTCGCGAGCATGGCGAAGCTACGCCATTACACGGCATTCTCGAGGGACAGTGACAAGCCAAGACAGTACGTCCAGGACCAAATTCGTGCACGCGGATCAGAAGTATGTGAGGCACTGGCTACGCGCAATGGCAAAGTGTATGTCTGTGGATCCTCGGGAAATATGCCCAAAGGCGTAAGACAGGCACTATTGGATGCCTTCGTAGAACATCAAAAGCTCGACTTGGCAGAGGCCGAGAAACTTCTTGAGACAATGGAGAAGAGCGGAAGATACAAACAAGAGACATGGTAATGATGCCCGAGAAGTTTTTTATAACTGGTGTAGCCAACAACAACGGCAACGAATCGGGCAGGTGCATGTGACCTGCGGAGTTATCTGCAGAAAGCTTATGTCGAAGCTACAAGAGGACTAGACTCGGTGAATGTCACCTCGACCGCCATACCCTGGAATTGGTATTCTTTCGAGTTTATCAACAGGCTCCGGCACGCGCACGATGGTGACGAAGCGCACGATGGTGACGAAGCGCACGATGGTGACGAAGCGCACGATGGTGACGAAGCGCACGATGGACAAGACGTGCACGATCCACACTGATTGCCTGTTCGACTCCAAGAAGAAGACTTTTGTCACGGATATGTCACTCGTTGTAGATCCTGAGTCTTGCCTCATTACCAAGGTGTACAAAAGACGAGGTGCTTCTCTCAAAGATTTCGACGAACCGTATATCGACCTGAGAGGTCGATGTGTCCTTCCCGGGCTTGTCGATGCTCATACTCATATATTCTTGCATCCCTACGAAGAAACGCCATCATTGAATCAGATGCGGGATGAGAGCATTATAGAACGCACGATTCGAGCTACCAACCACTGCCGTGCCGCTCTTCTTGCTGCCTACACTACCTATCGCGATCTCGGAACAGAGTCTGCTGGTGACGCGGATGTACATGTTCGTAACGCGATCAATCGTGGCATCATTCCTGGGCCGCGTATCTTCTGTGCTACGGAAGCATTAGCAGGTAGTGGCGGATACGAGTTGCGCATCGAGTCTCGCATCAATGGCGTTGAAGTGCCAAGGATCTCCGACCCGTGCGACGGTGTTTCTGGTGTCCGAGCTGGAGTAAGACGAAGAATCGGTGCTGGAGCTGATGTGATCAAGTTCTATGCCGACTATCGAAAACGCGCTCTGAGGTTCCCCGAAAATGCTTGGCCAGGCTGTCCAGGTATCATACATCCTCCTCCACAGAAAGGCCTGATCAACGAGAGAAGCCCAAATCTGCCGCTCTTTAATCAAGAAGAAATGAACGAGATCGTACGCGAGGCGAAAAGCTCGAGAGCCCCAGTGGCTGCGCATGCTCAAGCTGCGGAGGCTGTTGCCATGGCTGCGAAAGCTGGTGTGACTAGCATCGAGCACGGATCCGAGTCTTGGGAAGGAACAGATGTGGCCGAGAGTATGCTCAAGAACGATGTGATCTTTGTCCCAACACTTTCCGTCTTCGAATTGTACTTTCCAATGAAGGAAATTCTGGCGCAGACTAAGCATGCTTTCGACGCAGGCATCAAGCTTGCCGCCGGTGGTGACACTGGCGCATTCGCACATGGAGAAAACGTTAGAGAGCTGGAGTTGATGCTCCAAGCCGGAATACCACTAGAGGAGGTCTTGACTGCTGCGACTCTACATGGGTGGGAGGCATGCGGTGGGGATTGGTGTGGCAGGAGATTCGGCTGGATCGAGGAGGGCTGTGCGGCAGATATTGTAGCACTTGGTGGAGATGTCAGAGTCGATGCTGAAGCCCTCAGAAATGTCGAGTTTGTGATGAAGGACGGCAAAGTCTACAAGCAAGATGGTCTGCCTGTGGGCATGATCTAGACTCATGGCGGACGGACGTTCGATACGCTTGCCGACTTGTCCCCTTCATCTGTAGCTGGTACCTGCGGAAATGCCAGAGACGGAGTGAGGCCCTTCGAATGCCATCCAGATCTGGAACACTATCCGAGAAGTCGAGTCCATGCTGAGCTTAACCGGCCGAACAATGCATGAGAAGCATGAGCTGCATTGCATGTAAGGATTGCTCAGCTTGAGGTGGACGCTGTGCAGAAAGACAGGGAGCTCGCGTTGCATCGCAAGAACTTTTCAGAATGAGCAGGACGCTGCCCAAAAGCCCAGTCCGATGCCTGCAGAATGAAGAAGCAAAGGTCTGGTTGTAGGACATGCTGGGGGAAATTAGTGGCATTAACTGCTCCGGGGAGTTCCAGAAGGAAGCAGCTGCCTGGTATCGAAGCGGTAGCACTATAAAGAGTCCTGGGCGGGCACGAGAAGACAGACTTTGGCGTAGGAGCGGCCGAGAGATGAATCCACAAGGCTGTTTGCTGAACAGACATAGGGCTACCATGTGTGCGTTCGTCCGTCGCGCAAACCCTGTTCGTGGACGGTGATGGAGAATACAAGCGAACGATCGAGAGTCCGGCAGTCCATCGAATGCGTACTTCCTGGTGGAGAAGCTGCCGTGAGTGTTGCCGGCTGGCAGAGAACGTGGATGACGAGGAAAGGAATTTTACGAGTCTGAGGCCAGCAGTAGAGACATGGTCAATTTGCATCAAAAAGAAATGGCAGTCTCACTCTTATGTGCGAAGATGCCGTGTCTTGTTGTGGTTTTGTATAGTGTCGGGATTTGATATCTTGGAAGCTTTGACCGTTGTGCTTAGAGAACGACAGCGGTAGTCTCAAAGACTCCGGGAAATTTCGCTCCGTGTTGCCCTCGCGACCTGCCATCTTACGAAGATCAGAATGATTTCCCGAGTGTATTAGACTCTTCTTTGGCTGCGATGCTTGTGCCTGCGTTTTTCGAATCTGCAAGGTTACACAGCAAGAACACGTTCCGCCACCACCACGATGGCGACGCCGTCAAGTCCAGAAACACCAAAGAACCATTGCGAATCCATCAGCAGCTTTGAATGCCCTCGGGTTCCGCCGTTCAGAGCTTATCGAATACGGCCGCACCAAGTCCCTCTCATACACAAGCGACTGCAGACCGTCATTCCAGAACTAGGGTATAAAGACAACGATGCGGCGAGATATGTGCAGAAGTCATTGCAGCGTGACACACAGGCGTTGTTCGTAGCCCAGGACGGCCACGACACTCCGCTACCACACGAAGCTATCATGCTGTCGATGGGTAAAGGTTCAAGGGTCCGGGTGTATCATGCAAGTCGGCCTGTGACTGGTGGAGTAGATTGGTTCCAGTGGGTCGAAGCTACAGCAGAGGGAGTAGGTCTGCAGAAGATTGAGCTGCCATACACAATATTTCTGGAAGATATCGGATGGATGTTGAGGGCACAATCTGCAAGTAAGTGGCGCTTGACACAAATTCCGCAGCGCAACCCGAGCTGACAGCAAAGCAGGCGCGAGAGGGCAAGAGCACGTCGGCGACACACACCTAATACACCGGGTGGAGAGATTCTTTGCAGATGTCGTTTTCGTTGTTCGTGGGAAATTCTGGGCCGAAAGCAACCTCATGTCTTGGAAGCGCTCCGCGATGACATGTTAGGCTGTGATTTGATGAGTTAGATATTGAGCAAAAGCGTACAACGCATTTGTTACTATACCGTAGAACTCAGGAATGGTAATCTCGTGTCGTCCGACGTAGAAGCTCTGCCGCTTCGGCGCGGCGGCGCTGCTGGTGGTTTTGCAAGCAGTGCCTTATTCTCCGCCCTTCCTCAACGATTCCTCCAAGCTTCACTACTTCCCGCCAAATATGTGACGAAGACCGCGTATCTGCGGCACTTTGTGACGCGCTTGCCATTTCGCCGCTCGCTGTTTCTTCCTCCCATGCGCATGCGCTGCAGCAGTGCGGCCACTTGGTCACGCACGTAACGTCTGCGATCCCATGTCTTCCCGCCTCTCTCAGTGATTCCTGAAATTCTTCTTCTGGTAGAACAGATCCGTCCTCGAACTGCCCAGATTGATGATCTTGGGACATCCGTCGCGGTCCTTCTCTAGTCGCGTGCACTCAAAGCAGTAGAAGGCGTCCGATATACCCTCGCCACCGCACACAACGCACTTGTTCTGGTAGTTGCCGAAAGCGCATTCGTCGCAGATTCGGACAAGGGTGGTTGGTCGGACGTAGGAGTCGCAGACGGGACATTTGCCGTCGCATTTGTCGCAGAGACGGCCGATGGAGATGCCTGCCGTCTTGCGGCACATGACCAGATCGCTGGACGCGGTGTTAGCGGTTGAACATCAGAATCCTCAAACGCAAGGATGGACGTACGGATGATGGCGAGACATGTCGACCGGCGGGCTTGGGTGTGGTGTTTGCGGATCAGAAACGGGTTCGGTTCAGTGCGCGGCTCTGTGGTCGTGGTAGGATTGCGCACAGCTGGTCAAGATGTCGAAGGGCAGAAGTGATTGCAACCACAGACGAGTCTCAAAACTCAGAAGCTCAGGAACCTAGCAGCATTTAGCCTCATGAACGCCTCGCGGGCTCAGCCACAATTTTACGGGATGACTATGACCACGACTGCAGATCGGCATGTTCACTTACGTTTCGTCCTGAATCTTCCTCCGTCTTCCTCAGGCCAAACTTTCTTTGGAGCCTGTGGCCTCGGAATCTGAAGCCTGAGATGTAGCCCATGCCGATTGCGCGATTGCTTTCTCCTCTTCGCCGCTGTCTGTCTGTTCGTGTTGTGCTGACCACAGGCACAGGGCGGGCAGCTGAGGAACACTCCACTTTCCCTGCCAAGTCGAGACTGACGACAGCTTCGGACCGGACGGCATGCGCGGCGTGTTACCAAGAACTACATGTACATGGACATCCAGAGGTGGCACGCGGGGCTACACGTATCATCAAGACGAGGCTTGTCGAGAGTCTGGAGCTGTTTCAAGGCATAGACTTGCTTTGATATGCCTCGAACTCTGCTTTCTATCTCGTCCAAGACTCCTTGCAATTCGAACCGCAGCATTGCGCGCTTGAACGCTGTACACCCATCTATGCTTCTCATCCACTTCATCTATAACTTCGCGCCTTGCTGTTTCTTCTCCTTGGCCATTTCTTCCTTGGCCTGTTCTCTCAGCAGCCGCTTCAGGATCTTGCCAGACGCGTTCTTCGGTATGCTGTCGACGAATACGATGCCGCCTTCGAGCTTCTTGTAGTATGTAAGCTTCTCCTGCATGTAATCCTGCACTTCTTTGACTGTGGGCTTGCCGTCCTTCGTTCTTCGCACGATATACCCGCGCGGTAATTCGTCTCCTTCTCGTTTCGGGTCCGGCACTCCAATCACTGCCGCATCGATGATCTCGGGGTGCATGAGCAGGGTACCTTCCAGCTCGGGTGGTGTCACTTGGAAACCTCGGACTTTGATGAGTTCCTGCAATACGTTAGCACATGGTACCGCATTCATTCGATGCACGAACGACCCACTTTTTTGCGGTCGACGATGTAGTATAGCTTGCTCTTGCCATCGATGTAAGCAATGTCTCCCGTATGGAAGAAATTATCCTTGTCCCAGTCTCGTGCGTTCGCCTCAGGATTCTCGAAGTAGCCTTTAATGACCGTGGGGCCTCGCACACAAATCTCGCCTCTTACATCGTAATCAGTAATGTCCTTTCCATCGTCATCCACGAGTTTGACATCCAGGTTTGGAATAGGCCAGCCAACGCTGCCAGTCGTGTCGTGAGCTGGATAAGCATGTCTCGTGGCTATGCAGGACGTTTCGGTCATGCCCTATGAGTAGACTGGTCAGCATACCGCCCGAGCAGTTCTGCGAACCGTTTCATGATTGGGGTTTCATACCCAAACTTGCGTAAAAGGGGCCCCTTCGCCCATCATAGCCTGCATCCTTGACTGGGGCCCTTTGTCTAGCGGTGCTGCTCCACACTGCCCAACCCTTGCCGACTTGAGGCTGTACTTCTTGTTCAAGGGACTATTGATCGCCATGACAACGATTGGAGGCACAGCCCCAAGATCAGTAATCTGATATTCCTGATGTGCCCAGAACCATTTTTCAAGATCGAAGCGTGGCATCACGTAGGCTCGATCACCATTTCGTAAAGGTGTGCAGAAAGCGCCCGGCGCAGTCGCGGCATGGAACATGGGCAAAGCGAGTAGCCGTCTGACTTTCCATTCTCGAGGGTTCGTCTCGAATACCAACGTATGCTGAGCTGTGAGGTTCAGATGCGAGAGTTCTGCTGCTTTGGGCAAACCCGTGGTTCCGGAGGAATATAATCTCGCTGCACCTGTCATATATGCGGTGTTGTAGTCGTCGAAGCGGACCCAATCTGTCTCTCCATGTTTCAGGAGATCGATCCACTGTAAGTACCCTTCGGGTGCCTGTTCCTTGCAATCAGTCTCGCACGCGCTGATGGAATCTTTCAAATCGTACCTTCTCGCCATAAGGATTGAACATCAAAATGTTCTTCTTGGGTATCCCATTATCCGCTGCTGCTTTCGCTATGCCTGACAGGAGCTCTGGCTGTGTCATAATAAACTTGACTTTGGCGATCTTGGTCGTGTGGGTAAGCTCATGCTGGGTGTAAGCAGGATTTGTTCCTGCATAGACACCACCCGCCGCAATCACACCTAGGAAGAATATAGGATAATAGATATGGTTCAGGCTGTGTATCGATACACAGTCACCTTTTTGTACCCCAATGGCTTTGAAGCCTGCCGCTAATTGCCGGACGAGCTTGTGTGCCTGTCGAGCAGAAATCGAGTGCTTGGGATTGAGGGCATCGATGTAGATGGGCTCATCCCAGTCGTACTTTATGTGGTCAAAGGTCCAGGAATTTATGTCTTTGTTCGACAAAGGGAAGTGCTCTTTCGCAAGGAATGGCATTATGGCTGTTGCTGGTTCCTGTTACTGTCGCTGTTGGTGTCGCTTGAGCGTTGGTGAGCTGAGAGCTTGGGAGTGGGTCGAGAGGAAGACAGAGGTAGGGGGAAAAGATGACTTTGCTCTGTATGTGAAATAGTTCACGAAGCTCACAGAAGCGAAACAGCCTCCGATGCAAGTAGGCTCGGGGGAGTCAGCGGGCGCGCTCACGCGGCGAGCTCCTCAAGTAGTATAGAAGTATGAGAGCAGGGCTCCCCAGATTGGCTTAATTATCTACGCCGCGGTTGTATGCAGGATCGACGACTCGATGGTGCTATGTAGTCACCGGCATACCGCTGTACCGAGCCGCATGTACCGCCCGACTTGCCCGAATTGAAGCGGCTGTGTCGTGTGTCCAGGTCGGCATGGGCCTCTCGTTCATTGTGCTCAATCGGCATGCTTCTGCTTGGTGAATGCGTAGATGGTTGCTATGAAAGATGCAACAACGAGAAAGAGGACAAGGCAAGGGTGAGACCCTCGTCCCGAAGCACAACCGAACTTACCGAAGCTGTCGAAGGCAGACAAATTGCCGAAGCCAATCGCGCCCTCGATTTCCCGGATGCTTGATTTCCTGAGTCAGCTTCCCTTCCATCCATGAGCTGCCCAGCTGTCGACTTCACTTGAATCCACAATAGTCGGATCGAGGATGTCGTTGAAGATTCGCCGCTCCAGGAGGGAATAAAACAACATCTAGCGCTGTCCTTTTCAGGTTGACTCGTCCTTCCTCATCGCCATCGCCGTTCTACGCACTCCTCTCCAGGTCCTGCCCTGTTGCCCAATCGCCGTATCTGCTCGCTGTCCGGTGTCAGATCAGTGTTCGGTCAGATGAGCAGCGGAACTCCACACACACCTCCGAATAGAGAGCTCGGCATTCCACACATCTGCGCATGAGCTGCTCGAATCTGCTAGCACAAAAAAAAAGCCTTGCAATACTGGACTCAATAGCAGAATAGAAAGAGCAGGGACAGGGTGTAAGAATATGTCAGGCGTTTCGCATATGGCTTGTGGACGGCTTTGGCTTTGCAAGCTTGACTCAGAAATGCTGTGACCAGCCTGAGTTGAGACACCAGCTTGCTGTAGATGGGAATAAGAGATATCAGAATCGGCCATGTCGATTTACCTAAGTATCTGGATTGGAGAAGCAGCGCACGATTCGCCAGCGCCACGTATCCATCTGCGAATGAACACGGGCCCTAATTACTAGTCCTCGAGAGATTTCGTGGCGCGGACTTGGTACATGGCGTCAAGCCTTGCGTATGAGTTGACAAAGCCATGCGACTGATACGTGGCTTAGTCTGTGGATGAGACGTAGAGAAAGTGTTGAATTCGCAGCTGATATATACATTGATTGTGACCATCGACCCATGATAAGGACAATTCATCGATTCTTTCCGAGTTCACTTTCGAACCAAAGACGACAAGAATAATAGACACCCGTAACACGTAGGCTCCTAACAATACAGGCAATCGATCTGTCGGACCCTTGGCACAGTGGGTAAGGCGACTGATTTCTTCATTTGTCTTCCGCACACACTTACGTCCTTTCTAGTAGCGCGTCGGATTCCAGTCTGTACTGGAGATTCCCGAAGGTCGTGCGTTCAACTCGCACAGGGTTCAAGGAATCCCTTTTTGTTGTTTTCGTCGTGGTGTCGTAGAACACGGGAATGACCAATTAATCATGTCCTGGCCCTCCTGATGACGCACCAGAATCTAGATACACAATGACCGGCGGATGGCCTGGTCTACCTGTCGGAGGTTCTGAGCCCCTTGTGAAGAGGCCTGGTGCTTTTATGCCATGGCCCTCTGCAGGCGCCGAACCTGAGTCTTGAGCGACATTCGGGCAGAAGTCGGAGCTGTCACTCTTTTGAAGATCCAGTACTGCTACATCTCTTCTGACGAGACGCCGTACAGCCAGGACATTGCTGAAGAGAGTCACAGAGAAGATCAGTGTAAGAAGATGATTGGAATGCATGGTGGACGTAGGCTTGGGTGTCGTTTCATTGATCGTAGTCGACGAGATGGAATTGACGGTAAAGCCTGTTCCTGGTAGCGTGGTATTTCGGAAAAATATGTACGACAATGGTACGGGTGATGGACGAATGTTGCATCACAATCATGTTCTCTTCAATCATGAATTGACCCAGCTCATGTATCAGATGTCACCATTTCCCTGTCTATGGACTTCCCAAAGGTTCTGAAGAGTATTCTCGACTTCGCGCAGGCTTGAGAGATTGAAGATCCGGTATGAAAGTGTGACTGAAGTTCTTTCCAGGCGTCCAGATACAGGAATACCTAGTGTCGACGATTCATCTCGATGCTATGAAAATGTTCAGGCAGGCAGCAGGTGGTGGAGGCCCGCACACCACTCGTCGCGATATCCGATGTATTACGACCAAGGTACAGTCTGGTGTTTCGGGACTCGTGAACCTGTTGTTTTCTCTGAATTCAAATAGTGCGTTAAGCGCCATGACTGCTGACTCGAATCCGAAGAACTTGTCGTTTCCAACTTAGTCGTGTCGTCGAACCGGCCTGCGTTGTTGATTCGAAGCTTGGCTACATGGATCAGACCAGTCCACCGGCTGGTGGTTCCACATCTTGTAGCAATGGCAAGGTACGTGAAGGAGCTGACACCAAACCCTGTGTATTAGGAGGATCCAAGTAATGTGAGTCCTTGATGGAGGCATGATCTTTTGAAGTGGAGCATAGTACCTCTTCTTGCCGCTTGTACCTCGTCAATTGGGCGAGGATTAAAGGAAAGACTGCACCTGGGAGCGCAAATGCTTCAAAGCAGCCTCGTCCCGCCCGGCACTCACCAGATCGTGATTTCTCCAGAGACCGCAGCATCTTCCTCGGGTTATGTCCCAAGGTTTAGCAACTTACCAAAGTCAGTAATCTCGTATGCTCCAGTAGAACAGTGATGGCTATTTGCCGCACCTGGTAAATCTGCTGGCCTCTTGACCTTGAACATTGCTTCGTCCGCGAGCAGTCTGCCTTCGTCGTCCTTGTACACATAGCACAGTCTTCCCATGCCGCCTTTGTAGAAGCTGTGTCGGTATTCTGTGTGATTCGCAGGGGAGAGTTCGATTTCAACAAAGCGGGCTGCTTCTGGTACATCGCTGGCCTCCAAATCCACTCCTTCGGGCTTGCCAGTGATTTCACGAGCTCGTTTCTCCTCAAGGTCAGCCACTAGCTGCGCAAAGGAGGCGAGGTACCAGCTATCAAAGACACCCTGCATATTAATGGTCCGGAGGAGTTCGATGCATCTTCGACGGATTGAACTCTTGCGTGACTTGAACGCAATCATGCTAATGCAAGGCACAAGGTCGGTTCCTGCGAATGCAGAAAAAGCGGTCAGCAAGCTGGTCACATCATCACTTGATACTTCTCGTCGGAAGCGCCACACAGTAACATAACATACCAACGGTGAAGGCCTGTCTCGTTGCATGATACGGCTGCCCAGGCTCGGTCTTCGCATCGCATGTTACATCGCTGTGCATTTCCACGTAGGCCTCCGCCAGAGTAACGATGTGAGCGAATTGCGCTTCGAAACGATCAATCTGCATCTCGTTTTCATCACGCCAGCTCGTTATGATGAACCAGATGTAGAAGAAGTGTATCTGAATGAGAAACTGCGCGGACTGCTTCTGTCCTGACTCTGGCATATGCGCAAGGGCAGTCATCCATGCATTGAGAGATTCCATGTCATTCTCAATGCGCTCTTCAAATTCTGTAGTCAACTTGATCGTGCGCGAGTATGCACATGATAGGCAGTTCCTCATGTCTTCGTCCATGCTTTCCAGATCTGGTCTCTGGGAAGAAAGCTCACGGTCGGCCATAATGACGATGTCTCGGCAATTGGAATGAGCTGCGCCAGCAATGGCATCGAGATGCACCAAAGCTTCCTCGAGCGAGGAGAAAGACGTCGGGAGATGCTCGTGGCACATCGGCATAAGATATGGTTCCTCATCGCCAATGATTGTTAGGTCTCCATCGAGTCTCACGAAGGTCTGTAGGAGCAGATCCATATTATTTCGAGGTCTGCTTTGCAGTCTCACGACCCGCTTTTCCTCTCCATCTATGTCAATCATCCTCTGAGGGGCTTTGTAAGCGTCCATCCTTCGCAGTCGTTCGTACAAAATCCTCAGGCCTGTGCGTAGGTGCATTGTGGCTCTTGCATCTTCGCTGTGCATGATCTCGAAGCAGAAGAAGAGTAATGAAACCAAAAGTACAACCTCGACATCCCAGTCTGTGCACTTGTCGCTGATGCCTTCTATGTATCTGCGAATGTAGCTCATTGCTTTGTTATATTGATTGAGCGCGAATAAGTGCTGATCGGGGTCGACACTCACCGCGCCAGTCGTTGAGGAATATGTAATTGCTCGGTGTATAGATCCTAGGGCTACTGTCGCGTGTGTTATAGCGGGTTCATGATGCCCGACTTGCAGAGCGAGTCGGTCCCAGCTCAGAGTCCAGGAGCTGCCAGGCAGCTGATGCACCGTGTGCGAGCGGAAGAAGTCGAAGGCGTGGACTTCATATGAGCTCATCTGAAACGCTATCGTGGCTGGCTTGTCCATAGGATATAGCATCGGCAAGTCCTCCGCTCCCTTCGGTAACAGGATGCATTGCGGCTTGCCGATTCTCGGAGGGGGCACATCATAGCCAGCACACTCCCGATTTGACGACACACATCTCTGGCAGGCTACAATGAAGGATCAGCTGCATTCTGCATTCGTAGCTGCTCTGCGCGTGGGTACAAGTCTCACCAGGCCGTTCCTCCGTACACTTAATGTGCCGTGCGCGACATGTTCTGCAGCCTGTGCGTGTTTTCGGCCTCTTGGCTCGTTTACGAACGACTGGGATCGTCATGTGTGAATGGCGCTGGCAGCGGTTGGTGTGTGTAGCAGCAGACGGAGCGATACATGCACGAGATGGGTGGCCTCGTTCAGAAGGCCGCTGACATTCCTCGAGATGGCCGAGACTGAGACGAGGGCCTCGCGGGGATCAAATACGGTACGGTGTCGGTCGATTCTTCGACGGTCCATGATAGAGGTCGCCGGCCTGGGTGGTGATCTTGCTGTGCATTGTTATTATTGTCGTGCAGACACCAAGGGCATGTCTTCGGCGCGATAAGGCCGCCAGGCTGCATGCCCTGGCGCCTTCCAAGACTTTTCGTATAGCGGCCAATGAGAAGGGTCGGCAGCAGACTCTGCGCCAATTAGATGGCCTGAGCCGTGAAGAGCAAAAGCTTGTCTCACGTATCAAACGCGCAGTGACCGCATCGTGTCCCGCAGCGAGCCTCCAGTCGACTCAATCAGACAGAAGCATACCCTTGTGTGAGGCGCGCGCTGTGGGTATTGGGTATTGAGCCATTTCTGTGGCGCCCTTGACTGCCATACCTTGTTCTGCTTGGTCCGCAGTACTTTAGACGCGCAAGCAGACACAAGAGCTTGAACTTCCTCGTATCATAGGCCGTGCAACACCCGCCAGGATTTGAGTCCCGCTCTCGCCGATACCATCGGGATCCTCTCATACAAGACTCAAGTTCCAGAACAAACCTGCCCCAGGATCCTCACAGGGACGGGGGAGAAACCAATATAGTGTATCTCTGGCATAGTATACATAACATGGGAGGAGACATCTTGCCAGCTGCCCTTTGCAGCCTTCCTCCAGCATTCTCAGGTGCAAGTGCTATTGTTCCCAACGCCTGACTGACTCTGTTCGTTTCAGACCCTCCTCCAAGGCTCGCAATAATGACATCTACTTTCAATGGCCGAAAACGCCCGAAACAAGCTCCCCAATATCGCCAGCATCCTCGGGATACACCCAAAAGGCAATGGCTATTATTATGTATGTGCCAATGCACATGCAGCCTTCCAGGTAATTGCTCTTGCCGTCTTGGATTAGGTAATTTACGACAAGGACGGAGAGGAAGAAGACCACGGTCTCGAATCCCTGGAAGTGGAGGGACATTGGTTGACCGATGATCCAGCCGAGCATGACCAGAAATGGAGTAACGAATAGCGCAATCTGCATCGAGCTGCCGATGGCGACGCCGACCGCCAGATCCATCTTGTCCTTCCAGGCAACGACGACCGCCGTAACGTGCTCAGCGGCATTGCCGACGATCGGTAACAGGATCAGACCGATAAAGGTCTTGCTGATGCCGGAAGATGCCACGATAGAATCGATGCTGTCCACGAGGTACTCGGCGCACACAGCGACCAGGACAGTTACGAGGATGAGGCAGATGGTGGCAGGGATTGGTCCTAAAATCTCGGGCTCCTTTTGACCCTCACCCTCCTCGCCTTCCTGTGCTTCGGCATCAAAGAGCTTCGCATGGGTCTTGAGCTGAAAGACAAGGTAAAGAACATAAAGAATGAGCATGATGATAGAAGTTCCGCGAGAGAGAACGAGGATGTTGGTGTTCGAGTCCTCAGTGCTCCGGACGAGGGCTGCGTACATGGTGGCCGGAATAATAAGCGACGTTGCAGCAACCGCCATCAGAGAAGACATGGTGGAGGCCACGGTCTCGTTGAATCTGCTCTCGCCTCGTCTTAGTCCAGATGCAATGAAACAGCAGCCAAGGACAAGTAAGAGGTTAGACAAGATCGAGCCAAGCATGCTAGCTTGCACGATTCTGATCTCGCCTTTGGTGAGTGCAACGATGGAAACCTGTTCGCTGTCAGCCATGAAGTGTGGGGGTAGACTGTGCTGAAACTCACAATCAGTTCGACAGCATTGCCGAAGGTCGCGTTCATGAGTCCGCCGAGCGTCTGGCCCAGCTTGACCGATATCTCTTCCGTCGCGAAACTCAACAGTCCGGCCAGCGGCACGATTGCGAGGAAATTGACGATGAAGACCGCAGTTGGGTTCATTTCCAAAGCTCCAAGGACAATGCCTACCGGCACGGTGACCAGGAGCACGTTCACATAGTTGCTCGCCAACGTGGCCCAAGTCAGGCGCAAGAAGTTGGACGGCGTCCGCACCCACCATCGCTCATCTTCAGAATATGGCTTTCCATTTGAATTACGTGTTATTGATGATAGTCCGTTGGGCGCTGAGATGAGAGGGGTGCTTTCGTTTGCGTCTGCGCTCGGTCGGCCATTGGGTCGCGAATCGTCGCTGGGAGGCATGGTATCGGATTGCTGGTTGCTGTAGCTCAGGCTACTGCCGGTGCGGCCGTGCTTGGAGAAGGCGCGTTTGAGCTAGTCTATAGGATAATATCGCGCATCAGTCGGAGGTGTTCACGGTCGCACAAAGGAGTGCCGGCTGGCAATAAAGCGACTCGGCTCCTTGTAGCTTCTGCTGTCCCGGTAGCCAAGAAAGTACTTGGCTGGTGGCGTGACGACCAAGTAAGCAGGCGGTGCTCTCAGCAGAGATGAAGTGCTCACCGTCTGCCAAGAGAAATGCGGCGGAGGGCAGGGGGGTGACGACGATGGAGATGGAGGGCATGGTGACTCACTCATGGTAGATAAAGCAATGGGGTGCCCTGAGGTAGGTCGAGGAGTCCCCCAGGTCGCGGAGAGCTCGACGGTCTTTGCCTACCCTGTCCGTCTGCTGGTTGCTTCACACAATACTGTATGACAAGCGCTCGAATCTCGATGCCCGGTCAAGTCTCGATGAGATTGGCCCGTGTGCTTGGCGATGCTTGACCTTGCTACTGTAACTACCACTGTTGCAGCAACGGTCTAGCCATGCCACTTGGAGAGGAGCAATGATCGAGGCGCAGCGTGCACGACTCTTCTTGCACACGAGAGCTTTGGAGAGTGATGCAGCTTGTGTGCACTAGACCTCGTCAGCCTGTGACATAATTGGGCCAACCTTCGCTCGCGCGTCCGCCCATTGGGGCAGTGCTCTTGGCACGTCTCACACTGCACATCGTCACCAGAGGCGCGAGCCAGGAAGCACCATCTGCCGCATCGTCTACCACGTGTAGCCTAGAGACAGGACAATAATTGATATGTCGCATGTCACGTCACCTTCATCTTATCACGCGAGCCTCGGCGACAGGCACTCCGAGTACTGCCAAGCAAAAATCTTCTTTCAACCATTTTCAAGGTGCCTGTCGACACGGCAGAGGCCGGAATGGAGTTGACCAAGTCAGCGTCCGGCCTCCATGGTATCTTCCGGCCGCAGCTTATAGCCTCATCGACTTGAATCATCTGAAACGAGCCTCGGACATTGACGGAGCTGGTAGATGGAGGCGATTGTCCAAAGATTTTAGTGTACCACTCTTCTGGGCTGCAGCTACCAAAGTTTGCTAACAGAGTCCCGATATGGTAGTATAACCTATTCCGGATTAGAATGGCCTTAGCTAAGGTGACGATTGGGGTTAAGAAGGAGGGTATTCTTAGCACGACGGCTTGCCTAATTAGTCGACTAGTAGTCGACTAGATAGATAGGGGTTAATAGGGGTTAACTCTAATATTAATATATATTGCTAGCACTATAGGCCTATATATAGTCGCTATTTTAACGTTGCTATTACCGTTACTATCGCTATATTAACTCTACCTCTTATTGCTATCGCTATATTAACTCTATTACCGTTACTATCGCTATATTAACTCTATTACTATTACTATCGCTATATTAACTCTGCCTCTTATTACTATCGCTATATTGTCTCTGCCTCTTAGTACTGTTACTATATCGATTAGAAGTCCTTCTTTTACCCTTTATCTTGCGTATTACGTCGTCGTTATCTATCTAGTCGTATTTAGAAGCTACTATTCGCTCTAATCTAAGGTCTATAACTCTAGAAGGTCTTTAAGGCGTTATAAGGTTAATAAAATTAAAGGACGTATTCGACGCTTAAGGCATATCGCTAGTTAAATCTACCTCTTTAACTAAGTCGATATCTATAGGCTATACTAACTATATACCTAGTAACGACTTGCGACGTAGCGGCGGCTCGAGGTAAGGGCGCGTAGGTAACGATAACAGAGCCTAATTAGTACGCTATTATCGCTATCGCGGCGGCCGCGCTATAGCTAGCGCTCGGAAGGTTGTTACTAGCGATCGGGTTAGTATCGTCGGCTACGCTAGAAGATATAAAGTCTATTACTATAACCGCTTACCTATAAAGGTAACCTTAGGGGCGCCGCTCTCGTAGTAATTAGTAATCGAGTAGTTAGTAAGGCTATATAGCGTATCCTTAACCTTGTAAAGGAAGCCGCGTACACGGCTGTCGTATACTACTAGATTAACGGTCTTATCGTCGCGAATACGATAGAAGTGTTAGAATAGGCCCTCGGCGGCCTCGTTATAGTACGACCTTAAATTACGAAGATATAGGTCTCCTATAGTCTGTAGCTTCCGCGTGTCTTCGTAGCCTTCTAGCTATAACTAATCGCTATCTCGCTACTTCTAATATAGGCTTATTTTTATAGAATTGAAGCTAGTATACTAATTAACGTATACCTATTGTTACTAGAGTATTAGTAGCGTAATAAACAGGTAGAACCTAAGGATATAGTAACAAGGTAAGTAGGTCTAAAACTACGGAAGGCAGTTATAGTAAGCCGGAGCCGGCTCCCATCTACTATACAGCATAAGGCTATAGTAAGTCGGTAGGCCCTTTGCCTTACACTCTTCTACAATTAATAGCTGCTTTCTAACAAGGTCCTAAGCCGCTAGAGGTTAAAGCCGCTCGAAGAATAGTATCTCTTTAACCTTCTAGAAGTTAGTAGATTTTCTAACCTAGTATAGTTAAAGGTCTACCTTCTATAACAATCGAGCGTTAATTGTTATTAGCTCGACTATAGTACTATATATAGATAGCTAGACTATCTCTTTCCTCTTATTATATTTAATAGCGTTATAATAGCCTTCGAGAGGCGATATTATTTAGACCTACATTAAAAGAGGGCTTCCTAGCTATACCTGAGTCGCCTGTAGATACGACTTCTTACACTAGTTATTAAGGAGATATTGTACCTGTTTATCCGAGGCGTATTTGTCTCTTAATTCCTATACGATTCTATCGATAGTATCGATAACTTCTACGTCGCTACGAGCGTAGTAAATCGTATAGGAAAACAGCCGCTAAACCTATAGATACTACTTCTCGGGGAAGTGTCGTAGGAAGGTCTCTTTAGCGTATCGTTAATAGAGATATATAGTTATTTCCTCCTCTTTAAATACTAGTCGAATAGCGCGTTGTTCTTAAGCCGAGTCGTTAGTTATAGCTACTATAGGCTTCTAGCCGGAGGCCTATTTCTTTAATACTTAAAGCCTAGCCTTAATAAGCTTTGCTCGCTAGCTCTACAGTAATATATGCCCCCCTAGTATCTAGGAGCCGAAGGCATTGCGGATATAGACTATAAATAGGTAGAAGTTATTATCGGACGTTTTATAGGTCGCATCGAAGAGAAATAGCTATATATAGACAGTTAGTCGTTGCTATCTAAATTTGTATATTAGGAAGAAAGCCGGAAAGCTAATACCTAAGGCACTAACAGCCCCGAAGAAATAGGAACCTATATTACTAGCAACACTACTATTTAGTAACTTACGCTACTAGTCGGCCTGCTATATAACACCCTTATACTAGAATGCCTCTATACGGACAAAGAGAGCCTTATAGGAAAGTCCTACGCCTATTATATCGTCTATAAGAAAGCCGAAATAACGATTAAGATTGTCTAGCTATAATCGAATATTGCCCTTCTTAGTTAGGGACACCCTCTTTATATTCTTCTTTATAGACTACTTTACAATACCTTTCTTTATACGGTACGCTCTAATAATAGCAAGACGACCTGTATTAGTACCCTCCTTTAGCAGGCAGAATATATAAGCTGTTTTATAGTTATACTAATCTATTAGGTATTCGATAACAACCCGGAGGCTATTACTAGAAGCCCTTATATCCTATAGCTAGTTAGCTTCGTAATACGACTTAATCTACTATATTAACCTTACTATATAGTCTATCGTATAACTATAGATATTATTATTACTATACGCCGAATCGCGGCCTCCTCGAGCGATCTTATAGCTATAAGGCTCCTTATCCGCCTTCCGATCGAACACTACGATTATAGCTATCGACGCGTCGTATAGGTTCTTATAAAACTCTACCTTATAGATACTAATACCTAGCTCTCGATTGCGATTAAAGTTACGCCGATAACGATAGTAGTATATCGTCTGCTATAATAACCTATCCCTATAACGAGCGCCCTCGTATTTCTCCTAGAAGTTAGTTATAAAGGGCTATACCTATTTAAACTATTCCTTCGGTATAAAGGAGCCTTAAGTTAATAGACTAAATAGCGAATAGCGTAGTTAATAGGTTATAGAAATAAGGATAAGATAAGCTATATTAAAGAGCTAGATTAAAGAGCTAGATTAAATAAGTTAATAAGTATTATAGTAATAATAGACAGCTATAGCGACTTTAGCAATACCTCCTATATAGAAAATAGGCCCTATATTATTAGGTTTCGACGATATAAAGTTAGAGACCCTAGCATCCGCGGAATGCCTGTTTTAGCTAGCAATATTAAGTATTATTAACACTTCTTAGATCCGGTTATCTACGAAGGAATGCCTCGGAAATTATATATAGGGCTAATCGGCCGGGCACTAAAATCTTCTGACAACTGCTTATAATTGGCGTTTCAGCCAAGAGGCTCTCCGTAGTATTAAGATCAATGGAGGTAATGCTTAAACTTATTTCAGCCTTGTTGGCTCGGACATCTGTCGCTTTGCTATGGTATCCAAACAGAAAAAAGGAAACTCCTTATCCAACCCGGATTCTGTATCCAGATCACCTCCATAGCCTCAAAACGCCAAGTAATCCCAACTGCTGCACAAGAGGAACCGCAGCAATGTTGCTCAATTCCGAGCCCGGACGCCGTCACTTGCGGGAATCAATAACTGTCGCCACTCTCTATCTCCCTTGCACCTCCCGGTAATGACACTCGCCGATTGCCAGCAGCATACACTAGCTCCAACACTTTCTTCTTCTGGCTCTCTCGGCTTCCTTTGAGTTGTTGATACGTCGTCTCGAGACCTTTGATTTGTGCCTCTACACTGATTGTGCTTGAATTGCTGCTCCGCACGAGCGGTGATACCATCTTGCGTCGCAGGATCTCGAGGTTGGACTGCAACTGTCGTAGCCGTTGGTTGTGATCGATCAAAACATGCTTGTTTTGCACCGTCCGATCACGAACAGATCGCAGTAGGTTGCGATTCTTCTCGTATTTTCGGAGCTTTGATGCGTTTACGCCGATGACTCTGGTCCAAAGACTGCCGAGGAAATCGCTTTCAAGCCGCTCTTGTGAATCCTGCTCGCGAATGACTGTTCGTTGAAGGTTGAGAAATTGCTTGTCTATTGCTTCGAAGAGCTGGAAGAGCTGTAGAGAGTAAGTGAGCTCGTTCGTAATGCTTTCTTCCAGCACGCCCAGAAATTCGTGAAAGGTCCTTTCTAACGTCGCCTTCGATCGTTGAAGGTATGTTTGACCGAGCAGTTGCTGGATGAGCTGGCTATTTTCGCTCATGAGACCGACCTTAGTGAGCATGTTGTGTGCATTGGACCACAGCATGCCCAGTCTGCCAGGAGGCTCTTTCGACACGTTTGAGAGTTCTCGTTGTGCCCAGTCCATGACCAGGAGAATGGAATCCACATCAGCATCTACAGCAGCAAAGAATCTGGTGAGCTCCATTGCCAGTGTCTTGAGGCTATCAGAGAGATCATCCAGTTGGTTGACAATCTGTGGCGCAGAAGTCATGTTGGTGCTCCTTACACTCTCGCCTAAGTCCCAAACAGCAACACCGGTGTCTTGTAATTGCTCAATCTGCGCGTGGCCATGTTCCGAGTAGTATATTGAGGGTTCGAAGGATTTTGCGAGTCCGGCGACCTTAATAAGATCTGGCGATGGGCCGTGTGTCGGATCCGAGAACAGGTGAGAAAGGAGTACAGAGAGGACCAGTGCTCCTATCGAGTAGAAGAATGTGGTGTACTTTGATTTCGTGACATGATGAATAGCTTTCCGCACGCCCTGCACAACAGCTTCTATTGGCTCCGTCCGCTGCACTACATCGAGCGAAGTCGAGAAGCGGATATCTACGAACGAGGTTAGCACCAGACGCTGCTTCATATTACTATACAACTTTGCGCACTTACAATTGCCCTGTGTGGGTGTCTGCACACCTTGCGACTCAACCTCAGGCTCTGGTCTCTGTGTCTCTTCGCTCACATGCCGCCGAACGATACTTGCGATCTCGCCACCACCCTTATCTGCTTCTTGTGCCGCGCCTGCACACACAGGCTCTGGACTATTGCTCGGACTCCGACCTTTGATAGGTGACTCTGGTAGCGGAATGTGCCTAGCAGTCCGATATTCGGTGTTCTCCCCGTCGTCGCCGTCATCCCCCCCGCTCTGGTACTGTGGACTCGTATCTTTACTGCGATAACCATTCCGCCTCGGCGACAGCGCACGGCTGTGCTTGAACCAACCGCTTCCATTTTTGCGCCAGGGAGGAGGGGAATAGCTCCGCCGCGAGCTGGTCTCGCTGTACTCTGAATTGTTATTGCTTCTGAAGCCGGAGTGCTGGGACGGCATTTCGGGCATCGTGGGGGAAAACTCGCGCGCCTCGAAGTCGTCCATGCTGGCGTTCAGACTGGGATGGGAGTCGAGGTAATGCTGCCGCGAGGTCATATTTCTCTGTGGAGAAGTGTGTAGGATGATTCAAGCGCGCGCATTCACCAGCGGGGTTGGCACTGGCGCATAAAAGAGGGACAAGTGAAGGAGGCTAGGAAGGGAGTTGGGATGGTAAAGGACGATGCGTCGCAATCGTCAACGTATCGTGATCTGGCAGCAGTTTCGCTGGTGGCAGATTGTCGCATCGCCTTCACGCGTGTCTCGGTCAGGTGTCTCGCGTGTCGGCGTCTACTGGATTCGATGTGAGAGGAGTGTCTGAGATGCTGGTGCCTACAAGCACAAGGTGAATGCGAACAGAATGCAGAACGCAGGTACGGCAAACGCTTCGCTGCGTCGAGCCCCTCGCACCGCTTCGACAATGTCGATAGCAGACAAAGTGGCTGGTCGATGTATGCACGCGTTGTCGCAGCCGTCCAACGCAGTCCAATCAAGCTCGGAAGCTTTGTCCCGCCTTGCATTAGCCGGCACTCTTCAGTCTGACAGTCAGTCTGTTGCTGCTGCTCTATAATTTCACCACCGACCGACGTCTCCGGTTCGCACCACACTCAAACACGCATCTGGAAGCAAGATCTCACCTGTCCAATGCCAACTCAAGTGCCGGGCTGCCTTTGCTTCGATTCGTCCGGCTTGGGATGCAACGCCCGGTTCTGTGAGCACGCCAGGTCGGCTTGCAACAACCCGCCAGACCGGCCAAGGAGGGTTTCCAACTTGGCCAGGCTCGAGCCGGGGAATCGAACGTGTGCGACCGATGATGCTGATGGCCGTCGCGTGCCAATGGAATCGTTTGAACAATGCTCGTGGCTGGGCTGAGAGGAGAACTCATCTTGTGCCATCCGACAATAATGTTTCTGATGCGGAGCAGCGGCTCTAACAGTCGGCACCTATGTCAACCTCCTTCTCTGAGAGATCAGTTCTAGCACCTCGAGAGCAACAGCGGCCAGAGTCCTTCAAATACTGGTAGAGACTTGATGACCTTGTATGGGACCTCGGAGCTGAGCTAAGCACACTGCACGCGGCATGTCGCCAATCCTTCATCGGCACTGGGCTCTTAGCCTTGTGGTTTTGATATCCGCCATCACAGCAGCTGATGACCGGACAAGCTAACTAACAACAAGGTTTCCACCGGTCTCTGATCAATCAGCTCTCTTGTTAATCATGCAGCTTCTTTCTACATCTTCGGCCCTCCCACATCATTACTCAACGTCCTTCTAGCATCCAGAGTCCTCGCGTGATGGAGATCTACCAGATCGCCTGCTCAGATAGCACACGGTCAAGCAGGAACCATTCCGACGGCACATAGCGTCAGCGAAAAGCGCTTCTCCAGCAATGGAAAGACCCGACAATTGCTGGGAACTCATCTCCCGAGGAACTCAAGCGAAAGGAGATCTCAATATCTCGGGGTTAGGAGCCATAATCGCGTTCGTATTGAGCGCCTGCTTGACCCTGTTGGCCGTTCTCATAGCATACTTTGGCGGGTTAGTCGACGATGGTCTTCTCCGAACAGTCGATCGATTTGTCCTGCGGATTCCATCTCGAGCGGAGAAGCACACTTCGATACACATAGCGCTGAGAAAAGCTATCCTCACTCTCAGCGATCAGCAGATTGTTACGGGCATCGCTTTCCTGGGCGCGGGTTGTGTTGGTCTCCGCTCAGGATCATCGGGCCTTCACATACTCCACTTCTACAGTGTATGGCATCGTACAAGACGCCTCCACGGACTGAACAAGCTGCACAGCGCATCGAGTTGAAAGCTTTTCTGTATAGTTCGAAGCTATTCCACATGATGGTTTGGCTTGTCCACCTCGCTACTGCTCAAGTAAGTATAGTAATCTTCGTTGTCAATTACTTTACGATCGGCCGTGCAACGAATGGGAACTGGTCTTTGATCACGATTGTCACGAATGATCAATTCTACACGTACTGGTTCGTTTTCATGATGTTAGTCCATTCCTGCCCGACTGTGTCATCCCTCGCTAATTATCTTGCGTTACGATCGCGCCGATTTTCACGAATGGCTACGCGTACATGGTTCAAGGACGGATGGTGTACAGTTTTACCACTTCGGCACGGTCATTCAGGATCCCTGCGTGGCGCTTCTGTCTCATCTTCGTGCTGCTCGACATTATTGCATTCCTGGTGCAGGCCACTGGTGCAGGGATCGCTTCAGGTCAGAAGGAGACAAAGACAATCATGCTTGGACTTCACATCTACATGGGCGACATCGCTTTTCAACAGATCTGTATATCCGTCTGCCTGGCAATGGTCATTCAATTCCGTCTTCAAGTTCCAAGACAAGCTCAAAGCCAGCAGCGTGCTAGAGCTCTCGCACTGGTATACGTGCAGTACGCCGTCATGCTGCTGATCACAACCCGAATCGTATTCCGCCTCATCGAATATTCCGCCGGAACGGTTCCGAACCATGAGGCCTACCAATATGTTTTCGACTCGGTCCCGATGATGATCGCTGGCATTCTGGCGGAAAGACTCCTGGCAAAGAGGCGAGATTTCCAAGTAGAAAGACTAGAAAGACACTGAAGAAAGCAGGGACGCATGTACGAGCCAAAACCTTCGTTCAACCGAAGATGGCAGTCCACTGACTCGCTCGATGGAGTGGAGGATCAAGGTGTGGTGCAACAGAGACCTTTGGCTGCAATGCAAGGTTGAAAAGCTTCGCCAAACCACTTTGTGTAGTCAATAGCAGCCCATATCAATCCGAATCCTCCGTAGTAAAGTTGTATAAGCAAAATGTGTGGGCGGTCGGTGCAACATCCGACGAGGCCGCGTAAACCATCATCCGACGCAATCCCTCTGCCGAAGTCTTTTCCGATCCCCACTCCGCCCGCCCCAGCCGCCCCTGCTCGTCACTCCTATAAGCGCTGGACGTCGCCGATATCGTTGCAGTCTCGCTGCTAGGAGATATTTGCTGAGCTGTGCTGGAGACTGAGGCTGTTTGGGGACGATCTTGAATTGCATTGGGATGACTTGAGCTGCAATTGGCATTATGGAGTTTGTACGACCCTTCGCATCGAGGCTTGCAGCGTCACCGCGGGTGCAGGTCACTTTGGTGAGAGCATCGCGGACGCCATGGCAAGTGAAGCAATCTGCATGCCGGAGTAGAAACTTCAGATCAAGCGCTATAAGCCTGCGAGCCGTCGAGCTGACACCACCGGTCAAAGTTCGAGGGCAGTCGAAACTCTTCAACTCCGCAGACGAGGCAGTAGCAGACATCAAATCCGGATCCACGGTTCTGAGTGCAGGTTTTGGACTATGTGGAACACCCGAAACCATAATCGCTGCATTGGCTCGAAGAAAGGACTTGAACGATCTCACAGCCGTCTCCAACAATGCTGGCACAGCCGTCGGTGGTGGTCTCTCGCCTCTGATCCAATCCGGTCAAGTAAGCAAAGCGATTTGCAGTTTTCTTGGAAACAACAAAGTTCTAGAAAAGAAGTATCTGAATGGCGAAGTCTCGATTGAGCTTACACCTCAAGGAACATTGGCGGAGAAGATTCGATGTGGTGGTGCTGGGATTCCCGCTTTCTTCACACCCACAGGAGTCAACACGCACATTCAAACTGGTCAGATTCCCGTAAAGCTGAAGGGCGGAGAAGTCCTGGAAAATGGCAGACCTCGCGAGACTCGGATCTTCGATGGACGAATCTATAACATGGAAACTGCTATCAAGGGCGATGTTGCTATCCTGCGAGCTCACAAGGTTGACAAGGCCGGTAACGTGCAATTCCGCTACACCACGAAATCTTTTGCACCGCTTATGGCCAAAGCTGCTGCTATCTCCATTGTCGAAGCTGAGAATATCGTTGAGATTGGCGAGCTGAAGCCGGACGAGATCGATCTTCCAGGCATTTTCATCGATCGCATCGTCCAAGCTACTGAGGACAAGATCATCGAGATGAAGACCCTCAAGCAGGATACCGATATCGAAGCTGAAGGTCGGAAATCTGACGCTCTTGCTCGAAGGAATCGTATTGCGAAGCGTGCCGCGAAAGAACTCAAGCCAGGATTCTACGTCAATCTCGGTATCGGCATGCCAACCCTGGCTCCTTCCTACTTGCCTCCGAACAGCAATGTGTGGATCCAGTCCGAGAATGGCATTCTTGGTATGGGTCCATACCCAACTGAAGAAGAATTGGATGCCGATATCATCAATGCCGGAAAGGAAACCGTGACTCTGGTCCCAGGTGCCAGCTGCTTCGATTCCAGCGAGTCTTTCGGTATGATTCGAGGTGGTCACGTTGATGTCAGTATGCTGGGTGCACTGCAAGTTGGCGCGAATGGAGACTTGGCCAACTACATGATTCCTGGCAAGGTCTTCAAGGGAATGGGTGGAGCCATGGATTTGGTGTCGAACCCAGATGCAACCAAGATTGTCGTGCTCACTGATCATGTCGACAAGTACGGCACACCTAAGATTGTGGAACACTGCACGCTGCCTTTGACGGGAGCTAAGGTGGTTAGCACCATTATTACTGATCTGGTAAGCACTTTGTTCTCCTGAAGATTTGACTCTCTCACTGACTTCATACAGTGTGTTTTCGAAGTCGACCGAAAGAAGGGTGGCTTGACGCTCACCGAAACCGCGCCAGGTGTAGGGGTTGACGAGATCAAGCAAAAGACTGGCGCCAAGTTCGCAGTTAAGGAGCCTCTCGGCAAGATGGAGTAGAAGCCGTTGACGAAGCCTGTATCATTTCTAGCTAGATATTTCCGAAATTCTGTATAGATTCCTTTACAATTTGGCTTTCGGAGCTTTGTCAAAGCCAGGCGCAAACGTCGTTCCTTGACCACCTCCCAATGCATGAACAATACGGTCGACTTGCTCCAGCAGCCAAAGACTTCCCTCATTACTGGCAAGCCACTTGCCACCAGGAATTTCTTCATCCGACTCTGCGCTTCCATCATCGAACGCTTTCCTCAGACCAAATACGTGGCTGACGACTTGTGGTCCTACACCACTCTGTGCTCGTAAACACGCCACAGCAATGATCGAAGTCAGCACACGGCCGACATCAGGTCGATTTGCGTCCTTTGGCGTCGGTGGGTCTGAAAATAGTGCACCATATTCTCCATTGATGATGAATACTGGAAGGTCGGGATGAGATTGTGCTAATTTGGCTGTAAGCTTGTCCGAAAAAGGGTGATAGACGCTATCCCAGAGGCTATTGCCTCGAGCGACGGTGTCTTCGATGTTGTTCTTGTCGAGACCTCTGCGTGCCTTGCGTTCCTTGAGGGCTGACTGTACTTCTGAAGGGAGGCCGCCGTAGAAAGCTCCGAGACAATTGATCGTTCGTGGAACCTGTAGAACTCAATTCGTGTTGTGCATCACACTCACGCGATCTGCACTTACACCATTGAAACCAATACACTTCAGACCAACTTCACGCATCAACTCAGCTGCGTAGACATCGGCTTTCTTCGTCGATGAAGCTGTTGCCAAGCGATAGAGCTGCAGCAATGAGTCTGGCGAGTTCATCGTAAACGTTGCTGCCGTCTATCCTGATATCAGTATCGCCTTGCAAAGCTGCCTCGTCCAGCACATACTGAGGCACACAGCCATGCTGGCAAGCCGACCTTGTTGGTAGCGGCATCGGAGGCAATTCGTTCGTAAATGGACACTACATTCTTTGGAGCTGGAATTGTATGTGGTTTAGCATGAGCCGCATTGATGAACTGTTTCAGAGGTTCCGAAAGCTTAGACATGACGAGAATGTGGTTGATGTTGTGGTTAACGGAAAGTGTCTTGCTCGTCCCATCGACATGCACAATGCCGGCTAAACATTGAGAGCGGGCCGCTCTTGCCGATGATGCCGATGCCCACTGCCGAGATCTGGTTCAGTGTGTCTCTACCAGCGACGTGGTCCAGCCGTTCACCTTCAACCCACTGGCGAGCAGTATGTCCTCCGACGAAACCAAGCCCGACCTGAGACAGCACCTTCGGCTGGACTTTTTGCATGCCTGCGACGCCGTATTGCTTCCCGCAGAGAGAAGAGTTCTTCAACGCGAATGACAGAGCAGCGTCTCAAGAGATGGTCGAGCAGAAAGAGCAGGCAGACAACAGCAGAGCGAGTGCAAAGGGTGCTATGAGATCCCACAGAATGAGCTGTGCCGAGCTATGTGCAACCATTCACTCTTGGGTGGACCTTTAATCATCCTTATGAGAGTGGTCAATATTGCGGTATTCACGGACAGCCTCAGCTGGCTTGCTGCCTCTATTATTACCCAGAGATTCTTGTGAAGTACAGCCTCAGCGCAGCCAGCGTCGGAAGAAGGGCGACTATCCGTTCAATCAGCGCGAAGTACAGAGGAAGACTGATCCGCTCACACTCCGCTGGCGAGCAAGCCGCACCCTTAGCTGCTGCTGCTACATGCCAAGTCGGAATTGCGCACTTCTCACAGCCTCATGGACGAGGCTATATCTATCGTAGAAATGTCTTTGGTCTCAGCGCCGCAGGTGGCATGACCGATTCAAGGCCAAGGCACGAAAGGCAAGCGATGTCGAGCTCATCATAGAGTACGAAAGATTCTGGATTTCTGCCAACGAGCTTCTCCGAGGGCTTCATGGGTTCATTCACCCCTTGGAAACGCTGTGGAGAGAGCGCGATGTGTGCTGCGGCGCTCGCATAGACATGGTGCCATCTGCAGTCCCACGGCCGCCGATTCTAATCAGCGTGTCCGTGAAGGGGCAGGTACAAACGCAAATACAGTACATGTAGTCACGGTCAAGCTGGCGACGCTTTTCGCAAAATGCCAGTCTCGGCAATCAGGAACGAGGATGCCGCCCTTAATCTCAGCCGACTATCCGTGGCCTGTGTATGAGAGCACTGTGAACGCCTGGTTGTCAGCAAGGTAAGCGATTTCTGCCGTAGGACTTCAAAGGGCCAAATGGCCACCGGTACAAGTTGTACTGTACCGTACAACGGTTCAAAGGCACCCGAGCACGAACAGCCGGCCGCGTTTCACCGATGATTAAGCCTATATATTTGACCAGGTGAGCTTGTGACAAAGGGGCACAAACCATCCAAATTGTATGCCAACAAGGATCGCTGATTCAATCAAATTTACTGGCTACCAGTCAGATCGCTTCCATGGAAAGCAGAGTTTCCACAGCACACCTTAATACTTTTTACCTTGGCGTACAGGGCTCGACACGCTGGCTCCTTTTATGTCTGGCGCAAGAACCGCCCTTGCGGATATACCGGCTCACCTGTTGGTGAGTGGTGACGAAGAAATCTTGTAACTGTACCTTGAAAGCAAGCATGCAGGAGTTACCTCGAGTTGGGGTCTGTGGGCAATGCAACTGGAGAACGTTCCTGAACAGGTACCACGCGTCTTGAACAGGATACATGCTGACCATTCTCACTGCACTAAGTGCACTTCAGGAGGAATAACGTTAGCTGCGGTCTTGCCAACATACGTTCCATGGACTGCCGCTGTACCAAGCACATGGAGCGATGTGTGGCTCTGGAAAAAGCCCGAGAACTTTGTAACACCACGCTCCCTCCCGGCCATGTCTTCCTTCTCTTTTGCGTTTGCATCTCTGCCAACAGTACACGGTTTCCATAATTCGAAGATCACCTTGACCACCATGTATCCCAAGCAGAACGACAACACGCTAGAGAAGAAGTTGGAATCGAAGAATGTCTATGCAACAGAGGTCGACGCTGGCAGCAGCTCTTCCAGCAATTCTCTACCCACAAGTTTATTCAACGAGAAGGAGCAAAGGCGTATCATATGGCACATCGACCGCAGAGTGGTGGCTGTTCTCGGAGCCATGTACGCGGTCTCAATGCTCGATCGATTCAACACAGGAGTCGCTTTGATCACAGGCATGGGCGTCGATTTGGAATTGAAGGGTTCACGATACAACATGATCAACGCAATGTTCTTCGTACCGTATTTGCTGTTTCAGCTGCCTGCGACGGTGCTTCTACGACACATCGGAGCACGCCACTTCCTGAGCATAGCGACATTTTTGTGGGGCGTCACGACGATAGGTTGCGGATTCGTGAGCTCTTGGACAGACTTGATGGCTTTGAGAATGTGTCTCGGGCTTTGGGAGGCTGGATTCTTCCCTTCTTGTCTCTACCTGTTAAGCAGCTGGTACCCGCGATATGACCTGCAGAAGCGCAACGCCGGTTTCTTCCTCCTCGGACTCGTGCCCTCTGCTTTCTGCGGTATTATGTCGTATGGTATTTCGCACATGAATGGTCTCGGGAGCGGGCCAGAGTGGTTGGGCAAGCACAACATTGAGATGAGTCCTACTGGGATGCCTATTGGCATGAGCTATGGTGGTGGTATCGCTGGTTGGAGATGGATCTTCATAATCTTCGGCACCGTTACCTGCGCTCTTGCCATCTGGGGATACTTTCTGGTCGTTGATTTCCCTGAGAAGCTCCTGGCCGATGGATCCAAGGGGTGCTACGTTAAGTTTCTCACTAAGGAGGAAGCATCTTGGGTTGTTGAGCGTATCGAGAAGGATCGAAACGATGTCATGCCTACCCAGTAAGAAATGCTTACATGTGCGCCAACTTTTTGTCAAGCTGACAAGCCCCAGGTTCAACGTGCTAGAATATATCAAGTGCGCTGGCGACTTCAAAGTTTGGGCGTTCGCATTCATGTATGGATTGGTCGGTCTCATCGGATACGGCATCGGGTTTGCGCTTCCCATGCTGCTAATGGACAGCATGGGCTTCAGTGTTGCGAAGGCTCAGTGCTTGGTACGATATTCAAAGAACTCATGCGTGCCTATGATCTGACTCTTTCTCTACAGGCGACACCTCCATACATAATGGCCGCGATTGCCACTTGGTTTGTGGCAGTCTACTCCGACAAGTGGCGACTCAGATCTCCATTCATTCTTCTCTGCTTAGTTCTGGTCTTCATTGGTGAGTACACCTTTCTGCACTTGGGCCCGTCTTTGCTGACCTGTTCAGGCCTATGCCTCATTGGCTTCGCCTCGAATCATGGTGCGCAGTACTTCGGAGTGTTCTTCGCCGCTCTTCCGCAATGTGCTATGATTCCAGCGCTGCTCACATGGCAAGCAAACAATGTCCGAGGACAATGGAAGCGAGCGCTCATCTCAGCGTTCTCCGTAGGAGCAGGAGCTGCGGGAGGATTAGGCGGCAGCTTCATTTTCAAAACAGAAGATAAGCCACATTTTTACCCTGGAATTGCGACTTGTCTTGCAGCAACTTTTACATGTTTTGTGGTGGTGCTTTTGTTGTTACTGATGTTTATCAGGGCGAATAAAAGAGCAGCAGCTGGAGGGAAGGCCATAGAGGGTCTCGAGGGCTTCAGGTACACGCTTTGAAGCCATAACTGTGACGTCGTTTTGGTCTATAGTCAGCACGATACAGCACCTAATGCGACAGAAGTAGTCATCCGTGTGTATCTCAATCCTGACTGGTCTTGCATGCACCCAATCGGCTATCGGCTATGGCTCCTGGACTCGGTGCCTTCCCATGAGTCTCTGTCCTGCATTTTCTCGAAGGACTACACTTGATGAGCTTGCGCTGACAACAGGGCGTCATTCCAGGTCTTTTCGGCCATCTTGCAACGGAAAAGAGCTCCAATCATTTCTCCAATCACTTTCGAGACTTTTCTTTGGCCAAATCTTTCTGAAAACCTGCATCTCAGACGAGTACTCAATTTTGGCATCATTGTTGGAGCGCTTCTCGTCTTCTTGCCATGTCTTCTCAGTCACCACTTCATCACTGTCGTCTCGAACGCTTTTACGAGCAACCCAGTCAGAGCAAAAGTGGGTGAAGACACGTGCAATCGGTGACGCTACCATCCCAAGAGGCATGTCGTTGCGTTGGCTTCGAATTTCGAGCTTTTTAAGTGGATGGTCTTTTCGAGATGATGTGATGGCGTTCCAGATCGATTTGACTAAAGCAGCATCCACGGCAGTATTGATGAAGGCATCGCGTACGTAGCCGTATTCAATGGAATTGGCACGATTCACTTCTATCCGTTGACTATGGAAATCGTCGAAGACATCGTCGAATCCGAGGGTGCCGTCAAATCCAGCGCAGGAACGAAGGGGCCGCAATGTTAGGCATGTGAAATGTAACTTTTTCAAAGTGGCCAGAGCCTGATAAATCCTTATCTCCTCGAAGGCCGGTCCGTAATCTCGCTGGATCGTGCAGACAAGGTGCTGCAACTGTGGGCATCGCCCTACCAAATCTTCAATCTGTGATGGCTTCAGTGCTCTCACGCGATCTCTTCTCGACCTCGGCATTGTAGACCAAAGCGTCAGTGAAGTCAAATTAGGACCATGATGTGCGAGGGAATTGTATAGAGTATCATAGCTGAAACGACCTCGAAGATCAAGCTTCTTGAGCGCGGGCAAGCTTTGAAAGAAGTATCCAGCGGCGAATGCATATTCCCAATCAGTTCCCAGCTCATCGGCGCTCTCGTCAAGCAAAATGGTGAGGTCTTCCAAGGATGGAAACTTAGCAAGACCAGACATTCGCTCAAGAATGCGGCTGGTCGTGATTCTCAGGATCTCGACCTTTCGTGCATCAAGTTTGATCCTATCCCCGAACAGGATCTCTAAATCATCGTCGCGCATTTGATCTCCCTCTAATTTTAGATGTTCTAGTAATATATGTTTTTCCGGCTCCGCCTGGTGCTTGGAAGCATACTGCCTCGCGACTTCCAATTCTGGCTTGCTGAGCTCGGCATTGTAACTTCAAGGTTTCGACTGACGATACATGAACAACCGCTTGAGGTATGGCAGTTGAGTGAGCATTTCCATGAACGCGTCCATTCTTTCGTCAAGCACATTTCTGTGATTGACCCAGCAGTGAATGGCACTCATGCCTACCAAATACGGTAATGTGATCTCAGCCATCTGGAGAGGAAATATTCCAGCCGATGGTAGCTGACATGGCGTCCAGTTCCAATTACGAATGCTGAGCTTGGTACGCGATTCTCGAGCACGCAAGATGTCTAAAAGGCAGGCTGGTATTGTGGGGTAATTCGCGTTCCAGATGATGACCTCTAAGCCGATGAGGTTTTCGATCGTGTCTGCTATCGGACGAAAGAACTTTTCCAGCTCTGCTGAAGACAATTTCCTGGGCTGGACAGCATGAATTTCCAGCCTGCGAACTTGGCCGACACTCTGACGCTCCTGCAAGACTCGCCCTAATCGTGCGACACTCCATTTCTCTTTCCCATTGTCATCGAGGCTGATCCTGATGGTGGCGAAGATGAATCCGGATGCTGCTGCAGAGCATTTCTTGCTAACCAGAGCAAACTTCAACAGAGATGGTCGATGTTCTCTGCTCAGCACTTGTGCAACGCTGGCAACCAATTCGAGGGGCAGTGCGCCAAGATTGGCCATTATCGTGGACAGATCACAAAGGTGCGAGGACGGGATGAGACTTCGAGGTCAAAGACAAGCTGAAGGCAGCAATGACTACTGAGTAGCTCATCCTTCGTTCAATGCAGTGCTGCCTTAGGCAATGCCACCGCCCAGAACTTTCGCAGTGATCATATACTCAACAAAATGTTTGCCAGAATCATAGATACTTCTTTGCCGCGGCTTGGACTCTGCTGCGAAATACTGGGCTGGTGACAGGCTGATTCACAGCGTAGAAGGGATTCATGATGCATTTCATCCAGGCCTCATAGATCTATGAAACGTCAGCACGTTGAAAACCACCCAAATTCAATATCGACATACCTCAGACATGAACTGTCTCACAGCTTCCTCGGTCTGCTGGCTGGAAGGGTTGCTAGCAATCAACGTGCTTTGCCTCGCGGTGTTTGGTCTGGAAGGTGGGGAAGTCTGGTAGCTTGAATAAGGAGTTGAGCTTGGGTCGGGATTCATGAGAAGCATGAACTTGATGTTTCCGCCGGTCAAGAAGCAGTGAATGTGATTGTTTTGAAATGTGTCCACTTTCTTGAGGTATCTGAAGATGCGTTAGGGACACTGCTCGGAGCAAGTCGTCTATGTTGATATGTTGGCGCGGCATACAGGTCCTTTGAGCTCCACTGAGCTTCCTCGACCAAATCTATGGCAGCGTGAACAATAAACTGGTTCATGTGTTTTGCTTCTTCACGGAAGCGAGCAATGCCATCGCCGCCGACCTTCGAAGTGCCAAATTCGATCTCGAACAGCGGATTGTCGCGAGTGCCGATGATGGTGAAGTAGTACGACATCTTGGACAGATAATGGCACTTGTCGACAGCAGGATCGGGTGAGACTTGGTCAATGCATTGCTGATACGGATTACGGAGGTGTTCGTTGGAACTCCCTCACTTAGAGGCTGATCTCAAGGCTTGGCACCCCCGAGCGCTCCGCTGCTTAAGCACTCCCTCAACGCCATCTCGACATCTGCTTCGCACATTCCATCTCAACAATGTTTGGCGCCTTCAGACCTACAGCGCCCTTGTCTGGCGGCCTTCTATGGTACGCCGTTATTCAAACAAATGCTATCGTACCTAGCACTGACTCCGCACCAGGAAAATCCCATGGCGACTCTCCCGGCATCAGAAGGCACGACAACGACAGCGATTGCGCCGCGTCGACAATATTGTAGCAGTGCTCGATAATGCACTACAAAGACACGCGGGAATGAGCGCATTGCAAGCACAGCAATCAACGCGAACACAACAGCCTGCAGAGGTGCCTCACAACGAAGATGCAGAAGGCCAAGCAACACCTGAAGAACTTTCACTCCCAGCGGAAGGACATCGAATGCTAGCACGAGGCACCTACAAAGATGTCGCCGAGAGACGACATGGCAAGGGTCCAAAAAAGGGGGACTATGTGCCTGAGCAAAATCCCGCGGGAATTGAGGTGCCTGGGAAGAGGTTGCTAAGAGATGTTGCAGCGGAGCACGGTACCACAAAGCTCATTGAGCGATGGAAGGCTGAGATGCCTACAGAGGGAGAGATGCTGGCTAAAGACAAGTATACGATGTTTGACAAGAAGGTGCGAGGATACAGGAAAGGAGTGCACAAACTGCCCAAATGGACGAGGGTCAGCCAAAGGCTAAACCCGCCTGGTTTCTAGATGGACGACATCGGCTCAAAAATGCGATGCTGAGTCCTACAACATGGACATGTTCCAGCATGACCATTCCGTACTAGTCGTTGGGACGCAACCATGTTGGAAATGAGCCTCGAATCGAGGACCGGACAAGCTCAAGTGAGGACACGCTGTTCGGTGCACCCGCTCAGTACTCTTGGTAGCGACCAAGCGACACGGCTTCTCCTCAGATGCGTGTCCTCTATGGCCGTCATAACGCGGTGTGGCCCACGCGCAGGTCAGAGAAGCCTGAAACAATGCAAAGGCGATTTACTGCCAGTATCCTATTCTAATCCTCTCAGACGGCAAGAACACGAATAACACGAGCAGGCGAGGGCAACCAGGAACTGTGTCCGGGTGTGGCAGTATGGCTTGGGCATTTTAGAGGCAGAGCCGGCTGCTTACACCTCTATAGCTGGAGGTTGGATTACCTCGACACTCGCTGGGGGTAATTACCGCCGCATACAACCGGTCTTCAAACCTTGAAAGTGCGGCTCTGCTCGCGAAGCTGCATGGAAACAGTACCGTGCTTCGGCTATTAGAGGATCAATGATGTGATGAATGCACAATGCACAACCGACACGCATGTGAAAGCGCAAAGCGACCAGGGTCGAGCGACCACACCTCTCAATCAACTCAATCAAGCATCAAGCTCGACGACCCGAGCTTCCATTATATCCCCGCCAAGCCAGAACATGCGACCCATGGTACGCTCTCCTGCACAATCACGTATGATGTCGATGATCAAACTTGGACCCGAAATTCAAGCGAGGTAGAAAAAACCAACCACATCATCATTTGTACACTGCATTTGGCATTTGAATGCTTCATCAAGCCAGCTGGATGACGGTATGTATGTATGTATGTCGTAGCTCCGTACTCATCATCAAAGTCGGTGTGGTGATGCCGGCCAATCACGATGCATTCGGAGCTTTGCTTTGCTCTGTTGTCTCGGCTGAAGCTCTCCAAAGCCGAGCTACAACATGTATCTTATGCGGGGCTACACCGACCACAAGGTTCCTTCATCCATGTGGGAATGGCATTTCTAGGTTCCAGATGGAACCGCTGTTGCAGACCGCAAGTATGATATAATTCCTTCCTGGCCTTTGTGAAGGTTTGCTAGTACAGTAGTGTAATCGGGGAAATTTTGCACCAGTAGGATTTGGGAGAAATCACATCTTGAGGCTGGTCTCGAAGAAGAAAAGTCATCTGACAATACAATCTCGCAGCTGTCAAAATTTGGATTCAACCTATGAGTGCTTGCCGCGGTTGCAGTGCAGTATACATACTGATGATGATGATGATGATGAAGCGAGTGTGCAAAAGACAGTGCTGTCGGTACCAAGAAACAAATCCGAATTTCCATATGCCCATCCATTCATCCATCCATCGATCGTGACCCCGTGACCCGTCAATCAAATTGGTATCCTTAAAAAAATGCATTCATGCCCAAGCCCAAGCCCAAAGAAACTGGGAATTCTTCCGTGCCGAATGCAACCAAAGCCACACGCAATAATTCGCTCGTGAAAGCTGCAGCGTTCTGTTCCATCGCATATGCCTGCCTGCCTGCCGGCCTAATGCCAAAAGCACACCCAAGCAATCGTGTCATCATGTGCGTGCATTCCCATTCGAAGAACCAAAGAAATGAAAAACTGCCCATCACAATGCAATGCAATGCAATGCTCCGTAAATGACCAATGCATCCGTCCTATCCTTTCCAAAGCGCATTCTGTAGCGCAATCTGATTGGGAAGAAATTGCTGGTCACAGATGTGCCAGCCCCTCGTCATGTGCAGGATTTCATCGCCGACGTCCACGTTGCTGTTGTTGCTCATGGTCGTTTCTGCGCTCCTGGACATTCGCGAGTTCGGCTTTACGCTCCGCTTCTACGTCTTCGCCCACGTCGTAGATGTGCCAGCTTGGTCTTCTCCAGGCATGGGTCCTCCCAGACATGGTTCGATTGAAGCGCATGCCAGGTCGCTCCATTTTTCGAGCTTGACGTCGTCGCTCACGTGCACGCTCGACCAAGAAAGCTACTGGTAGCTCGTCGTCGTCGTCGTCGTCGTCCGAATCTGTGATTTCGTCATCGTCGTCGTCGTCGTCGGTTTCTTCCTCTGGCGGCGTGACTTCAAGGCTTAGATAGTTTGGTATTGAAGGACGACGAGCGTTTTGCCCACAGTAGGCTTCAATATCGAAATCGTCTCTGAGATTCGGTGAATTGTCCGGAGTGAGCTGAGGAACGTCTTCTATCAACGGCGTCCAATTTCGGCCGCGTGTTGGATCCGAGTCGGCGCGAGTGCGCTGTACGGCACGTTGTAGTGCGTGCTTTTGGCTAGACAGCAAGGAATGCCATCGATCGGATATTTGTTCGTGTCGTTGCTGAGCTTGACGTCGTTCATGCTGGAAAAGAGAGAAGTCGGTGATGCCAGCATCCCACTCTACCTCGTCGGCCTCGTCGTCTGAATCATCGGCCCAGTCGTCATATTCGCACATGGATACGGGTGACAAAAAGTGAGCGGCTGGGTCTCGATCGATTTCATCCTCGAATGGATCATGATATGACTTCTTCTGGATGCGTGGCATGGTGGCGGCGGGTGGTGATTGAGATATAGGTGATTTGTGTCGATCAGTGACTGCAAGGCGCACGGTTGTCGGTGGCCACGTTAGACTGCGTGGTGTTGGCTCCAAGTGCGGAGTTGACTTTCCAGACACGGACGGCGACGGCATGGTTAATAATAAAGACAGAAGGCGTATGGCGACCGAAGATGTGGTTGGAGGGCAGGCGAGTAATGGCTCCTTTCGACGTGGGATATCATGAGGCAGCCGGCTCCGGCGCGAAGTTTAGAATTCGGCCGCTGTTGCAGCGAAGAAAGTGCCGCAGCAAGAAGCAAGGCTGCTTGGAAGTGAAGGTGCAGTAGCGCGATCGATCAGCTGCTAAGCAGGTAGGCTCACGGGCCGGACAATGCTGCACTGCACTGCAGCTGCAGATGCAGATGCAGACGAGGAAGTGGTCGGGGTCGGGGTCGGGGTCGGGGTCGGGGTCGGGGTCCGGGGTGGTGGAAGAGAGTCGCGGCGACAAGCGAGTGTTGTAGCCACAGCGTGGGGTCCCAGGGTCCGGATCCGGGGTTCTGGTGGAAAGGACTTAGGAAAGCACGCTGCAACAATTGATCAAGCAAAGGCGATGATCTGGCGAGGAAGGAGTGACTGGGATGTACGTGGTATACAAGTAGTCCGGGAGGCAGAAGAGTCAAGAAAGGGCGGAGACCTGGTGAGTGAAAGGCGTCGTCTCCCTGGGGCGATGTGGCTGCGTAGATGGGAGCCTCGGAGTCACCTGGCTGCGGCGTCGAGATCAGTCATCACATGTTTGAGACATCATCATCATCAGACAACAGTACACACAGCGAAATGGAAATGGAATATTGTGAGAGGCAGACAGATCAAAAGCTTAACATTCCGCTGACGCGGGATGTCTACAAGTGATGGCTTTGTTGACTAAAGCATGCTTCGCACGAGGCATCACGAAATAATCCGAATCAGGATTCAGCAGTGCAGGCTGCAGGTACGTTGATTATAACACATTGCGCGCACCACCGCGGTTGCCGCCCGCGATGCTATCATAGTAAGACGATATCTAGATATAGGTAGCTGCTGTGGTTGATGCAGGCCAAAGCTTGTCGTGCGGTGGCGGAACAGTGATTATATTTGATCTTTGAGGTGGTGTGGAGGAAAGGGTCACGTCGCACCTTCCACGCCTGCTGCAGACTTGCCGCACATGCCGCCCTGCCCTTGCCTTGCCTTGCTGCCTCCGAGCCACTCTCACCTTCTCCTTCTTGCTCGGCTCGGCTCGGCTCATCCTCGCCGCCATCCCCCACGCAATCATATCTCCCTCTCACAACCTGATCGCATCCTGACATCCATTGATCCGCCACGCAGGTGCGCTCACGTCTGCGGCCGGCTGAGATGATCGAAGCTGGGCGTAGAGCACGTCTCCTTGATCCCTGTGTCAGATAGCAGACATGATGACTAGCTACAGTTACAGTACCGCACCTTCCCTCCCCGGCCACACCTCCTTCCCATTCCAATACTTCCAATCCCTCTCCCCCCGTATGCACTACCTAGACACGCCCAAGACATCAGCCCTATGCACCCCGAACTCAACTCCACCACGCCACTCCTGCAGCGCACCCTCCACGACTTCGCAAAATCATCCCATCCCTCCCCTTCCCTACTCAGCCAGCCACTCTGACCACCCTCCGCTGCTCTTCCTCATCCATCCGGTACAGACTACTGATCGACGCATCATGCGCCTCAACCCCATACTGAGGCCTCTCCTCGCGCTTCAAATGCTCCGGTAAAACCGTCCGACACGTGAGAGCAAATCTCAAACAGCCTTCCGGCGCAACCTTGTGTTCAAAGTATTGCTGGATCTCGTAACCCTCCATCAACACAATGTCTCCGTGATTGAGTGTGATGGTCACCAAGTCTCCCGCTTTCTTGCTGCGCTTCTCGTACAACCCCAGTTCCTTGGGCATCTCCTTGCGACGACGTTCGTACGTAGATTTGCCTTCCTTTGTCGAGAGGTCGAGCGCCTGCAGTTCTTGCCACGCTTGAAGACGCTTCCGGTACATGGCCTGCCCTTCTATGCTGCCTGGCACCGGTCGTTCGCTGTTGAGTATGCCTGATTTGGAGCAGCCGACGTAGTGTTTTTGCTTCATGCGGAGGTGCATTTTGGCCTTGCCACCCAAGGAAAGCGTCGAGATGCGAGGACCTAGACCTGACTCGCCATCGTCGTGATACTCGATCTTCTGACCCTGGAGGTAGGCGAAGATGAGCAGCTCGTTGAATTCTTGATGTCCTTGCGCAGCGAGAAAGTTCTTCGACGCCCAGTTCAGATCCGCTTGGCATGCTCGGACAGGCCATGGCGCGTTCGTGAACGGCAGACTGGCCCCCGTCGCCACGAATTTGTAAGGCATTCCATAATTGATCGAGAAAGCAGTCATCAGATCTCCATCCTCCACTGCCTCGGCCACTTCGTCCACCGTCTGATGAGCCATCTCCGAGCCACCCTCGGTCTCTGGCTGCGCCTCAGCCGCTTCTTGGAGCTGACGAGTAAAGTCCGACGAGACGTCTGCCTCTGCAATTGTGGCGCTGTTGCCTACGAGCTGTGACAGGAACGACTCGCGCCGAATTGTTTCAACGTCCGAAGCCTTTCGCTGATCACCTTCCTGGATGGCTTGGAAGAGTGACGAGTACGAGTTGTCTGCAGCTGCCACCCACTTGCCATTGAAGCGTCTTCGCTCGAGGTGTAGATCCATGCCGGCATCGTCCTGCTGCTGCATGGCTGCGAACATTTCATCGGGCCCGCGCGGCTGCTTGTTGATAGCACGGTTCGACACTGCGTGTACGAATTTGCCGTCGACGCCCTCGAAAGTATAGGTGTAGATCTTGAAGCCCAGACGATGACTTACACTGACCTTGACACCATGCTCTCTCTCATGCTTATTCTTAGCAAGTGCAGGTCCCTCGCCAATATTGTCGCCTACGCTATCCCAAGGATTGTGGAGCATTTCTGGCTTTACCGGAATGTGCTTTGGGAAGTTCTGATAGTTGCAAGACGCGTTGTCACACTTCCATCCTTTGAAGAGTCGTCTGGAACTGCAGCGGCCGCACTGAGGGCAGCAAATTCCACGAGTGTTGATGTATGTCAGATTGTCTCCAACAGTGGCCCCGATCTTGGGGATTGGAGGGCGCACACTGAACGGTTCTTGTTCGTTTGACCACCGTCTTCTCGTTAGGAGAAACGCGGGATGATAGTGGAGCCTTCCGTATGGAGCATCCTCGCCACTTGCAAGCTTCCAGAGTCGGCCACAATCTGCATTCAGGCACATCCAGCCATTCAAGTACATGACAGGATAGCGATTGTTGCACTGCCTGCAGGTTTGGAAAATGGGTGCGCCGATAGACTTGTATTCTTCCTCCCCCAGCACTCTCTGAGCTGGTGCATACCAAGGGCTTATTGTAGGATTCAGGCGTTCGAATCTGTACTTGATCGTTGTCCAGACCTTTGCACCTTTGCCCAAGGTCTTCTCTGCCCATACCGCAACAGGCTTGAACCAACCCAGGACATTATAGCGATGGGGAAATTGGCAGATGGCGCCCTCGTGACGATTACCAGCGATGATGACAACCGGATTCTGATGTTCGATGTCGTTCAAGACTGATTGCACCTGCGATTCCGTCATCAGATGATCCTTTCTTTGCAACATTTGTCCAGTGCCATCGCCTTCCATGCTGCCGCCCGCTCGAGCGATGACTACATCACTGTCCATGTACTCACGACAGTGTCCAGTAGCGTCGAAGAGAAAAGCATACACATGGCGGTCGTTCTGGTGGCATCCGCTCTGAGGCATGCGGAAGTAGGGCACAGTCTCGCATAAAGCTTGTCGACTGTCTGCCCAGACCTCTGGCTTTCCAGCAGTTTTCGGTTTGAGTCCCAAAGGCTCTCTATGGCTTAGCTTCTTGGAAAGGTCAAGTAGAGCAGGGTCAAGACCAGATTCATCGGTCTCAGCTGTAAAGTAAAGCTGTCCAGGCAGCGGCATAGAAGGCTTGACCGGCCTTTTCTGTTTGACAATCTTTGTATTGACAAGTCTCTTTTCCCCCGATGACTTCGAAGGCGGTCTGGATGTCTTTGGAGCAGCGCTCGCAGCATTGAACGTGATTGATGCCGATTCGGGTGAAACTTTCAACTTCACGAGGCCAGTCCCATCGGGTGTCCCTGGAGCATACGTGAACTCCTGTAGACGTTGGGCAGGAGCTGGAATTTCGCGCGTCTTCTCAACGACTTTGGTCTTCTTTGAGTTCACCATCGAATCAGGTTGCCCATGGAACGTCAATTCATCTTCCAGACCAACAACAACATCAGCCTCATCCATGTCGTAATCGTCGTGATCACCTTCCGTGTAACCTTGACGGTGAGAGCTCCCATCAGCATAGCTATCTTGCTCCTCTGTCGCGGCAGTGACAGCAGCTGCAGTTCCTACAAGCTGACCATACCTCATGACAGGCCTAGTCGAGCGTCTTGATCGACCTGTTCTCGTCATCTCCGGGGAGTCCAGAGACTGGCTATACCCATTTATGGCAGTGCCGTTCGAGAGGTTTTCAAAGCTGCCAGCTAATTCATCGGCTGTTTGGTGATCGTCAGACTTTTGCTGTGTGCTTGCAGCTCCAGGCCCAACCAAGGATCCAATCAATTCCTCAGACTCATAAGCCACTGGTCCCTCGACAACAGCCGCAGTTGAGCTTGTGGGTGCGGCGACAGGAAGCTCCATCTCATAATCGGCGAAAATGCTATCTGAAAGCTCGGACAGCGCATCAGATGATTGTGTTCCACGAACATCGTTCATTTCAGCCGCATGCTCAGGAGGATTCCAGCCAAAGTCTGTGGTTGGAGCAGGCGGTTCTCGATATGCTGGATTGACATGAGTCTGAGATGTCTCCGAAGGCAGTGATATGATATCAGGCTTGGCGTGATCTTCTGTTTCTTGAATATCCTGAGTCGACTCCGGCGTAGGAAGTTGCTCTTCTTTCGCGTCATTGCTTACCATGCTCTCCGCGGTTCTCTCACTGTCGGCGGCAGCGGTATCACGACTACTAATAGATCCCATGCTATTGCTTGCATCGAAAGTGGTAACGGGCCGTGCCTGATGGTGCATGTCTGGGCTGCGAGCAGTGGCCGACCTTGACTTTGGGCCGGCACGCTTGCGTGGCTGCTGAGAGATCGAGCCTCGCGTCGACTTTTTAGAATCCTGGGTGGGATCCCTTGTGACCATTTTCGCGCGATGACCATCGGGATCTCGCAGCAGATTTTGTGCCTCTAGACCGGAAGGTGGCTTGCCTGTCATGTCGACAATAAGAGATGCTCGAGGCCGAGCTTTTTCTGTCGTCTTTCTTTTGGATCTGTCATGCTGCGCTGCGAGTGGTTTGTTGGTGGCGCTGGTCTTTCTAGCGACTCGAGTTGGCCTTTGGGGCGTTTCCTTCTCAGATGCTGTCTTTATCCGCTTAGTTGATGTTTGGGATCCAATGTCCTGCGAGCTTGATGTCGACTTGCGCTTCTTACTGCTGCTGTCTGGCTCCATCTTGACACTGTCGTCGGAAGTCCGTCGTACCGAGCTTGACGTGGTGTAACCGCTGAGAGCCAGATAGTCAGGGCGCTGCTTGTGACGAGTTGAAGCTCGTTCGGGCGGAATAAACGGGCGCAGTGGATTTGCCATGATGGAAGATGCGCGATGCCCTTCGAGTCGAATTAAGCTCGCGATGTGCGGAGAATGTTCGAATTGATGTCGTTGCCCAATTCTTGTCTGGAAATGGCCGCGAGGACTTTTAGAAACTGCTCATGTAGCCTTGTGATCAAGATCAGTCGGCATCGATGCCTGTTGCTTCGCTGTCGGCGCCGCGCCGCCGCCGTGATATGGTGACCTTGGAAGTAGCGATGAGGGTCAAGTGTTGCATCACGTTGCAGAGACAGTCAGGTTATCATTCGATGTCAGCGGTCAGTCGCAAACAAGGGCTTCGGTACGTGGCGACGAGATGATCACCTCAGTCATAACTTCATAGGTTGGTTTGCGAGTGCGCCACAATGTGATGGTGAAGAGTCGGGGTCGCAGACTGGGGCAAAGTTCAGGACCGTTGTCAATGGCGGGGACAGCCGAAAGCTTGAAGTGAGGTTGTAACTGGTACGAATGGTATGCCAATGCCATGCAATGGCGGGCTTCGTCAAGCGATAGAAACTTAGTCACAAGGAAATAGAGAGGATGGCGCCGTGAGAGCGTTCGTAGTTCACTGGTCTGCGAGCATGTTGCGACCCCTTGGAACGGACGAATGAGTTTGAGGACGACGGAGAATCAGTCGTTTATTCCTCCAGCCTTGCCTATTAGGTATCTAATGGATTGCAGCGTTCTGTGCGCCACCAGCCTGTGCTCCATCGAGCTACCCATAATCTTGTATTGCATGCATCTCGAGAGTGACGAGAACTAGAAGTTACAATTATGCCGAGCACTCGAGCGACATCCATCGTCGCGCAGGCTGGTAATGTGAGAATCCCACCACGGGTATCTCATCCATGAGCAGCCTCGTGCCGCATGAGGACTGCAGTCCTGCCTGGTGGAGACCGAATCAAAGATTCGCCGCACCGGATTGTTGATCCTTGCTCTTCTCGTCTCCCAACTTCTTGCTACAGCAGATTCTTGAATCCGCAGGCGTTCGGACTGCCATTCGGGGCATAGGAAAGAACAAATCCAGACGGCGACAACGAGAAATCAAGCATGTGGACACATGACACTCAATCGTCAAGTCCTACGAGTACTCGCGTAGGATCTTCCCTAAAGGCACGGCGATACTCAGCGATCCGATGTGCGATGGCGGCGACGTCCTTGACATTGCTTGCGCGCAGCTGTTTGACCAGAAGAGCAAGACCATTCTTCCATCGTTTTTCCTCGGCTGGTGTACGGGCGGGTGTATGTTCTGTTCCAATCAGGCGAAGTAATTCATTATCTGCAAGTTAGCAATGTCGGTCAGTGGCTGAATGGTAAATCAAGTCGGCAGCGATGGTGATTGGACGAAACTGCGAATGAGGGCAAGCGAGGCACCGTTCATGATCCAAGTTGTGCTGAAACGTACCTGATAATGCGAGAGAACGGAAGTGCTGATGAGTGCAACTCTTGTCAATACAGCTTCCTCCGCTCAGTTCGAAAGGGCAAAGGGTGTTTTCTGAATCGATCTTGTGGCTATAAGTCAAAGACTTGAACCCACCAGGTACCGTATGCTCGAATTCGGGGTGGAAACGGTAGTCCTTGAATCGATGTAAAGGAGACTCGTATGGGGTGTAGTGAGTCTTAGGCTTCGTCGTCTTTATGGTCAGCCTTCCACACTGCTCAGCCCGGAGGAGCTTTCACGTACCTCCGTGGGCACATCCAGCTCCTCCATAGGCGGCTGGAGCCCTGGTGCTAGATCATCGTTGACACTTAGTTCAGTGTCGCCCATATCCTGCGCATCGTTAGTGTCCTCGGCTTCCTCATCGGACTCCTCATCGATCTGATCATCGTTAACCTCCTCTCCGGGAGAAAGCAGTGCCGCTGCGCTTAGAACGGTCTCACTATGCGGTGCTTGGATGATATCAGGTCGAGACTCGGGCTCATCATCGGAGTCATCCGACGAGCTGTCGCTGTCTGAAGAGGCATCGGATGTGTCCATAGCATCATCGCTGTCGTCTTCTTCGTTATCGTCGTTCGATGCCATAGCATCGGTCAACGTCTGCACTGCGGGCTCGGCGGTAGGTGCCGAGGCCACCTCGCCGTAGAGATTGTCCAAGTCCTCCTCGTCGTCCATCTCATCGTCATTGCCAACGAGAGGAGCAACAATCGTTTTGGCGCCAGGTATACTTGCCTCCATGGTGGATGGAACATCGCGTTCAGGACTATCTTGCGTCGTGGGATGCGCTGAAAATGGTTCTTGAGTCTCCATGCCATTCACTGAACCAGGTTCAAAGACGTCATCTCCCTCGCCTTCGAATTGATCGTCTTCAGATGACGACTCTGGACCATCACTTGTGGCTTGAATATGATCCGGCTGAAGTGCAGGCTGTGCGATCTGGTCGGCAGTGTATTCGCCATATAGATCCTCATCGTCTTCGTCATCAATCTCGTCAGAGTCGTTGGGATCGTTGACAGGGAACGCTGAAGGCGCTGCGACCGTATTGCTGTGCGCAGGTGCCGGCTCTGAGCTGTTCATCGCAATGCCAGGGGATGCGAGTTGAGGTTGAGCAGTAGCGTTGCCTGTTGGTGCTGAGCTCAACTGATTTCGCTGTACTTCAAGCTCTGCTAGTCGCCGACGAAGTGTATCTTTTTCTTGCTCTCGCGCTAGCCTTGCAGACGCAGAGCTGGTAGATGATGGCCGTTCTGGGTTGGCACCAGTAACTGGCTGATTTCCAGGCTGTAATGCCGTCTCCAGAGGCTGCTGTGGCTCACTAGGTGTTGCATTGCCGGAGGCCAAAGCATTGGACGATGCGATGACCTGATCAACAGCGTCAACAAGAGCCTCTTCTTGTGCGGCTTGAGCTTTTGCTTTGCCATTTCTCTGTCGCTTTCGCTCGGCTTCCGCTATTTGTCGCTTAAATTCCTCAATCTCTTCGAGTTTGCGTTTGAGGTCTGCATTTGGAGTGCTGACGCCAGGTGTTCCAGGTGTTGTTGAGATACCGCCGGATGGCATATGGAGCTTAGGCCTAGAAGTCTTGAGAGTCGAATTCGAAAAGTGCATCTTTTCCGCGCGGGGCTTTTCGGAAGCTTCGTCGACGTCCATGGAATCGTCGTCTTCTTCTTCATCACTACTGACTTCAATGACATAGCGATCATCATGATAGACGTCTCTGCTCTGGCCGAAATTCTGGTTGTGCGTGGCCGAGTCGTTGCGCGCGGCTTCAATGGCGCTAGCAGGCTGTTGTGTTGAGCCCGACGGTGCTGCAAACACGTTCTGAGCGGGCGTGGAGCTGGCAGGTCTACTACTGATAGGCTGTGGAGAGGCGTCATTCGATTGCGCTGATGCCAACATGGTCGTGAACAGTCCGGGTAGCCCAAAACCCCGGTTAAGAGTCGGAGACGCCGAAGGGACCAGAGCTTGAAATGCCATGTTTTGCGAAGCAACAAAGCCGTTTGGTCCAACATTCATGCTGGCTTCATCAGACGCGCGAGCGGCAGCTTCAACCAGACCAGCACCCAGACCCGGTCTGCTAGCTGGCATTGGCGAGGCCGCATTCTGATCTGACTTTACGGCCGGACTTGACGGCGCGGCAGCATCACTGGACTGCTTAGCCTGCCGTCTGGCTGCTTGCTCTGCTTTCAATTTGTCAAGCTTCTGTCGGAGCAACTCGTTCTTGTCCTTGGTAAGTCCACCCGTGCGGGGAGGAGCAGCGGCTACGGCGGCCGCAGGCTTTGCAGGCTGTAAGCGAGGGCCGACAGTGGTGGTTTCTGTAGTTGATGCTGCTGTAGGTGCAGCAGGTGGAGTAGCAGACTTGGCGGAAGCCTCTGCTTTCTTGTTTTTCGCTGCTTGGAGCTTGGCCAGATACTCGCTACGGTTCTGAGGCGTAGGAGCTTTCGTGGCTAGAGGCATCGATGTCTTGCGCGGTTGTTGGGCAACTGGCACGCCGCCTTGATTGGCAGGCGAGTCGCATGAGGATGGTAATGGCAGTCCCAACTGTTGGTACATGCGTCTCAGAGTTTTCGGATCGCCTACCTCTCGCGAGAGTTGATCGAAGTTATACCCATTTCTGTGCATCTCAAGAAGAAATGCCTTTGCAGCCGCGTCTTTGCCCACTGCTGGCTGAGGCGTATTACCACTTACAGCCTGACTGATGACGGGCGCTTGCCCATTGGATCGCGATGCCTGAGCAGACCCGGCGGACGATGACGTTCGCTGGGGTCCAGGCCTCGCGGGCGCAGGACCTTGCTGCGAACCGCGTCTATCTGCTGGCGCTGCGTTGCCTCTCGGAAGCGGACTTCTACTACGCTTCCGCGGGCCTTTGGGCGGTGTCCGCAGGAAATCGCGAGCTTTGGGTGCGTCTTCCATCTCTCCTTCCTCGAGCTCGCCTTCCTCTTTATCCATGTCCACATCGTGGCCATTCGCTTGAGCGGTAGAGGACGTGTTTTGAGGAGTCGGTGTATCTGCAGAATGCCGAGGCGGATTTTTTGACCACGTTGCGGCAGGCGCGGAAGGCGGTATAGCAGCAGCAGCAGCAGCAGGTGCCGCGCCTGGTGGCATAGGCACAAGTCCTTGCTGTATCATACGCGCGATCATCGCGAATTGCTCGGGAGTGACACCCGCCAACGCGCTCATATCAAAGTCCGCAGGGAGCCCTGCTTGAGGAGTTGCCATCTGCTGTTGACTGGTCGGCGTCGGCGCGCCGTTCGTGGGTGTTTGCGGTTGGGTATCGGTGGCGTTCTGTTGATGTTGAGTGTGGACAGGGGCTGGCGGCTGCCCGAAGAGAAATGGGATGTTCTGCGACATGCTTTGGTCACGAAGGCGACGTAGCTTTGCACACAATCTCGGTGCAGGCGCAGCGGCAGATGATCATGGCCGACGAGGAAAGAGATGACGATCACAGGCAAGCGCTGCAGAGGCGACGAATGCACCTTCTGGCAGCGCCGGCGCGTGTTGTAGGATGAGGAGGCAGCGCAGAGTGTGAAGGTGCACGGGCTCTACAGCAGTGCGATGCTCCAAGCGCGGTTGCCGGTCGCCGTGATGATACGCGAGTGTATGCGACTGATCACAAGATGGGCCTCCGTGCCTCAAGAGTGATGGAAAAGTTCTAGAGCAGGAGTCGTGGTGCAGTGACTGCAGTCGTCGATCTCGAGAAAGCTAAATTCGGAGGGGCGTCGGACGTCGGGACTCGGCTAGAAGAGAGCAGACGCACCACGCCCAAAGCGGAAGTAGTATCAAAACAAGCCGGGGAACGACCAGAGCAGCAGCAGCAGCAGCAGCAGCACAGCACAACCGTCGCCGCCGCATTTGCTGCGTTGCATTGTGCCTTTCTCCATCTTGTCGACACCCTGTACATAATTGGCCGAGGAGACTACGCTGGACGACTGGAGGAATGAATGCCCGATAGCTTGCCTGTATGACACTACGTTATCGTCGCCTGGATGCGCGTTTGGGAGACACGCGCTTGGAATGACAGAACGGGCAGGGCACGGCACGGCGCAGAGATGAGCTCACAGGCGCAGAATGGGCCTCGATGGCGCAACAGCCCATTTGGACGAGACAACGACACTCCTTCGCCAGGTCCTCCGCCAGGGCATGCGCGGTCCAAGTCGAGCATAATGCAGAACCCGCTCAGCTCTCCCACACCCAGTGGCCACGCGCGGCAGCCGTCGATCACGGACCTTGGCCTGGACGGTATGGGACGAGCAGATCAGCGGCGCCTTCGAGCAGGCTCGGTGCGAAATTCGACGCCGGCAGGCACCTTTGCACCCAAATTCATCAAGCATGAAGACCCAGCAGCGGCGGAGGAGCGAGTGCGCGGCATAGAAGGCGAGAACGACTTCTCCGGCAAGAGATATGTTTGGCTCAGAGATCCGAGCACAGCTTTCGTGCGCGGCTGCGTCGTGGAGGAGCTGCCCGATGATATGCTGAAGGTGCAGTGCGACGATGCCAGCCAGCGATGCGTGCCGGCCGACAGTGTGGATAAGGTCAACCCGGCCAAGTTCGACAAGGCAGACGACATGGCCGAGCTGACGCACCTGAATGAGCCGAGCGTGGTTCACAATCTTCAGCAGAGATACCAAGCGGATCTGATATATACATACTCGGGCCTGTTCTTGGTGACCGTGAATCCATATACGCCTTTGCCCATCTACGGCAGGGACTATGTCAACATGTACAAGGGCCGAAATCGCGAGGATACAAGACCGCACATATTCGCCATGGCCGATGAAGCCTTCCGAAACTTGGTCGATGAAGGCACAAATCAGTCCATTCTGGTCACGGGCGAATCGGGTGCTGGTAAGACTGAGAATACGAAGAAGGTCATCCAATATCTGGCTGCTGTGGCCACCTCAGACACACCACGAGTTAAATCTGGAGCACGCCAGCTATCGAACTTGTCGGAACAGATTCTTCGTGCGAATCCCATCCTGGAGGCTTTTGGTAATGCACAGACCCTTCGAAACAACAACTCTTCTCGATTCGGTAAATTTATCAGGATTCAATTCGGTAGAGCTGGTCAAATAGCTGGTGCCTACATCGATTGGTACCTCCTCGAGAAGAGTAGGGTGGTGCGGCTGAACTCCCACGAACGTAATTACCACGTCTTCTACCAGCTGCTGAGAGGCGCTAGCCAGTCGATGCGCCGAGACTTCATGATTGATGGGAAGGATGTTGAGGACTTTGAATACACAAGGCATGGCAACGACATCATCTCCGGCGTTTCGGACCAGGAGGAATGGAACTCGCTTCTTGAAGCATTTCACATCATGAACTTCTCCGATAAAGAGCAGAAGGAAATTCTGCAGACCATTGCTGCTGCCCTGCATCTTGGCAACATCACGCTCATCAAGGAAAGCCTACGAGCAGATCAAGCAGCGCTCTCACCTGAGGCTGCCAAGTCTGTAGCCTGTGCTTGTAAGCTGCTCGGTATCAGTCAGGAGCCATTTGTCAAAGCTCTACTACATCCACGTGTGAGAGCAGGCCACGAATGGGTGGAAAAGAGTCAGACTCCAGAGCAAGTGCGCCTCGCTGTTGATGCACTGGCAAAGGGTATCTATGAACGTGGCTTCGGCAACCTGGTCGACCGGATCAACAAGCAGCTGGATCGAACCTCTTCTGGTTCATACGATGATGATACCTCATTCATTGGCGTGCTCGATATTGCTGGGTTCGAGATTTTCGACGAGAACAGCTTCGAACAGCTGTGCATCAACTACACGAACGAAAAGCTCCAGCAATTCTTCAACCATCATATGTTCGTGCTTGAGCAAGAAGAATACGCCCGGGAACAAATCGAATGGAAGTTCATTGACTTCGGACGTGACCTACAGCCAACGATTGACCTGATCGAGGTGACCAACCCCATTGGTATTTTCTCTTGTCTCGACGAAGATTCAGTGATGCCCAAGGCTACCGACAAGTCCTTCACCGACAAATTACACTCTTTGTGGGATCGCAAGACTCCAAAATACAAGCGATCGTTGCTCAATCAAGGCTTCATGCTGACACACTACGCCGCTGAAGTCGAATACTCTACTGAAGGATGGCTCGAGAAGAACAAGGACCCACTGAATGACAACGTTACGCGATTGCTTGGACACTCCACCAATGGACACATCGCGCACCTATTTGCCGATTGTGCTGAATTCGATGAAGGAGACGGTGCAACGCGCTCACGCGTCAAGAAGGGCCTCTTCCGCACTGTTGCGCAGCGGCACAAGGAGCAGCTCTCCTCCCTGATGTCCCAGCTCCATTCAACGCATCCCCATTTCGTGCGCTGCATCTTGCCGAATCACAAGAAAAAGCCAAAGCAGTTCAACGCATCACTAGTTCTTGATCAGCTGCGATGCAATGGTGTCTTGGAAGGCATCAGGATTGCGCGAACTGGTTTCCCAAATCGCCTTCCGTTTGCTGAGTTTAGAGCACGGTACGAGGTGTTATGTCAGAACATGCCCAAGGGCTACATCGAAGGCCAGGCCTACTGCAAGATCATGCTGGAGAAGCTCAACATGGATCGCAGCTGGTACCGAGTCGGTCTTACCAAGGTCTTCTTCCGCGCCGGCGTACTCGCAGAACTTGAAGAAAAGCGTGATGCACTAATTCGCGACATTGTCGTGCGCTTCCAAGCTGTCGCTCGAATGTATGTGCAACGACGCATCTTCAAGAAGCAGCAGTATCGAGCTGAAGCCACTCGTGTCATTCAGCGAAACTTTCAGGTCTACCTCCAGCTGCAACAGAATCCATGGTGGCAACTGTTCGTTCGCATGCGGCCGCTGTTGGGCGCTACTCGTCAGTCCAATGAGGTCAAGAAGCGGGAAGAGGAGATCAAACTGCTGCATGCAAAGATGGCCGAGGAGGAAGCGCAGCGCGCCAGAGTGGAAGATGACCGTCGAAGAGCAGAGGCTGAGATTCAAAAAGTGCAGAAAACACTCGAGAGTGAGCGTGCGCTTGCTCTGGACAAGGAAGAAATTTTCCGCAGGCTGCAGAACCGTGAGACGGAATTGACCGAGAAACTGCAAGGTGCTCTCGAGGATCAAGATCACCTAGAAGAGCAGATTGATGAGCTCATGGCTTCGCGCAAGATAGCGGAAGAACAAGCCGAAGAGCGACGAAATCAGCTGGAGCAGGCAGGTCAGATCATTGACAAGCTTGAAACAGAAAAGAGTGATCTGGTCGACCGGATAGCCGAGCTGGACGCACACCTTGAGGAAGTCGAGAAGAGCAAGTCGATGAGAAGCGAACAAGAGGAGGCATTGCAGCAGGAAATTAGAATGCTGCAGAGTCAGCTGAGCTTGAGAGAGCGCAAACTCCACGACCTGGAGGCCAAGCTGCTCAAGAACGACCAAGACCTGGATCTCAAGCTATCTACGGCGACAAAGGACCTCCAGAATGCCAGGAAGCAAGTCAAGGATCTGGCCGAAGAGAACAGATCGATTCGTCAGCAGATGTCAGATTTGTCCTCTACATCTACTAGCTTCGAAGACCTGATCAAGCGGAAAGACAGCGAGCTTGCTATCCTGAAGACCGATCTGAAGCGATACCAGGATGACCGAAAGCGCTTTGAAGATGAGAAGCATGGCCTGACCACCAAGCATGACAGTATTCAGACTCGATTGAGGGACACGCTGGCCGAGATGGAAGTCTTGCGATCGCAACATGGCCAGCTTCAAAGAGAAGTTGCCGACGCCAAGCGAGCCCTGGAGGATCAGACATCAGCCAACGAGCAAGTGAAGATGCTCGAGGCTCAGCTGCACGACGTGAAGGGCGAGCTCTATCAGGCACAGGCTGATCTCAGCCGCGAACAGCAGTCTCGTGATGACGTGAAGCGTATTGCAACAGCAGAATATGAAGGACTGAAGCGGGAGTATGATTCACTCCACGAGTCCAAGGTCACTGTGGAGAAGGAAATGTACAGCCAGTCAGACCTCACTCGTCGCGCCACTGCTGCACGTGAGGCTGCCGAAAAAGAGCGTAAAGACTACCAGACCGAACTGCAAACTTTGCGAAAGAAGTTCATCCAGCTTCAAGAAGAGAAGCTGGAGGTCGAAGCAGCTGTTGAGCGCGACGTCTCACAGAAAGCCAATGAGCGCCATGCCATCGTACGGAAAGAGCTTGATGAGAAAACCGCGCACAACCAGGAGCTGGAGTCTGAGCGTGCCCGATTGTCTGGAGAAGTGCAACGTCTCAAACGCTTCATCGCTGACTCTGAGAACTTCAAACTTCATCATGACCAAGAAAAGCAGCGTCTTGAGCGCGAGCTGGTCACAACCAAAGGCCGCCTGGCAGCTTCAGAAAATGACAACAAAGCACTGATGAACAAGATCCAGATGAAGTCTCTTGACATTGCGCGGTCCAACAGCAAAGCTAGCGATAACCAGAGAGGCAAGATCGCGCAGCTGCAAATGGAGAAGACTAAAGTGGATGACGAGGTCAAGAAACTGCATCGCCAGCTCAATGATGCTCATTTGACGATCACTTCGCTCGAGAAGCAGAAAGAGAAGCTTGCTCTCAGCCTAGAAGATCTCAATCACGAAGTCGAGCGTGAGCACAAGAGTACTAGGAATGCCGAGCAGCAGTACTCTGCCGCCGGACTTCAACTTGCTGAGGCCAATCGCAAGCTCGAGACCGAAAGGACAATGCGAAGTCAGGCACAACAGAATAGTAAGACCTTGCAAAACTCGCTAGATGCAGCCCACAGAGAGATCACGGAAGCACATGAGCATCTCCGACTGCTGCAGAAGATTTTCGATCCTGAAAGTGGCAAGCTGCCACAAATTGATGGTGCGAAGCCGGACATGAAGCAGACCATCGACCTGGCACAAAAGCTCGAAGCCTCCGAACAAGCGCTTCGCCTTGCTGCTGAACGCTTCTCCCGAGCTGAGTCTCAATTGGAACAGCTCCGTGCGCAGCATTCAGACGATATGCAGGAGAATGAGAATCGCTACCAGAACTCCAAGCGTGCTTTGCTCGAAGAAATGAATCCTAGTCAGGTCAATGCTCGATCATCGCCCGGAGCAGGTCCGCTGCGGCGAGAATGGGACAATCGCAAGACTTGGTCGCCTGCGAACAACAGCGCCACTCACACTCCGACTAGTCAGCGTCATATCAGCAAGGCCAGCCAAGACTCTGCGCAATCTGAGCGTAGCACAGACACTCTGACTTTGAACAGCCATATGGATCTAGCTGCCGAGGTGGAAGAGTTACAGACACAACTGCAGATGTCTGAGATGCAGAATCGTCATCTTCAGGCACAGCTTGGCCGCGGCTCGATGAAGAATGACTGGTCCGAAGAAAGCCCATCCATACGCAGAGTACAGAAGCTCGAGCGCGAGAACTTCCGTCTTCACGACATGCTTGATGATTCTGCCAAGAAGGTCTCGTCACTAGAGCAAAGCATACGTGCCGGCCAGCTTTCATTGAAGGAGGTTCAGACCAAGAGCCACGAGGAGCTATACGATCTCATCAATTCGCAAGAACAGTCGCGACGCTCTCTGTTGACGTCCCACAACGCTGCGATCGCAGAGCTTGCAGATGCGAAGACGTCGTTTGACGAGATCAAGCACTACAAAGCCGGTGTTGAAGTTGAGCTTCGTGACGCTAAGTCTGAGCTCGCTGACTTGCAGTACGAGCGCGAGCAGGAGGCTGCGAATCACTCTCAGTTGCTGCAGGAGTTCTCCGACTTGCAGATCAGACTGGATGCCGAGACCTCCAGATCTGATGACCTCATGTCCAGCATGAACCTCTACAAGGCTAGAGCGGACGAGTACTTCGAGAAGCTAGAGCAGGCTGAGATTGCTGTGCTGAAAGCATCACGAGCAGAGCAATTTGCCAAATCGCAAGCCAAGGAGGTGGAGGAACAGTGCGCCACCATACTTTCAGAACGAAAGCAGATGGATGATCTTGTGGAAGACCTGCAACGCCAAGTACAACAGTACGAGGAAAAGGTCGAAGATGTTTGTTCAGATCTCGATAGTGCCATGCAGGCCAAGAAGCGTCTTCAGAACGAGCTCGAAGACTATCGCTCACAGCGCGCCAAGGATATCGAAGACAAAGAGTCATCCATGGAGCAGACTCGCCGAAAGTATCAGGCTGAGCTTGCCACTCTTAACAGCGAGCTGGAGTTGGAGCGTGACAATGTCATTCATGCTCGTGGTGAGAATGGACGTCTCCGCGATGAGCTAGAAGAGCTGCGCAATAAGTGGGATGACGAGGTTCTGAACAGCTCGACCTGGGCTAAAGAGAAGTCACGACTTGAAATTGCGCTTCAAGGACTGTCGGATTCGAGGGATGAGGCCGTAACTGCGCACAATGAAGCCCAGAGCAAGATCGTAGAACTTCTCGGGCAGGTTCGTGGCTTGCGAACCAACATTGACGATACGGCTGCCGAGCGTGACATGCTTGTCAAGGAGAAGAAGGGCCTCGAAGCAAGGCTCGCCGAAGCAGCAGAGCGACTCAACGATCTGGCCAACGATGGCTCGCCATCAAAGCGATCTGCGGCCTCGTCCGATCGGGAAGTTTTGGACCTGAAGGCCAAGCTTGCTCAGCAAGAGGACATTGCTGCTGCTGCAGTTGGCAAGATGCGCCGTGCCGAAGCGTTAGCTCAGGAGGTCTCTCGAGACATCGCGAACGAGCGTGAGAGCAGTGTACAGCTCCACCGTGAGAAGGCGGCTCTTGAGAAGAGCGCCAAAGAACTCCAACTCAAGTGCATCGAGCTCGAGACCAAGGGCTACTCCAGCGGGAGTCAAGATGTCCGATATCTGCACGGCAGGATCCAGGAGGTGAGACACGCTCCTACTGACATTACGAACGAATTTGAACAGCGACTGACATGTGTTGATGCAGCTTGAATCTCAGCTCGAAGATCTTGAGAAGACCCGCACGACAGAGGCACGCAGCGTGCGCAGCGTAGATCGTACCGTGAAGGATCTGCAATGCCAGATTGAACGTCGTGAGAAGTCCATGTCAATGCTTCAAGATGACCTCAATAGGTCCCGGGACAAGATCGGAAGTCTTCTCCAGACTATCGACGAGCTCCAACAATCCGACTCCACGGCCCAGCTCGCCTCCAAGCGCGCAGAACGCGAACTGCTCCAAGAGCGAGAAAAGAATCTCCGTCTCGAAAGAGAAATCGAGCGCATGGGTGCCGTGTCACGTGCTGACCGCGAAAGCGTCAGAAGAAGTGGCACACTCGCAGCACTCAGCGACTCTGGCATGATGGATCGGTCGAGAAGAGGTAGCAGCGTGGCTCCGAGCACGAATGGTGGCGAAGTCAAGATCGATGTCCCTCAGAGGAAGAGTTCTTTGATCAAGGGTTTTTTGTAGATGAAACCGGCGTAAATGGGGTTGAAGGCGTTAGCAGAGATGAATCGAAGAAATGGGTCAAGGGCCGTGTTACTTTGAAGAGTGAAGCTTTCTTGTAGGGCTGAATTTCCGAGCACTGGAATGTGGTTTGGTTCCGACGGTTGAGGCATGCAGGGTACAGGGATTGGGGGGAGGATGTTACGGGATGAGACATGACTTGTGGGCTTGTGGGAGTAGTGGGTCTGTATACATATGTACTTGACATATATTTTGCTGGAACTTTCGTGGTGGGATTCGGAGGCACAGATTGTGCTTGCTTGAGATTTTTCGTCTACCGTCATTTGATGGACATGGTAGGAGATAATGTCGTGCTGGTTGTGATATTTGCGATCGCATGCAAAGACTTAGTGGTTTAAAGACCATTCCGGTGCTATTCTCTGCCACCCGACTTGGCCACAACGTGCAGCCGTGGCAGAGGATTGTCTGTCGAGGCTTCATCGCGAGGAGGCTTGCCGTGCAAGCAGATTGACTGCATGTGGTTGGGTCTATCTTTGTCTGCACGTGATTGCAATCAAGTGAGTGCGTGTAAACATCAATCAAACGTTTGTGTCAAGCTCGAAGTCGCGCATAATGAAAGTGAAGCGGTGGTTGAAGTTTTCTATTCTAGGCGTCGAAGCCCTGAACCTTGTTGGCCCGGCCCGGCCCTGTCCAACTCGTGCACCTCCCGGGCCATCTTCCACGGCGTACTGCATTCTAGTACAGTCAGGCGCATTTGACGCAGTGCTGCACGAGCCACCGGCGCAACGTTCTCGAGGCATGTGCTGCCCTCCATACCACCCCCTCCCGCAATCCTCAAAGATCCCTCGAAAACCACCATCGTCGCCGCCAATCTGTCAGCATGCCTCGAGCAACGCGAAAGAGAGCAGCCGCGGAGCGCGTTGGGGACGTAGTGGGAGAACAGGCAGAAGAGATGGAAGTCGACAATAATAATGCGCGCGAAGAAGACACCGACGACGACGACGAAGGCGATGCGGATGCAGGTGCAGGTGCAGGTGCGCGCAACGGTCTGGACCTCGACGGACCGATCAACTGGAAGGCCGGCAGACCCATACCAGTCAACACTCTACTGCCTCGACTTCAAGCGCTTGCCGAGCAATTACGATCCATAGAGCAGGGCACTGTGGCTCCCGAACTGCTGCAGTCAAAAGCGGCGGAATTGGTCAACACACAATTGCTTGATCACAAGGACGATGGCATCAAGGTGTACACCTTGCTCTGTATTGTCGAGCTGTTCAGAATCATGGCCCCCAATGCTCCCTTCAAGCAGAGTCAATTGGTGAAGATCTTCGATCTCATCGTCAAGTCGGTCATTCCAGCGCTTGCCGACCCTGGCCATTCTTATAATGGAGAGCATTCGGCCATTGTTTCGTCTCTGGCAAATATAAAGAGTATTATCCTGCTCTGCGACCTTCCGGGGAGCGACACGAGGATCAGAGAACTTTTCACTCATGCTTTTGATGTCATGGCTGGAAATGTGCAGGGAGGCGACCGGGAGTTGCTTTCGAAGAATGTCGAGTTCAACTTCACGAGCATGCTCTGCGCTGTCGTCGACGAATGTCAGTCATTGCCAACTGAAGTGACCGATGTCATCTTGGCCCAGTTCCTCAGAGCCGACCCTAATGCTACTACGACGAAGAAAGGCGAGCAAGTCTGGTCTGACGTGCTTCGGGAAGTTTCGCCTGCATACAACATGGCCAGGTCAATATGTAACACCTGCGAAGAGACTATGATTCGACAGATTGGCTCATACTTCAACTCTGTCTTGATAGACGCGGCTTCGGTTTCCGCCACATCCAAACCCAGCAAGTCGCGGGGAAAGAAGCGAACTCACGATGAGAGCGAAGACGAGGAAGACTCAAGCGTGCTCGTACAGCCATCCGATGAGGACCTACAAGAAGTCTCCAAAGCACATCGATTACTACGCGAACTATGGAGAGCCTGCCCAGCAGTCATTCAGAATGTTATTCCTCAAATTGAGGCAGAGACAGCGGTCGAGAACGTGCCTTTGCGAGTCCTCGCGGTGCAGAGCATAGGTGACATGATTGCAGGCATCGGTGCAGCCGGTCCGCCTCCTCCGACACCTCTGGTCCCAGAAGCATACCCTTCGCAGAGCCTCGAAAGCTATGCCGCACCGGTGCATTCCAACTTACTCCTGGTGCCCGCAGCACCGCAAGCATTCTCTAATGCCTACCCAAGTGCATATCAAGCGTTCTTTGACCGCCATCGGGACAAGTCGGCACAAGTCCGAGCAGCTTGGGTCACTGAAGCCGGGCGAATTGTGCTTACATCTGCTGGTGGCAAAGGGTTAGACTCTGGTCAGGAGACAAGACTTCTCCGCTGCTTTGCAGATATGCTGCTGGATCAAGACGAAAAAGTCCGCTCTTCAGCTGTGCAAGCCTTGATCCATTTCGATTTCCATTCCATCGTGAGCAAGCTAGGTCGCGCGGGTGGGGTCAACAAAGAAGGGTCTGTTCTGTCTAATCTCGTAAAGGCCTGCGTGGTGGACCAGAAGCAGACTGTCTCCATCGCTGCGACCGAGCTTGCTGGGCGCATCTGGGGTGTAGCATCGGGCGCAATTGTGGAAGGCGATGAGAAGATCCGAGAGCTGTTGGGTGGCATTCCATCTGAAATCTTCCGAGGCAAGTACAAGAACAAGCCCTATCTCAATCAGCTGATCGACCAAGTGGTGGCCGAATCACTCCTTCCGCTCGGCTTCCCACCCATCAAATCAAAGAAAGAGGCCAAGAGTGACTCCCAACGAGTTCCCGACAGCCAGAGCACATCTGAGCGAGGGCCAAGTCCGGACAAAATCAGAGTCGCTCGAATCCTGGCGTTGGTCCGTGACCTGGATGGTGAAGGCGAAAGACATACAAAAGTCGTCTTCTTGGGTTCGCTGCAACGGCAAGTGCAGTTGGCAAAGTATGTCAAAGCAGCCTTGGACTCCAGCGAGAAGATGGGCGCCAACCCAAAGACCAAGGAAGCGAAAGCTGAGAAGCAGACCCTCCAAAAGCTCGTCAAGGTCCTCGCAAGTGCTTTTGCAGAACCCGATATCGCTGCGAACGAGCTCACTCGATTTTTCGAACATTACGAACGTCGGAACTATGCCCTGGTTAGGTTCTGCATCGACGCCAGCACCGATTACAAGAAAGTCATCAATGCGATCAGGGAATTGAAGACACGATTGGCTGCATCACCAAGTAACATTGCCGAGTGTAGTGATACTGTTATGCATTTGCTCCAGATCAGCTCAGTCCTCGTGTACAATCGAAGCCATGTTCCTGCAATTGTGGAGTTCTCACGAACGAACGAAGCAGGTCTCGGTTCGACTGCGCACGATATCTTGAAGGACATCTCTACAAAGGCGCCATCGATATTCGAGGTTCATGTCACTGAGTTGTGTAAGACGTTGATGGACCACCCTCCCTCTGCAACATCATCAAACAGTGCCCGCGCTGCCGATACTTTGAAAGCATGCGCCGGCTTCGCTCGCCAGTTCCCACAGAAGATGCCCAAGGACCGCAAATTTTATCAAGCGATGTCAAGTTACGCAAAATACGGTAGCTCGGCCATTGTGGTAAAGCATGCAATCACAGTCATTGTTTCTGCTGCAGACAAGAGGGAAATGTATGTCAAAGACATACTTCAGCACAGTTTGAAGGACTTCGCGGTCGGAGACGACACATATCTGACAAAGCTCGCTGCGCTGAGTCAATTGAGCCTGCTGGCGTACAAGCAGCTTGAAGACCAGCATGATCCTATACAGACCGTGCTTGCTAAAGTTCTGAAGAATAGGACCGCCGCACAAGACACTGATCCGTCATGGTCGGATGAGCTGGACGACGACGCTCAAGCAAAACTTCTAGCGCTCAAGACCATCACAAACAGAGTCCGAGGCCAAGTCTTGGAAAGCGACAACGATGAAGAGAGCGAACAGGTAGAACGCTCAGCCGAGCAGGTGTTCAACATTCTCAATTCCATCGTGAAGAAAGACGGCGAGCTGGCCGGAAAGAGTCATCCAACTCCTGCACACTATCGATCACGACTTCGATTGGACGCCGCGAAGCTGATTTTGAAGCTTTGTTGCAACAAGACCATCGACTCAGTGTTTCTCCCGATCGATCTTGTTGGCCTCACCAAGATCGTGCAAGACCCTCTACCCGAAGTGCGCGCAGGCTTCTGTGCAACATTGAAGAAGTATCTCGGGCAGGGCAAATTGAACCATCGCTTCTACGCGCTCATGTTCCTCTACGCGTTTGAGCCAATCAAGAGCACCAAGGAGGCCGCGTTTACCTTTCTGCGAGCTCGCGCTCTCAATTTTGCTAAGAACAACTCTCCAGTCATGGAGAGCGTGTTCGCCCACTTCCTCAGCTTGCTTTCTCATCACGAGGACTTCACACCTGCGGCAGAGGATATACCAGACTTCATAGATTACATCCTGTTCTTCTTGAAGGCTGTGGCATCAGAGCAGAACCTCGGCACCCTCTATGCGATTACGCGTCGCGTGAAGCAAGTTGAGGACGCTGTCACTCCAGACAAGAGAGAATATACATGGACCATTGCCGACTTGTCTGAAGGTGTCATCCGTATTTACGAGCAAGCCAAAGGCTGGACACTACAAGCGCCTCCCACACGACCTAACCTGCCTAAATATATCTACCAGCCCTTGGTAGACCGCGCACTTGCGGAGGAGGTAGCAGACAAGAATTTCTTGCCAGACATCATTGCCGAGGACCTCGAAGATTTGGTCAAGAGTCGATTGAAATCGAAGAAGCGGAAGGCCGTCGATGGCGAGCCGAAGAAAGCGGCCAAGAGAGCGCGGTCTTCTACGACTGATGACAAAGGTTTGCCTGCTCGCAAAGCTGCCAAGAAGGAAAAGAAGACCAAGACTATGAAGACACCGAAGCGAAGATTGAGCGATGAGCTTCCTGCCTCTGAACGGCGGAAGAGCTCTAGAGTGTCAAATGCGAAGTCGTACGCGATAGATTCTGACACCGATGAAGAAGAGGTGGAGAAATGGGATGCCGATGACAGTTCTGATGAGGATGATGAGGCGAACAAGGAGAACGTGTCTTCGACGTCGACACCGCCCACCAGTGATCCATTGCACTCCCAGTCCGCACTGAATGGCACAAAGGAAAAGACTCCAAGGCCGACGTCGAAAGCAACGCCTACATCAACGCCCCGACCAGCTGCGATGACCAAGACAGCGAAAGAGAAGGCGCCAGCTCAGAAGAAGGCTGCTGCTTCGAAGAATAAGCTGCCCACAAGGACAGGGCGACCAACAAGAAACGCGAAGAAAGAGAAGGACATCATGGACATTCCTAGTGACTCAGATGAGCAGCTCTCCGACGCACCGGATGAGATGGAGGTGTGAACAAGAGTATGCATCTTCTTGCTTCTCTGGATATGCCGCGTCATGCTCCGCGTTAGGCATCATTACTCGGCGTTAGTATTGCGACCAACGATATCACCGACAGCGTCATACATGTATCTAAAGTATCGTGTGTTCATATTGCAAGCGTTCTGTGGCTCCAGCGAGGTGTTCTGGGGTATGCATCTAGCGAAAAGGTGCAACGTGTGTAGCGTCGAACATGACTAAATTGCATGAAAGGTGGCCGAAACAAAGGAGCATTTCGCTATTCAGGCCTCTGGTGGTGATGCGCAGATTAGTGATCGATGGGAAAGAAGGTGTGCAGCCTCTCTCTGCGACTGGAAGCTTCAGATCAGTTTGTGACGTGGATCGATCGATGTAAAGTGTGCGCATATGAAAGCTCCTTGGTTAGTGGGCCGCTTGGGCCGTGTGCCAGCTAGAAGGGCGGTCATGTGCTCATCATGTTGCCTTGATCTTGGTCGAAGAATCCAGTGTTGTAGCGATCAGAGTGGTCAGTGATTGCCTTCAAAAGCTTGCAGCTTGCTCTTGCTGGCGAGCCGGGTCTGCCGGGCGTGGATCATGTGAATACTTTTGATTGATCAGAGAAGAAGTGCATGTGACGAAAAGGCTTTGATGAGGCCGGGAGGACAGGCTCGCAGAAGCGGTTCGCTGCGAAATTATTGTCAACGACCACTTGCTTTTGCGCCCTGAAGAGCTGGTTCTATTTCATTTCCTAATGCAGGCAAAGTAACGAAGGCGGTCAGGCTGCCTCGCAGGCTTCATTTAGACCCCCGTGTGACCCACTATGCTTGTCGAGTGAGGCCGCACAACTCGTGTGGGAGAGTGGCCTTTTCGAGCCTGGGGCGTAGGTTTCTGCGTCGATTCATGTGCATTGTGCATACCCAGTGTAGGGGGGTTTTTTTTGGTGCCGAGATACGGAGCACAGCACGATGTAGAATCAGGCAAGATGTATGCATCTGGGAGAGTAGTCGAGAGCTCTTGCAGCTTGAGATTTCAGAAGAACATTCTTATATGCTTTGTTTGAGAGCATTAGTCGTGCAGATGGGTGATCTTTATGACTCGCTGCAGTACTGACCGGAAGCTGTTAAATAAAGGCTGCTTGTATGGAGATTGCTCTGGAATTGTCGCAACTCGCAAGGCAAGACTTGCGAACCGTTAGTGAGTCTACGCGAGCCGAGGGGCTTTAGGGCGGTTATTTATCGTGTGGAGCATATGGTTCATTGATCAGGGTTGTGGGTTCGCATGAGGCCGCCCGCTCGAGCCTTAGCAAGAAGCCTTAATGTATATTTCGATGAGCATCCTGCGAGAGAGAGCTCAGAAGTAGTCTCATGTCATGTCAAAAATATCGCATGGCGCGGTTCGCGAACAGCCGCCGCTTCCTGGCTCGGTGTCAGCTACATGTATTCGGTAATTTCAGCCTCGTGCGAACTTCGAAGGAATGTCATCAGAAAGAATGTTTCACTTTCCGTAATAGAACCATAGCCTTTGGTCCCCCGGATTGGCTTACGGACCCTATAGCATAAACCGGGGAGCAAGATGGCACCTGGCTGGAGTCCAGTGCGCGAGCCAAGGCATCTAGGCAAAAAAAAAAGTCCATTCTCGCCCCCAAATATGCTGGTCTGGGCACGAGAAAGAGTGCATTCGACCTTGGACGCTATTGCACGGCTCAATCAAGATCCATGCAGTTGAGGAGCTTCCGATCGGGGATGGCTGAAATATCCCCTGATCGACACCATTACCGACGATAAACAAAATGGTCCGCAAAAAGGCAATGAAGGCAACCAATCCAGTGCCATCCTACTGGGCCGAAATTTGCTCAATGGCTAAGAAGAAATGCTCATCAAGACGCCATCTGGAAGGGCTGAACAATGGTATTGCTGGGTATCTCAATTGCAAAAACGTTCGCAAAAGCTCGGAGAGCTACTCTAGCTGTACAAGTCACGAATGTCGAATCTCTTTCTCGCCTAAAACAGCTGCGCGAATTTGTATCACGGCGAGGATTTCCAGCACGAATTCCTGTAGTATCACAACATTGGTCAATATGTGATTCAGGCTCGCCTTGCGTGCCATTGGCATCTGGTCCTCGGATGCCTCATCCGCTTCGCCGGTGTTACCTTCCAGTACGTTAACCTCCTTTGACTGATCGGTGAATGTGATGACCTGCATCAGAATGTCTGTCGTGGATGGCGTCTCAGGAGGCGGTGGTTTGTACATAGACTTTCCAGGCGCTGATGCGCTCGACTCGGCAACCCTGGCTTTCGAAGCTGTCCGAGAGGCCGTTGGAGAGGCTGTAGCACTTGCTGTGTCAATGCGTGGAGTAGGATATCCGGTGTTGCTTGGACTTAGTAGTTGATCACCGGCTCGTCCGCGTCCAGATCTGCTGGCGGCTCTTGAGTGGCGACCAACAGCTCTAGATACCTCCAGGGGTTGTGGTTGCCGATTAGGATCATCCATGATGGACGATGCTTCTCCAGTGTTTGAGTGATCGATCGGTGCAGCCTGAAGCATTACTTTCCTTCCAGCCATGAGCTGGTCAAAGTTGGGTATAACAGTCCTGACCGTATCCAATTCCGCCAAGAGAGTCGCAATCTCTTTATACAAAATCGGTGATGTGCTCGCGTTGAAGCTGGGTGTCTGTAAGGCTGTACTCATTGCGGCCCAAGTCTCCCTTTCAGGACCGTCCAGATGGGTCTGCCAAGCCTTTCCTGACAAAGAGGGTTCCACGGCAGTTGAGGGTGTCGATGGCGTTAAAGCGATCCAGCTGTCCAGCCGAATCTCAACACACTGTGCGATGGATATGATAGCTTGAGTTAAGCCGAGATTAACGTCAACGCTGTTTGTGAAGAATGTTCTCAGCAGAGCCAGCATAGAGCGCAGCAGCGGGTCATTGTCAAGAAGCGTCAATGTATAGACTTCCCCGATGTTATTGTCAGCAGCTGTAGGCAAGGCTGGAACTTGGCTTTCAATGACGTATCGTGTGTCTTCTGATAAACGGGTATAAGCAGTGTCGACGCTGTAATGTGGATGAATGGATGCCGCAAGATGGGAGTACTGATCAATCTCTTTTTCAAATGCTCCGATCGTCCGGCGATTCGGACGCGATGCCACCTTGTCGACCTTCAGAAGGGACCCGAATGCATACTTTCTGTGACGCGTTATCAAGGTCGATGCCAGCTTCAGTGCTGCAAATACAGACTGGCTATTGTTTGATTCGACGTTGGTGGTGATCAAGTCGACGAGATTGAACAAAATAGGCTCGACAGCATCGTCTGGGTTCTTAGGGGCACTCAGTAGCATCAAGCTTTGCCTCCGCCGAATGGTTGTCGGTGACCTCGGAGGCTGGTCAGCCTTGGCAGGAGTATATGGCGCCGATGTTCCATCTTCAATTGCTAAAAGATAGATCAAGATCATGTGCAGCAAGTCCGGGTACTCCAGAGCGTCCAAAACCGCATTCATGTATGTGAGAACGGCAACCGAGCTTCCTGCATCAGTAGCTGACGACTGCAATATTGATGGATAAAGCAGCTGCTGCAGGAATAATATCTGAAAGTGATCAAGCAGTGTCTGCTTCACGTCCGCGCTCCTGCAGTGGTCTAGCAAATCCTGCCAAAAGGCCAAGTACGAAAGGAAGGTGGTCATGTGTGATGTATGCCTCTGCGAGAAGGAAGACTCGGCAGTCGCTCGTGGGTGCGTGGTCGAGTAGTCGCTCATAGCGAGGACTGCAGGCAGCTCGGCGTCCGCGTGAAGAATGCTCAGTTCACGACTCAGCTGGCTGTATAGCGCTCCCAGACCAGAAGCCATCAATGTTGGCAGGTCACTGGAAAGGACCCACTCTTCTAAATCGAGAGACCGACCAGTGGCTTCGAAAATGTAGAGGAGTCCAGTGCGCGCGAAGTCCCCGATTCGACCTTCGTGGTGGACGCGCTCAATGAAGATATAGCAAAGCGGAAAATCGTCTTTCTGTGTGATGCCAACGAAGCTTTTCTTTTCGCGCACGAACACGTCTTCCAAGTCTGGGTTCGCGGTCGACTGAAACCATACCGGCAGAATGTCCGGCTGGAGGCGGATCTTTGCTGCTATGGTGAAGAGCAGTTCTAATATGGAGGTCTCGGTATCCGTATCGACAAGCACCTCTCCGCTCTCGATGACTTTCCGGACAAGTCTCATTAAGCACTTGGCGAAGTGCTCGCTTGCCAAGAAGTCCTCCTCTTCACTGTCTGCAAGCGAGACGAAGACGGCGATGCTCGATCGAATGACCGGCTCATACTGGCTGACAGTGGCGGCTCTTGCGATGGCAGCGTAGATTTGCTTGCTGGCGGCGAATCGAAAGCAGACATGTGGGACGGGTGCTCGCGTCTCATGTCGCAGCAGAGCAACAAGGCGTGCCAGGAGGACATTGAGCTCGTCCAGAAGAGGAGCTTCGGTCGCGAGGTTTCTTGGTCGGTCGCATAGCTCGAGAATAGTGTTGTATACACGTTTGAATGTATTGAGTCGGGCGGTTGGATCGTTTGCGGGTTTGGGAGGTTTCTTTGGTGTGATGGTGGTGCCTAGCAATCGATTCCAAAAGTCCATCGTTTGGCAGTCATTGTAAGGACACGTAGTCTTCCTCACCTCGCCCAACCACACAGAATCTCATGATTGTTAAGGATTTTAGCGTACCACTGTTTCGAACAGTGGTTTACTTCCGGAGGGCGTTATCCACTGACTCAGTATGGTTTGCCTAGTAATCGACGGTTCTTTTCCTCTTCTGGTACCGTATTAACCTTCTCGGTTATACCGTTAGTTCTAACCTTATCTCTACGGCTCTTATAAGTATATTATAGGCATATAAACTAGGCTCTTTACTATAGCTTATTCTTATCGCTATAGTCGTTATTATTAATAATAATGCCTCCTATTCTATCTAAACTAGTACTAGACTTTAAGCTAGACCGTATACCGTATAATATTATCGATATTCGAGAGTAGCTATTTAACGTACTAGAGTATAGATTAACGTACGACGTAGAGCGGTTTAAGGTATTAAAGCATTATATAAGTAACGTATATAAGGAGATTCGTAGTAATAGGTATAAGGACGGTCTCGAGTAGCGAATATACTAGTATTGTCGTTATCGGCGAGATTAGTAGCGTAACCGAGTACTACTAGCTAGTATTCGGAAAGTTAAATATAATAAAGAGCCGTATAATACTATAGTAGTTATTATATATCGCTTTCGTAAGGGAGCTTCTATACTGTACGAAGTTAGCGTTCGTCGTTACCGAGATAATCCTTCTATAGTAGATAGGGAGATACATTGCTACGACCTAAGGTATATAGATATCCGCTTAGTAAATAACGCCCTAAAGGTGTTTATTAAGGAGTTAATAAACGTCCGGAATATAGAGGTTGCTACGGTGCTAGATTTTATTAAGAATAGACTATTAAAGGATAAATTTAGCAAGATTAGTGCTTAATAGGTTAAAGCTAGAATAGTCGCTTAGTCTAAGATTAAACCTAATATAAGGAAGGCCGATAAGAGTAAGAAGGGCAATATTAACCTCTAAGTCGATAACCTTAAGTTAAGCCTAGCTAAGCTTTTAAAGAACCTCTAGGATAAAGTTAATAGTAAACAGCTACGTTATTAGGTAGTGCGGAAGCGTCTAAAGGGCAAAGAAGAGCGCGGCATTGTCTTTTAGACTATATAGCAGTAGAAGTTATTAGATAGTTAGGCTAGCGATATAAGTAGAGTTATTGTTATTATTGCCGTTATTGCTAGGCATACGGTTATAGTACGAAGGTATCGTAACGGTTGTGCGGTGCAAAAGTTAATACATTCTCTAAGGTGCCGCGAGGCAAGCTATCTATATAATAGTCCTACTATTAGTAGCAATAGCGACCGCAGCGGTCGATAGTAACCGCTGCCTGCTATCGTATATGCAATAGTGTTATATCGTAACAGCCTCCCCCTCTACAAAAAAGGTCGGCACTGTCTATAGTATCCTAAAACAAAGGTCCTTAGTAGGCCGTACTGTAGGAAGGTTTGAGGCAAAAGAGCGTAATAGCGTCGCACAAAGGCTAAGCCTAAACAGTATACTAGAACGGTAATGCTAGGTACAGAATCGTGTCTCTCTAGTAATAACTGCGTCGGTTTTATGCTTGCTTGTTACGACGGTTACGAAGGGCGTCGCGTAAGCTAGTTAGTATAGTCTGAACCGCCTTTAGCTACGGCTAAGGCGCGACGGTCTTTATAGTCTTATTATCGGACAGCGAGGTATTAACTGCGTCCGCTATAGTAGTAGCGCGATCTAACTAATCGATAGGGATATTAGGGAAGTCGGCATCTAGCAATAGTAGCGTATCGGCATCGCGTATAGCACCGTATAGCTTAAAGTAGTCGGCTATCTATACGTTAAGCTTCGCGATCTCATCTTTAGTAGCATTGCCTTATACGCCGCCGAGCAGCTTAAAAGCGTCCTCGTTAATTAGGTATAGTATAGGGATTGCCTATTGCGGCGCGACGCGCAAGAAATCGTAGTAGAGATAGGTTAGCGATAGCGTAAGGGACTCCTTTAAGACTGTAGCGGAAAGACGATACTACTAGGCTATCTAGCGCTTAGTAGCTTCGCGGATCTGTGCCTTAGCTAGCATCTGCTAAAGCTAGTATACCTCGGTTGCTACTAACTCGGACTAGCGTATATAGTAGAGCGCTTGTAAGTTAAGCGTACGTATACTAATTGCCGTCGCATTATATTAGTACTATCTATACGCGCCTATAGTGTTTTCTTATAGGGCGGGCAGAGGTAGTAAGCGTATCGGAAGCGATAGGAGCTTGTACTATAGCTACGCAACTGTATTATTAGGCGGTAGTAGCTAAGCCGCAACTAGAGCCTTCGTAGGCGTAGAGAATAGATTAGATAGCGGCGGCATCTTCGACGGTAGGCGAGGCGCTAAGAAAGGGCTAGCGGTTAGCTTCTAGCGAGTGTTTAACTTAGTCGATAGTAATGCGCGTAAGGAACTTAGCTAGATCGCCTTAGTTAGCGGGGCAACCGGCTTAGCCCGAGTCGCAAGCTCTAGAGGGATGATTTTACCGAATAGGTACGCGTCGGTAAGGTCGGTCTCGTCTAGCGAGTAGTTAGGTAACGGCACTAGGAATGCGCCTATAGGATCCTAAGTATAGTCGATATTATACTACTAGTAATTCTTATTCGTTACTATCTTATCGTACTTAAAAATAGTATTGCCCTATATAATACGCTCCTAGACGCCTAAAGGATCGAAGACTAGATCGGTAGTAGCCGTACGCGGCAAATTATAGAACTGCAGCGTTAGTACGGGCTGCAATCTATTAGGGATAGCGCCGTCCTTAAGTGTCTAAATATAGGCGATAAAGGTAGATAAGGCGTATATCGGATTGATCTACATTAGCTAGTAGACTAGGCTAAAGTCTACTAGGCACTAATAGTTAAGGAGTAGCAGAGGCATACCTTTGCCCTTATTAGCTACATAGGTACCGTTCTAGTAGCGACCGCTACTAGTAAGCTAAGCGTACTGTTCCGTACGCGACGCATTAGTAGCCTTAGTGTCCGCAAGCGCCTTATTAGTACAGAGGGCGGAGGTGTAGCCCTCGCCGCGAAGTATATATACGTTGCGGACCGTAACATACTACTAGGTATAAGCGACGACGTCCTAGGTAATAGCTAGGCGACCTAGGTTGCGACGGTATAGGTAGGGCAGACTACTAGAGTTTAGGGAGGACTTATACTACTTATAGAGCTATATAGCCGACTAGGCGCTAAGCTCTATGCCGATTAGTAGCAGCTAAACGGTATAGTCCTTAAGCTAGGAGTCTAGTAGAGGTAGGCGCACTATTAAGAGTCGTCCGGTAGCTACTATTTATAAGAATTAGACTTCGCCGTAGGTAGTTAGGTCGATCTTATAATACTTAGTCGCTCCGACGTATTTACTAATAGGTCGCTTGCCCGTCTTTTAGTATTCCTTACTGTAATCGCGGTAGGAGATATCCTTACCGTTCTCGCTACGCTTATATAGGACTAGGTAACCGCCTACTATAATACTATTGCGATATTCTTCTAAGACGTAGCGGTCGAACTACTCTCGTACGAGGTTAACCGTCTATAGGAAGTATAGGATAGCGCGTACTACTAGACCGACTGCTCTATTACGGATTAGAAACAGTGCTAGCTAGAATCGCGCGTCGCCGGTATAAGTGCTTAAGCTAAGGAAATTCTTACGTAAGCGGATAATATTTGCTAGGAGTCGATGCTGCAACTTCGCGTAGTAGAAAGTAATAGTTAGCAGAAAGTTCGCGTTAAGGTTAGCTAATTTAGGGAGCTCCTTTAATTCGCCCGCCGTCGTAAGTGCTACGTACTCGCTAAAGCGTATCGCCTAGATCTCCTACTACGTATCGTAACCGTCCGAGTAGAGATCCGTCCTAAAGATAGAGTATTTATAGGCGTAATCGTCGTTTAAGATTCGGAAGGAGCATAGTTGCGTAAAGAATAGGTTTTTAAAATCGGTAACTAGCTTGCCTATATACTAATGCAATTCGCGTAGAATCTAGAAGCGCCGATCGCCCGCGGTAAGGTATAGATAGTATAGGTAATACTAAAGCCTTACTAGATAGTGCTCGACGAGTCGCTTACGTAGGCGTAGGCGAAAGAGGTTAGGCAGTCGACCGTCGGCGTCCTCGGCGTATACGTTACGTACGAGTTTCGCGGCCTAGATAAAGCATATATCTTTAGCCTTGTTGCGCTCTATAGGATCGGCGGCGATTAGTATATCGACCTTCTTATTACAGTCCTTGTATTCTACGTACTACTAGATTGCCGCTTGTTCGGGTATTTCGTTAGTACGAAGAAGACGCTTATTAATTAAAGTCTAGCGCGAGCGCTACCCTCGGAGCCGCCGTCGCTCGAACTTAAGTTCTTTAGGGGAAGGGTCTAGGTATTCTTTATATACCGACTCGATCGGAGTAGTAAGTAGCTTAGAGGGAGCTAGTGCGGGCGCTTGTAGCAAGCCGTTACTCGGCGCCTACGTTAGGGAGGCTAGTGCCTATAATAGCGGTAAATTAGGAAGGGTGTACGCTAGTAAAGATAGCAATTTTGGCGAAGCCGGTCGGTTTGCGGGTATTGTTAAAAGTAGTGCCGATTCTAAAGCCGAAGGCGTATAAAGAGGCTGCGCGCCGACGGGATTAGTCGGGCCGCTTTCCGCACCGTTAACCGGGCTACTAGACGCGTAGGCCGTAGCGTTACGGTAGAGAGCAAAGAAGCTAGGTATAGCGTCCTATAGCTTCTCGGCCTCCGGAATCCTAACCTCTAACGCTTTGCCCTTCTAAACAAACTCCTATTCACCTAAATAGTATAGCGGCGGGTCGCTGTTATTAATAAAATAGTCGGCTATAGCCTTATAGAGTGCTCGACCTGTCTACCGGCCCTTGCCTAATAATACCTTCGCTAATTCCGTTAACTATTTCTTCTTCGTAGTAAGCGCTATAACCGCCTATATAAACGACTTCCTATCGAAAACGTAGTCTAGATTAACCGCCGCGATAACCGCTAGTACGCAATATTTTAGAAATAAAAACCGTCTAATATCGGAGAGCGGATAGTCTAGATTCGGAAGTACTATCGATAGGTTAGCGATAGTCTAACGCTACGCCGTACTAAACTTACTGCCCGGCGTTCCCTACGATTGCGGCCGAGCTATTACGTCGAGCGATTCCTAATCGGACGCGTCTGCTTTATTAGCCGGGGGCAACGGTACTAAGCTTGCTATTAGCGTCTCGTTAATACGACTACGATCTAGGAACAACGGGGCGTATCGTTATAACAGTTGCCGGCCGGCGTCCGTTAATACGTAGTATAGCTCTATATCGGATCCGTCCTCGGTAAACATTAGGAAAGGCCGTATATAGCTATCCTCGGCGGTATAGCTTAACACCGTCTAAACCTCGCTAGTACTTAAGCTGCCGTCGGTAGAAATAAGCTATAGCGCCCTACGAAAGATCTATCGGATGTTGCCTTCTACCGTAGCGAGAATTATAAATCCTTCTAGCGTCTACGTTAGGTTAGCACCGTTTTCCTCTAGCCGCGGTTGTTATAGGTCGAGCGCGGCGTTATCTATCTCTCTACGATGCTCGCCGATCTAATCCGCTATCGTATCTTCCTTGCCTACTAAATCCTTTATCGAGTTTTCTATATCCTCTAGCTTAGGCGTAGCCGTACGTGTCTCGACCGTAGCGCTAGGCGCTACATTCTTTCTGTTTGCTATATTCTTAAGCTTAGCCGCGAGCGTAGGGACCTCGGTCGAAGGGTCTATATCTGCCTCCTCTCTACTTATTATATCCTTAGGCTCCGGCGCGGCTATGCGATTCTCGACCGTTTCGTTTAATACCGCATTTTGCTTATCCGTTATATTCTCTAGCTCTAGCGCGGCCGTGCGACTCTCGACCGTAGTATCTAATACCGCATCCGCCCTATCCGTTAGGTCCTCTAGCTTAGGCGCGGCCGTATAATTCCCGACCGTAGTACCTAATGCTATACCCTTATTACTTGCCTTACTCTCTAGCTTAGGCGTAGGCGTTAAGCCGGTAACAAATAAGGACTATCCGGCCGATCCTAGACCGTCTAATAGTAGCGATTCCCCGCGAGGAGCGTTAATCTTACTATTCCCTATCGCGGTGTCCTACGGGTCTCGATCCTCGCCTCTACGGTATTCCTTAGCTATTATTCCCTAGAGGAGGTCGAACGTATCGGCCTTACGGTATAGGCGAGACGCGCGCTATAAATCCGCCTCGAATAATGTAACGTTTAGAGGCTTGTATCGCGATCGGTGCTATAGAAATTTTTGCTAAAAAGCTGCTGCTTTACGTTCCCCGCGACGGACGCGGTTGTCGCGCTCGAGGGCCGTTTCTATTCGTCGTCGGTAATTAATAGAAAGCTCTCTTATCGTAGGATACCGGAAAGATCGATACTAAATAAGGAATAGCCCGAGTCTACGTATAACGGTTGCCTAAGTAACGTAGTTACGATAACGATATAAGGGTACGCCTAGGCGGATTACGACTCCGAAGGAGGAGTCGCGCCGCGGAGTCGTATCGATTTGCGACGAACCGCGAGGGATTGCCCGGCCTCGCCTTTGTCGGCGGAGCTAGCAACCTCTAAAAAAGGCTAGCGAGCTCTCGTCCGCTTTACTACCCTATAGAGGGTACGGGATAGCGGTACCTCCTCTAGAGGGTATACGTTATCGTAGATTTTGCGTAGATCGTCTGCGCCCGTTAAGTCGTCGATATTATACTATATATTATAGGCGCTCCTATAGCCCTTCTACTTTACTAGGTATTAGAGAACAGGCTAGCCTCTTCGGACGACGGTCCGTCGCCCGAGAAAGCGCTCGATTTCGTAAGAATCGCCCTCGTCGCTAGAACCTAGACCGTTCTTAGCTACGACGGGCGGGGGCTCGTAATTAACTGTTCTCTCGAAAGGATCTAGGTCTTTAGGAGCTTTTTCTAACTGCGAAACCGATATTACCGGATAGATACGTATTAATAGTAGCAACTCGAGATAGTAGGCTAGTCGTCCGACCTTCTCGAGAACTGTAAAAAGCCTTTTAAAACGGTAGCTAAACTTATACGACTAACCTAGCACTTCGTAACTACGGTATAGGCGAAGCATAATACGGTCGCCTAGCTTAAGGAATAGGGGCTTATACTTACTATTATACCGTTCTTTTATTTTTACGTTCGCCTAAGCAATCGCGTCCTAGACTTCCTTCTAGATACGACTACGCTCTGCTGCCCTATTATACGGATAGTCGTATAGTATATCGAGCGAGTCGAGATTCGTCTTTACGCCCGTAGCAACCTCGTTCGGCGACTAACCGGTAGTCGTATTATAGGAGTTATTAAGCGTAGCCTATAGCTATAGGATAAACGTCGTCTAATCCTCGCCCGGATAATCTACTAACTAGTAACGAATTGCCGTTTCGACCGTTTAGTTAGTTCGCTCGGATTGACTATCGGTTTGCGGGTAGTAGGCCGTAGACGTAGCTAGTTTCGTACGTAGGCGCGAGAAAACGCCCTTAAAGAAGTCGCTTAGCTAGCGAGGATTACGATTAGCGATAAGCACTGCCGGTATACTTATATCTATTAAGCAAAGCCTATCGATTAGAGCGATGCCCTAGTCGTAGGCCTTCTAGTCCTCCTTGCCTAGGACGACTACTACCCGCTTAGACGTCTTGCAAGTAATCGTATATAGTGTATTAAATCTATCGGTCGTAACCGGTAGGGCAGTTACGAGATCTATCGTTATAGTATAGTATAGGCCCTCCGCATTCTAGATCGGGTAAAGTTCGCCGTAAGGAGCGTATCGGAGGGTGCGCAAAAGGAGATACTAGTAATAATAATCTAAATAGAGGCGAAGGTAGCGAGCGAGTCGATATATAAAAAAGGAAGCTTAAATACGGTCGAAGACGCGCTAAAAGCCTTAGTAGTAACGGTTATCGTAAGCCTGCTCGAAGATCTCGCCTATTAAGGCTCGAGGGATATAGAGCCGCTCGCGCCCTAAAGATTAGTTATAGAAATACAAGAGGCCGTCCCTCTCGAAGAATCGAATGCCTAGCGGACTATTAAACTTATTACCTACGAATAGGTCCGGATTTTTGCTACCCTTATACCGAACTAGCGTCTTCGTTACCGAAGGCATATTAGCTCCCTCCGAATAGAGACGCTCTAGAGCATTCCGCGCCTATACTTATCGAACTAGCCGCAATACCCTAGACTAATGTTCGTCGTTATCGTACGCTCGGTTTAAGCGTCGTCGGAAATCCAGATCTAGTTCTACTAATATCGTATAAAAGTAGGCTACTTCCTCTAGATCGGCCGAAGAGGGCGTAACGTCGGCATAGTAGGAGAGCGGGTCTAAGTTCTCCTCGTCCGGCGTTAACTTAGGCGACTCCGTATCCCCTAGGAGTCGACTAAGGGCGTCTAGAACTAGGTATATCCGCCCTAGACGGTAAACTATATTAACTCGATATTAGGAAAGGAACATCGATGCCCTTACTAATTTTAGGTTCTGCTTGCCTATATCGGTAGTCGTAGTTATCGATACCGAGTTAGTAAGCCCGACCGCGGTATAGTAGTCTATAAAGATAGTCGTCGGCGTCGATAAAGCGTATATTAAATAGCCTACCTTCTTTACTATCTATACGATTCCCGAGTATTCGAGCTCTATTAGCTAATATCGTGTCTCCGCCTAAGTTAGGCCTCGGCTTAAGAATAGAATAGGCTAAACCTTATAGTAAGGAAACAACTATACCTTTCCCTCCGATAGAATCGGGTCTAGATCCCTATCGACATAGTAGAGTACCGCGCTGTAGCCAAACTCTTTTAAGGAATCTATATTAGCGTATAAGCGACGGTTAGGGTCGAAATAGTATAGGAAAGAGGGCTCGTAGAACATCGATTGCAATAAGCGAAACGCTTTTACTAGCTCGTCGCGGTGCTAATCGTTCTCGCCTAGTATCGTAACAGCGACGTGCTAGCGACGACTATTGCCGGTAACTAGCGCCCCTTTTAATAAGCGTGTCTTCTCCGCCTATAGAGGCGCCGCTATCTGCGCGTAGTATAGGATATGTTGCCGCAACCAATTAGTTAGACCGAGATAATGCTCTAGCTTCTATACGTTTTCCGGGAACTAAAGCGAGGTAATCGCTGCGATTTTCTCCTTACTTATAGCTAAACCGAGGCCGCTAATATGCTAACCTAAAAGGGTCGCGGAGGGGAAGCCTAAGAAAGTCTTCTTCGGACTAATACTAATCCTTACGGCGTCTAATCTCTAGAAGACCGCTTCTAGATAATCGAGATACTTAGGTAACGTTTGCGAAAACACTACGATATCGTCGATATAAGCTCGTATAAAGCTGCGATAGTCGCGAAGGATCTAATCTAGCTTCCGCTACACGAATTAGATACTGTTCGAATACCCTATAATAGCGACCTTGTACTATTCCTAGCCGCGATAAGTGTTAATCGTTAATTTGTAACGATCCTCCGGTTTTACGCCCTATTAGTAGAAGAAGGTCAGACAGTCTATAGTGCTAATATACTAGCACCCTACTAACTATATAAAGAGATCCGCCTAGAGCGGTATCTAATAGCTATCGGGGATCGTTACCTTATTTAAGGCGCGGATATCGACTACTACCCGCGGTTTATTAACTATGCCGCCTTTACCGTTAGCAACCCGCTTCTAAACTACGAACACTAAAAAGCCGAAGGGCGTAGGCTCGGTTATATACTGCATTTTCCCTTAGCGGTACAGATCGTTATATATCTTATCTACTACTTTACGATCCCTCTTACCTAGGTTAATTACGCGGGGAGGCGGTAGTAGATCTAGGTAATTCGGCACTGTTAGGATCGGTATATAATCGTGCTCGGGGATGTCGACTATCGTTTAGCAATCCGTAAAGAGCTCCGGGTACTACTTAACCGCCGTAGTAATCTAGTCCGCCTAGTTATCGTTACCGTAGATCGTTACGCCTAAGGTATACCGATATTCCTGCTACGCGTTTAGTATATCCCGCGTAGCCGTAAACGCGTTAGGACTCAATCCTACTAGTCCGTAGTCGGCTACGTCGATGTAGTAGGCCCTAGTAATAGTACCGTTACTTAACGAGCCTAGCAACTGTCTAGCTCGAACCGTTACTAGAGTCGTCGCATCGTTACGAATATATATATAAGAAAAATTAGCGTCTACGACCTAATTGTACGCCGTTACTAGCGGTAGAGCTTATAACGACAATCCTTAGGTATTGCCCGTTAGCTAGACTAAAAAACCGGCGTTAAGAATAAAATCCCTACCCTTAGGGAGGTTACCGCTATACTTAACTAGTGCGAGGGCGACCGTACGCGGAGCTAAGGTTACGTCCTCCGCTAGCCTTACGGAGCGCTAAACCGACTTCCCTTTTTTACGCTTAACGGCAACCTTAAAATAGGCGTTATCCTAACTAGCTATAGTAACCGTCCGCGCGGGAATATCGATCTTTATTCCCTCTAGGGCAATCGTATCTATACCGACTAGGATCTTCGCCTTTAGTTTAGGAACTAGGTAAACCTTACGAGTTATCCGTACTAGGGAGACCGCACCGTCCGTCTTCGCTACTAGGACAAACATATCTAATATAACGTATTCCCCGGAGCGATACGCGCTAGTAATACCGCCGATCTCGATCGGTTCGCGTAGCTTACGTATCTCGACGTCTAGGTAATAGCCTAAAATAAAGTCTTTCTCCGTAATAGTAAGCGTATAGCCGGTATCTAGGCAGACCTATACGGACGCGCCAAATAGCGACAATCGTAGAGGGAAAGTTATATATTACTAATTCCGGAACGTATAACCTTACTAGGCCGACGGAGGCGCCTTCGACTAAATTACTTCCGGATTTGCCGATACGCGTTCGATAATAGTAGAAGGCGTCGTCGCCCCTATATACTCCTTACGAATATACTAGTATAGAAGGTTGCCTAACCTAAATCGCTGCCTACAAATCTTGCAAGCGTACTTCGTAGAGGCGAATAGTTAAATCGCCGCTAGTAGGGACGCTTTAGCCTATAGCACCGAGTTTAACGCTAATAGCGAGCGATCGCCTACGCCCGCAAAGTAAGCTCCTAAGCCCGGGTCGGAGTCGTAAGAGTCGGTAAAGTAGTCGGCGTCTTCTCTAGCGTTACTAAAATAGCTATAATTATCCGCGTCGGTTCTTCCCTTATCCTCCTAACTATCCTCCCGATAGCCGTCGTCGGCTTAGTTAGTATTATTTACGGTATCGCCTACTCTCTTACTATTATCGGCAAAGTTAGCCTACTTACGAGCTCGATCGTTGCGCTTTCTATCCTATCGGTTAAATAGGCGCGAATTAACTCGCTTTAGATCTTTCGAGAGAAAGATAGGGCCGCTACCCTTCGACGGTCCTTCGCTATTTTGTACTAGCGGGAGACGATTCTACTAGTAGGTATTAGTAGGGCGAGGCAGGGTAGGACGGTCGAGGTCGCGGTTCCGGCTATCCGGGAGCGCTCTTACTGGAGTAAAACTTACTAGGGCGTAGGCGGTATTCCCTTCGGGCCGGCTCTACTAAGTAGCCTTACCGGTACGGCTATTATCTCTAGCAGTAACATCCTAGCGACGATTTAACGAAGACGAGAGTATATACTCCTAAATTAATGCCTGCTTCTCGCAATAGGTAACCTATCTATCGACCTTCGTACGGCGATTCGGTTCGTCGATATTAAGCTAAAGTCGTAGATCTATCCGACGGTAGGCCTCGAGGAGCCGATTAGACTTCCTTATACTAGTATCCTTAGCGAGGCGGACTGTCTTAACGATGAAATCCGTTACCGAGCGCCCCGCTACGATATCCTACCGGTCGTAGCGCTACTTATTAAGGAGATCTATCGCCTTTATCGGTAGAACCTTCTATTTCTTACTAAGACAACGCTCCTAGCGCTTTAAACCGTGCCTACCGCGCAGTTTAGCCCGGTTCCTACTAGAGAGGTAACTATAATACTAACTAAGCGCAACTCCTCGGAAGTATAAGGAGAGGTTAAGGCAGACCGTCTCTCGCCCTACGATATAGATATAATCCTTAGCCGCTTTAAGGAAAGTATACACTAAACGGTAGGTTATCTTGTTGCCGACTAATATATAGTCCCCTTCGCTGTAATCCGCTACGCTAAGTAGAGGATCGAAGAAGCCGAGGTATACTAGGTTAAACCGTAGCCGGTAAGAGCGGGCGTAATAGCTATAAGAATAACTCGCTTTAGAATCCGGCGCTTCCGCGTCGTAGTCCTAATAACGCTAACGGTATTCGCGACGTCGAGCGCGTCTATAATAGCCGTTATTAGAGGAGCTATCGTTATCCGACGAAGATTAGTTAGAATCGTCCGAATCCTCGCTATCCGACGAGGATCTATCCTTACTCGGATTACCCCGATACTAACGGTGCTTCCGGTATTGTTTCTTGCCTTCCCGCGGTAGGCCCTATAGGTCTAATAGCGGAAAGGGCAAAGGCTGATTCTGCGTCGGCTTATAAGAGGAGTCGCCCGGATCGAAGCTACTAGGTAGCGGTAGTAGAGAATAGGCCGACTAATTACCTAGAGGATTACCGGTAGGGTTGCCTAGAGGATTACCCGGCGGATTGCTAGGCGGGTCGCCTAGCGTAAAGCCGCTACGTCGCAAGCGGCTGTGCCTACGGGCGTTTATATACGCGTCTGCCCTCTACTAGTAATCGTATTAGTCTAGATTCGGCTACGGAGGGTTCGGCCGGGGCGGACTTAGCTTACGCGTTCCTAATAGCGGTAAAATCGCTTATTCTATTAGAAAGTCTAATATAACTTCGTCGAGATAGACGCCTCTCCGCCTAGCTAACTCGCGAAGATAATTACGGCGCTAACGGTTTTGCTATACGGCAATATTCGCTCTATCGATCTCCTCGGTTGTCTGCGAGGTATCTATAGGAGTACGATATTAGAAACGGCTACGCGGCTCGTTAGCCTACGGGTCGGGGAGGCCGTCGTTTATTAGGGGCAGCTAGCTATAACCGATATCCTAGAACGGTAACGTCGATAGATTAGAGAGCCCTAGCGACGATTCCTTAGGAGACGGGTTAGGCGATCGGTCCCTCGGTTTCTAGGGATTCTCGTCGGCTAGGTATCGTAGCTTAAGAGGTCTTCGTAAGAAAACCGATTTAAGCGAGCTCTTAGGCGAACCGGGTCGTTGTTCCGGCGGTACAGTTGTTTCTACCGTAGTAATAGGCGAAACCGTAGGGCGTGCTAGAACTTAAGCTAGTCGGGCCGGTAGACGCTGCTCTACTATAGGTAGTAGATAGATTTCTAGGTAGAAGTAACGGTAATAGCGTAAATCGCGCACCGTTAGGAGCGCGGCTTTAAGCTCCTTAACCGATTTAGTTAGAATTCCTTTATCTACTACCTACTGCCCTAGGAAGTTGTAACCGTTAAGGGTGTTTAAGTAGAGCTCGTCGATCTTAGCCTATAGCGGCGGCGGATTTCCTACGAGCGGGTAATAGTATAGAACGTATAAAGTAAGCAAGTCGATCCGGCCGTGCTTTGCCCTAAGCTAGGTCGCGAAGTTCTCGCTATAATCGACGTAGTTCTAAATATAGGAACAAATGCGTAGGATATAAGGTTCTATACCTAGCAATCCGAGATCGTAGTACTAGGGCAGCGGTTGAACCGCTAGCTTAGCTAATTTCGAGGCTTCTATCGAAATTAGAAGCGAGTCTAAGGAGTTACGGTAAGCGGGTAAACTATTAGTAAGAGGGTAAAGGCAGGATAGTCTCTAGATAGAGGACAATAATAGAGTACTAACTAAAGTCGAAGGAGCGTAGCTTATCGAGGCAGGTCCTCCTCGGAAAAGCGACTGCCCCTAGACCTAGGTAGAGGAGGCAACTGCCGCTAAAAGTAGAGGCACTACCGTCTCCTAGGTATACTAACGGGATCGCTAAAAGGCGGTCGTACGTCGGTAGTATAGAGTGCGGAAAGGTAGTAAATCGAATAGGTACCGTCGTAACCGGTAGGAGTTAAATCGTAGTAAGTAGCGGAAGGTCGGCAGGACCCGTAGCTAATCGCGTCGATTCTCGTCGCAGCTATAACGACCGGGGTCGATTCTAGTAGAGGACTAGTAGTTAGTATAGAAGCCAACTAAGTGTTAAGCGAAGCTACTAAGTTGCTAGGCATACGGTTATAGTACGAAGGTATTATAACGGTTATACGGTACAAAAGTTAATACATTCTCTAAGGTACCGCGAGGCAAGCTATCTATATAATAGTCCTACTATTAGTAGCAATAGCGACCGTAGCGGTCGATAGTGACCGCTGCCTGCTATCGTATATGTAATAGTGTTATATCGTAACAGTTATTACCCTTCGTAGAAAGCGATATTGCGGAAGCAGTCGCGAGCGACTAACTAATAAGCTCTTAGCATTTACGAGCTTACGCTACGTCGTTCGGAGGGCTAACTTTAAAAATTCAAAACACTACTAACTAATATACTATATAGTTGTTTTTGCTAGACGTAACTTATAAGACTACGGACCTTAGATAGAACCTTTTTACTATATATGTTCGCGATGTATTAGGTTGCTAGCTACCTATAGGACATTTATTGCTCGAATCGTAGAAAGCTAAGTTAGTAGAATCCGGACTTCGAGTAATTAAGACTTAGTTACTATAATAGACACCTATCGCTACAATTACTAATAATTTAGCTTCCGAGTAGATAGCAATTAACCTATCGTTTAGAGACAAACCTGTTTAGCTCTACCTATGCTAGCGCTACGCTAAAGAGACCTTCCTTCGAGCGTTCCTAGAAGCCTAATATCTAGAGATTGTAAAGCGCTTTTACTACTCGATCTACTATGCCCGCAATATCGTAGAAATCGCCGAAAACAATAGGTAGATACAGGATTAGCTAAGAGAACATAAACTAGTAGAATAGGAAAAGAAAATTAAGTATATACAGCATAATTAGAATAGTATAAATTCGAGGAGATAGGCAACCTAGGCGCGGCTTTATAGTCTATTATTGCTATAGATAAGGACAACGTCGCCTCTCGAAGGCTATTATTATGCTATTAAGTATAACCGCAACAAGCGCAACCTCGTGTTCTATAACCTATATAGTACTATCTTAGAAGTTCTTTAGGTAGACGATAGACAGCTTTATAAGGCATAACTAGCAAGCTATAGGATCGGCAAGCGTATACAATATTAGTAGACAAAGCGATTAGTAGGCTTCGAGTTTCTATAGCTACTAGCGGCTTAAGATCTACTACGGAAATAGGTCGATATTGCTATAGAGATAGAGGCTAAGGCGGCGCTAGTATATAAGGGCATACTACGCAGCTATAATAGAGTAACTCCGGCTCGTTGTAACTACCTCTCTTAGTTCTAATTAAGGCTTCTGTACTACTATATTCTACGAGACTACCTATTCTATAATAGACTAGAAATTACTAACTTCTAGTAGAGGCGATATCTCTAGCTATTTATAGGCCTTAACGTTATATCCGCTAACGAATACTAGTAACGACTAGACACTTAATAACTCGTAATCGAGAGTTACGAAGAAGACAGTATTGCGCTAGCAAGCGCACCTAAGTTACGAGACCTGCGAGGCTACTTTAAAGAGGCCGTAGAAACACTAAATTTAAAGTACTAGCGTATAGCAGACGACCCTACTATTTATAGTAATATAAAGGACTTATTCTATACCTTCTACGTACGGAAGGTTAAAGACTTCTTAGACAGTTGCTACGCCCTTAATATTAACTAGTTTATCGCTAACCTATAGGAGGTCTAATTTATAGGCGAGACTAAGCGATAGTAGATAACTAAATTGCCTACTAAACCTATTACTCTAACTCGCACTTAATTGCTACTAATAACGCCGGAAACCTATTACGTTTACTATAATATAATACTGCGGCCGTTACTATCTAAACGGCGCGTTTAATTATTACCTATTCGATAGCCTATATTCTTATTACCTGCTATAAGTAACCTTACTCCGAAGGCGCGCCTTCTACTACTATAAAGCGTCTTCTTTAATATACTAACTCGCCGCGAGACAATACTATAAATATAGTCCTTATAAGCGCTTAATTTAGATAGCGTTAAAGAGGTAGATTTAATAGGAGATAATATACCGCCGCCGCCGCCGCCGCCGCTACTACCGCAAGGTCTACCTACGCTACTAGGCCTCCGTTACCTTAGTACTAATTAGAATTAGGGTAAGCTATCGTAGGACCTTATATATAGCATTTGCGAGGTTAATAGTATTACTATAGACGACCGTTGCTTTAAAGATAGTAGCCTCTAGGGCTTCGAAGAGCTTCTTACCTAGTACGGCGTAAGCTATAATATAATTAAGTTAGTAATAAAGTATCTTAACGACGATAATAGCGAGCAAGCCGCTAGGCGATTATAAAAGTAGATAACGGACGACTCGGACGACGATATTACTAATAACTTACTAACTAACGAGCGAGTTAACTACGAGATAAGAGGCGTAAGAACATATACAGACTATTACTTAACTAACGGTAATAGTAGCGGTAATATAACACGTATTACAAGACCTCGTATTAAGCAATAACGAGGCAGAAGAGATAGTAATTAGCGAGGCTAGGCTTTCTAATATAGTCGTAGAAGGCGGTAATTATATAGTAATAACTCTTAGTATTTATAATAGTCTCTTCTACTGCAAAATTGCTGCTTCTATAATAGTTAAATAGTTAAATAGCCGCTTTACTAATAGGCTCGAGAGAGGCGCCCTTCTTAACCTAATTTGTTACTACGCCGAGCGGTTCTAAACACTACTAAACTAGAGGATTGCGGGTAGCTTATTGCCTAGTAATTACTAGTAAAACGCTGTGCTTATAACTCTATTTAGGTTTTACTAAAACTCCTAACATATACGACGAATTAACTACACGCAATGCCATCTACGCGTTTCACGAAACGAAGTCAAATGTGCTGACTCATCTTGCGCCGGGTGCGCACGTGATGAGGCCACGACTCCAGCTCTCAAGTTAGATGGCTGCCTTGGTAAGCAAGGCACAGGCAACACATACTGGCCTCAGGCATACCATGTCTTCTCGGTTTGAAGGGATGATCACAACTATAGTCTGGTGTGACATTTGCAACCTGTTCCGCACCATCCACCACACGTACACGTGTACAAGAGCCGAGGATAGCGATGTTCATCAAACACTGGTGGATCATCAGTCAAGCCGGGCGGCCTCTGAGACAAGTATGCAACGTTGCGAACCACGCTGCCTTGCCGTCGTCAGCCAAATTCTGTTTCTCGTGTCCCCGGCCTCCCCGCTTGTCTACGCGCAAGGCAACCCTCTATATGCAGTAGCGTCGAAAAGGAACACGGTCATTTCGTGCTGGCTGACTCCTTCTTTGCCTTCTTTGCCTTCTTCGCCTTCTTGGCCTTCTCGTTCTGCCCGCGCCCGCCTTTTCCAGCAATACTTATCGCCAGTGAGCGAAAGAATCACCATCTGCTTAATTCTGTCCTGGAAGTCTTCTTTCGGCACCGGCAGACGCGGGGCAATCGGATGTGCTGACGTCGAAAATCCGAAAATCGAGGTCGACTCGAGAATCTGCTGGTCGGTCTCATCACAGATGCGGTCATGGTGTCGTTATTGAAGGCCACAGATACAGGTTTCTTCGGGCGCAAGCACGCCAGGCCAGTGTTGATCTCCAGTGTGTCCAGGCACGTGAGGAGCAGCCGAATGCGTTCCGTTCAGCAGCACGAAGGGTCTTGCCATTGATCAGTTCCGACTTCGTAACATGAGCATCACTCCACGCCATGCCTCGCCTCTTGCCACACTTCCTCTGATACCGACAGCCGGCAGCAGCCCCGGCGAAAAGACTTCTTCATCGGAAAGCTCCGGGCCACACACAACGACAGCTGCTTCCGTACTTGCTCCAAAGACGTCGCCACCATCGAGTCCGCACGTCCGAAATCGCATCTCCACGAAGTATGCTGAGCGAGCTCCCGTCCCTCGTGACAGCGGATACGGATCAACATGTCCATCCCGGCCACTGGCAAGCACGCTCCAGCACATACAGCCGGCCGATCCATCCATCCGGAGACATGTCCCAACATCAGACGCCCGCCATTCTTGTCTTCGGTCGGATATGAACCCGCGGAGCAAATCCCAGGCTCTCATCTTGCAGCCTGATTCGTCTCCCATCTCACAAGAACAGCTTGCGGCAGAGGTCAAAGGAATCTATGCTGGTTTGGTCATGGTCGAAGCGAAATGTATCAACATCAATGCTGCTCACGTCGCTGATCCAACGTCTCCGCTCGGCCCAGAGCAGTGGCAAGCACTGATTGCCTTGCACAGAACATTACTGTACGAGCACCATGACTTCCTCATGGTATGTCACGTGACACCCTCCGACATTTGCTGCACGCTGGACTGACCCACGTTCGTTCTAGGCGACGCAGCATCCCTCAGCGACTGCCGCTCTCCGGGGCCTCGCCACAAAGTATAGTATGCCGGCCCGGATGTGGAAGCACGGTATACACGCATTTCTGGAAGTCTTGCGACACCGCCGGCCTGACTCTCAAGACTACATGTTGGCTTTCATTTATCTCGCCTACCAGATGATGGCTTTGCTGTTCGAAACTGTGCCAGGCTTCACCGACACCTGGATTGAATGCCTCGGAGACCTCGCCCGATACCGAATGGCAATAGAAGAGGAGAAAGAGGCCCATGCCACTTGGGGTGGTGTTGCAGCTCGCTGGTACACCATGGCATCTGACCGTCACCCTGCCATTGGACGCCTCTATCATCATCTAGGAATCTTGGAGCGGCCCAGTCTTCGCAAGTTCTGCTTATATGCGAAGTCGTTGACCTGCGTCATACCCTTTCCAAATGCTCGAGATTCCCTCTCAACTCTGTGCGGGCCCATCGTACAGGATGATCAGACCATTCAGAGTAGTAGACAGTCAGCTGAAGCTCGCATCGTCACATTCCATGCCTTGGTCTACACGGCTCGTGCAAAGACCTTGGTCGAGGATGTAGGCCAGGACGCTTTGCATTTACTCGGTCAGCAGCCTAACAAGCTTCGCGACTTTGGAGCGTATCTGGCCGTCGCGAATGTCGCGGCACTCTTCGATCTAGGTAAACCAACCAATATGCTTTGGCAGTTGTACACTGCTGCTATCAACCAGGCGATGCAGAGCTCGAGACCATCCGTCACGTCCACCATGCACACCGACGATATCCTGTCAAAGCTGCTTCCGGATATGGGCTCAGGACCGCTAGCCACATCAACTACAGGCTTCTTCATCGATTGTTTTGACTTTGTTATACGACAGTACAACAGCCCAGACATGGTGAGAGATAGTCTCGGTTTTGTACACATCACACTCGTTTGGATCCATTCCCTTCATGCTTTGCGAACCCGACTTAATAGCGGCAACCATCATACGTTTGACCTTCCCGTGGATGTCGGGCGGCTACCTTGGGGCGTGGTTGCGGAGTTTTTGAATACGCTGGCTTCAATTGATCCAGTTAGCACATACGTACTAGAACGTGCTCGACAAGGTAACTTCCTCGGCGCGGAACGCAAAGAAAAGGCGCAACCTCTTTCGGAGGACTATACTATACGTGGCCTGATCTGGGGTCAATTCTACTTCTGCCCCGGCTGGTTCGATGGCCAATGCGAAGACGATGGCCGAGCGATTGAAACAAATTCCATGGCAGAATCACGAGCTGAGAGGGTCTTGTGGCTTGGACTCTATCTCGCCTTCCACACTGAGCACCTGCACTACGATGTTCAGAAGAAGCTCTTCTCCACCTCCATGGAACGTAACGCAGCGACTTCTGAATCTGCACACCCTGCAGCGGTGGCGCCTGTCGACGTGGACATGGAGCAAATATCTGAGGCTGTGGCGCTTTCTCCACGTTCAGGAACCTCCGGCACGCGGTCGTCCACATCGAGTGGTAGCAGTGAAGATGGGTTCCACAAGGTCAAAAAACCCAGAACAAATCGCTACACCTACGCCAATGCAGTCGCAAAGCCTCCTCCTGACACCACACCCATCCGACCAAGAAAAGCTAGGCGAGACTTCAACGCGTTCCACGTTGTTGATGAAAACGCACCAGAATGGTCTATGCAATAGCTACCGAGCACGGCTGGGCGAATGGCGTGTCGCAAGAATACGGTTGTGACTGTCGCCTTAAATCATTACAAACAGGTAGCAGTCACTTCTTATTGATGACTCAAAAAGTTAAATTCATTCTCAAAAGTCGATGCCCCTCGACGTGCTACGGTCACAGAGCACGGAGTTTATGACGTTTCCGTGAGCTCTGAATACTACGACCGCAAAGATGGATTTTCGCATATCAAAGACTGGCTCATTGGAGGTCGGTAGAGTCTGCGACACACAATCAACCATCAGCAGGCGAGATGGTCGTGCTTCCGACCCCCCAACGGCAACATCTACCTACTGACAACCAGTCAGTGCCACGAAAGACCGCTTCAACCACAGTTGAAATTGAGTACCTTGTCAGCCTTGTTCGCTGGAGCGCTCTCCAGTCCCTGAGGCCGCTGCACAGCTTTCAAGTTGATTGACGAGTCCTTGCTGAGTTCGGACAGACTTGTTCGAGACTCTCCCATGGGTTGGGAGCACTTCTTTGCCTCATTATCCTTCTCAGGCGTCTCGAAAACGCAGCCGACACCTCTCAACAACCTTATGATGGTCAGTGACTGCACCTCCGCTCAAACTGCACTTCGAGAACGAACTCTTCCTCCTCCGAGAAAATGGGTTCGAGCCGCCACTCGACTGGACCAGCACGATCTTTGTCGCTAGCCATGATATACAGTAACACAAAAATCTTTGACGAGAAAAAAAAAAGGGGGGGGGGGGGGGGGGTTCATGTGCAATGTAACTACATTCCTAACGTAGCCCAGACTGAAAAAAAAACATCGGGCCCCTGACTCTTATATATATTCCATTGCAAGAAGCGCAGAATTCGAGCACGATTCAAGCACGAGGATCTACTTCGACCCGCCAGGATCACGAAACTCGTAGCGACCGACTTACTACAAAAAAAAATCGAATGTTCGGCGAGTGAAGTGTGAGTGATACCGTCACGTCTCCTGCATTATTGTCGCTGGAAAACGCCACGCAGGGGAAAAGAAAAAGACGATGAGAACCGTACAATCCGAGCTTGTCCGCAAGATTTTGCAACGGTTCGAGATTACCATGGTTGAGGCCTGATGGAAGCCAGCCTGCTGCATACGTGCTGCCACCATTTATTCTGATTGCAAGACAAGACACGTACGCAGTGTGTGAAAGCAGGGTTGACGTGGTCAGGAGAGACGCTTCGCCGCTTTCTTCCTGACCCGTCGTCGGTCCGCCACGAAATGACTCGGGATCATACTCTTTTCTTCAAAATGTAGCGCTCGGATTAATGTATTGCCAAGAACTGGATAGGTATATTCATGAAATTCTTGATTCGATGAGGAGAATAGACGGCACGGGAGAGGCTTGATGATTATGCAAGTTGTATCGCCAACGTCAAGTGACACCGCCTGTGGAAGCGGTGAACGAGAAGGCAAGGGACATCGGGGTTCTCGCCAACCGGGTATCTACCTCACACGATACGTTGCAACGAGCATAGGGAAATGCTTCAGAGGGGATCATGAGATCCGTGTCAATATGTATAATCGTGCAGCTTTCCCGGCTCAAGGACACATAATCACAACCGCAGCAGAAAAAAAAATCTTTATGTTGCACCACCCGCAATGCATAACACTTCTCCATGCGTCTATTCTCCCTTGAGCTTGTCCTGCTTCACGCTCCAAGCCATCTCGAGCAGGTCCTGCTCTTCCTTCAGATGACTGCTCTTGAGACCGGTAGCGACTGATGCGCTTGGGTTACGGCCAGCGTACATGACGTGCTTTCGGTCATGGTGTTCTGTGTGGTTGAGAAGGGTCTCTATTCTTGGTTGGGTAAAAGACCATGCACCGGCGTTGAGTGGCTCTTCCTGACACCAAACGATGGTCTGGGCGTTGGGATAGCTGTCAAGGTTTTCCTTGAGCTGCGCCCATGGGAATGGGTTAAGTTGTTCAATACGGGTAATGGCGGTGTTAGTCAAGTTGTTTTGCTGTCGGTACTTGAAAAGTGCAGCAAAGACTTGTCCGGAGCAGAGGATGACGCGCTCGATCTTGTCATGTGAGTCGATCTTGAATTCAGCATTCTCATCGTGCGCTGGGTCTGGCACGATCCACTGGAAGTGGCTCTCGCCGGTGAATTCCTCGATGTTTGATCGTGCGAGTGGGTGACGCAACAAGCTCTTGCTGAAGAATGAGATGAGCGGCTTGCGGAACTGCCTGTTCATTTGTCGACGGAGGATGTGGAAGTTGTTGGCAGGAGTTGTGCAGACTGTGATCTGCATGTTGCAGTCCTGATGTTGACGTTCAAGCTTCTCTGGCGATGGGAAGATGCGAGGATCTTCATTACAGAGCTGGAGGAAACGTTCCATACGACCAGAACTGTGCTCTGGGCCTTGACCGTCATAACCGTGTGGGAGGTTCACTACCAGACCAGATCTCTGAAGCCACTTGACTTCTCCAGAAGCAATGAACTGGTCGATGATACATTGGGCATTGTTGGCAAAGTCGCCGAATTGTGCCTCCCAGATGACGAGAGCGTTCGGCGAAGAGAGCGAGTATCCGTACTCAAATCCAAGTGCACCAAACTCGCTCAAGCTGGAGTTGGAAATGACGAAGGATCCCTGATCCTTGCTTACGTGCTTCAGAGGCGTATATGTGTCTTCGTTCTCTTGGTCGTGGAGGACAGCATGGCGCTGCGAGAATGTACCGCGCTCTACATCTTGACCTGAAACACGTACGTGGTGGCCTTCCATGCACAGAGAGCCGAAAGCGAGAGCCTCAGCAGTGGACATATCGATGTTCTTGCCCTCATTGACAGTCTTTGATCTGTTGGCCAGAATACGCTTCAGGTTCTTGTGGACATGGAAACCATCTGGTGGCTCGCCAATGACTTTGGCAATGTGCTTCAGCTGGTCGGCTGGAAGTCCGGTTGGGAGATGGGGCAAGACCTCAGTAGCGAGCTCCTTGGGCGACTTGAAGCCGTGCCATGCGCTGGTGAGCCATTCCTTGGCAGTTGGCTGGTAGTCCTTTGATCGTGCAAAAGACTCCTCGAGCATGCCCCACACCCAGCTCTTGTGCTCATCGATGTCCTCCTGAGTGAAAGTCTTGTTGTCAAGGAGCTGTTTGACGTACTTGTCGAGGACAGGCGGTTGCTCGCTGATGCGCTTGTACATCAGTGGTTGAGTAAAGGATGGCTGATCCGTCTCGTTGTGGCCTTGCTTTCGGTAGCATACAATGTCGACTACCACATCCTTCTTGAACTCAGCACGCCAGTCGGCAGCAAGCTGGCAGACGAAGTTGAGGGCTTCAACGTCGTCACCGTTTACGTGGAAGACAGGTGCATCTACGAACTTGGCAATATCAGAACAGTATGGCGTCGAACGAGCAAAACGTGGGTCAGTGGTAAAACCGATCTGGTTGTTGACGATCAGGTGGATCGTGCCGCCCGTGTGGTATGCCGGAAGTGCATAGAAGCCCATAGTCTCGTATACGATACCCTGAGCAGCGAAAGCAGCGTCACCGTGGAGCAGCACTCCCATTGCGGACGTTGCATGAGTCTCATCGTTGTTGTAGTGGAGGATGGCGCGGGTCTTGCCGAGCACGACTGGATCCTCGGCTTCCAAATGCGATGGGTTGGCAACAAGCGAGAGCTGCACACGCTTGCCAGAAGGCGTGGGACGTTCAAAGTTCATGCCCAGATGGTACTTGACATCTCCAGATCCCTCATCAGCAGCATCTGCAGAACCTCCAAATTCGGAGAAGATAGACTCGTTCGGTTTGCGGACGACGTTGGACAGCACGTTGAGACGACCTCTGTGAGGCATTCCGATGACAATGTCTTTGACACCGTAGTCGACAGAGCGATCGATAAGGGCCTTCATACCGGGAATGAGCGATTCACCGCCTTCTAAACCGAAACGCTTGTCGTTGGGGTACTTGGTGGCTAGGAAACTTTCAAAAGAAGAGGACCAAATCAGCCTGTCCAGAATGCGTCGCTTCTCGTCGACGGAGTACTTGTAGGGCTGGGGAACCTCAATCCTCTGTCGAAGCCAATCGCATTGTTCTCGATCCGGGATGTGAATGTATTCAATACCGTAAGGGCCACAGTAGAGGCGTTCACAGGTATCAATAATCTCGCGCAAAGTCATCTTGTGCCTCTTATCGGTCTTGAATCTTGGCAAAATACCAGGACCCAGTGTGAACTCGGTCTCCATATCAGCATCTGTGAAGTTGTATGTCTTCAAGTCCAATTCTCTTGGAATATTCTTCGAGTTGTCTCTAATGCCCAACGGGTCGATGTTCGCCTTGTGGTGACCACGCGCCTGGTACGCGCGAACAAGAAGCTGCACTTTCAAGTGGTTCATAACGTCACTGCCCTGAGCCTCGGCGGCTCCAGAAGAGGTGGAGAAAGTGGGCGCTGGAACGCCTCCGGCAGGTTGTGGCATAATAGTTGGTGGAGGTGTGAAAGCACGGCTCACGGGCATGTCGCCACTCTCCATGTTTCTGAAGTAGACCTGCCATGAAACATGTACGGATGAAGGATCGCGTTTCCATTCTGAGTACATCTCATCGACATAGTTGGCAGTGTTTCCTGAAAGAAAAGAGTCCGAAGGGTCTACGCCGCGATCGGTCTGCTCGGCTTGCGCAGCATATTTGCGATGCTGCGAGGTGAAGGCATTGTATGAGGCGATGCCAAGCTCCCTTCTGTTCGCGACCAAAGCTGTTCGAGGGGTGTTTGGAGCGACGGAGGAAAAGGATCTGGCAGCATTCGAGCTACCTGCAGCCAGACGTTTGCTGCACAGTCGGAGTTGTGAAAGCAGCATGGCTGCAGATGCTCATCGCTTTGCTCAGCAGCAGGTCGGTGGCGTGGGTGTTCGGTATTCGGTGCTGGTGATGCAGGCGCATGCGCAGGAGGGCGGTGCGGTGCGGTGCGGTGCGGTGATGGAAGAGTGAGAGTGAGAGGCAAAAGACGCAAAGCAAGCAGTGAGACTGCTTTGAAGCGGCAGATCGGCACACCCGTCCCGTCCCGTTCCCTCCACCACGTGCGCGTGCAATGCAACAGTTATCTTATTGGGGATGCTGGAGTGCTAGATGGCATTGCGCATCACAGAAATCGAGAATTGATGTGAGATGGATTCCCGCGAAAGCACGAAAGCACCCATGGCATGCCCGGACTCCTAATATCCTCGACCCCGACCCCGACCCCGACCCCCGCTCTTCCCGTTCGTCTTGCAGCCGCATGCCACATGGTAGGAAGGTGCTCAGTTCAGTACGTAAGCATGGCATGTCATGATGTAGGTTCCTCTCAAATGCACCTCTGGCATAAATCCAGCCTGAATGTTGATTGACTCATAATGCTTGACATCTCAGTCTGCCACCCCTCAGCGGTAGCAGTGAAGTGACCAGTTTCTGGATCCCGTGAAGAGCTTGGCGCTCGCGCGAGCTGAACCTTATTATCCCGCGAGTCATGTTCCAACGACATTCTGCCTTCCACCTCTTCGCCATCTGAATTTCGCCTTCAACACCAACAAGAGGCTCGGCCACAGCGCATCATGGCTGAGAAGCGCAAGTTCACGGGTGCCGGCAATGCGCCACATAAGGCGCCCAAGCTAGGCGCGAAAGGCTCTTTCGCAGCCAAAATGATGGCCAAAATGGGTTGGAAAGAGGGCGAAGGTCTGGGTATGGAGGGCGAAGGCGTCGTCAACCCCATTGAAGTCAAGTTGCGTCCGCAGGGTGCAGGTGTTGGAGCTGTTAAAGAGCTCACGGAGCAATACAAGGAGGAAAAGCGCAGAGCGGCCGAGAAGCGCGGCGAGCAGTATGAAGACAGCAGCGAGGAGGAACGAAAGGCGCGCAGAGAGCGCAAGAAGAAGTCTGCCGGCGGGATCAGTGGTGATAGCGGCGCGAGTACGCCAAGCGGACCGCGAAAACCCAAGACCAAATATAAGACAGCCGCAGACGTGCGAGCTGCGGCGCCAGGACTACATGTTCCGCCACAGATGCTCAGCTCCATTGTTGATGCGACCGGTGCACAGACAAAATTGCTAACAAGTGCAGCGGGGTTGATGACTGCTTCTGGAGTACCAGCAGAGTCAGAGGCGGAAAAGATCGCAAAGAGAGAAAGGCTAGAGCTTGAGGCTTTCATCGAGGCATGGCATGGAGTGCAAGAGCAGAAAGCTTACATCGAGGAGCACGCGGGACAACAACACCTGGAAGCGGAGGCCCAAAAAGAAGATCTCGAGAGATTACAAGGTGTCCTGGAAGCCATTGAAGGTCTCCGCCTAACGACAGCTGCAGGATCTGGCAGCGATGATGTTGAAGCAGAATGGACAGCACTCATTGCCAAGCTTGAGGATCTTCAGAACGAACACAAACATGAAATCGAGAAGTATGATCTCCAAGAAGCAGCTGTCGGCGCGCTCTTCCCGCTGTTCAAGAAACAACTGGCTAGCTGGTCACCTTTAGAGGATCCAACATTCCTGGCATCTGATCTGGCTTGCATAAAAGCTTTGCTAGGACTCCAACCTCGAGAGGAAATTGTCACTGCCCGTAACCTCGGCGATTTGGACGAAAGCTATGCCAGATCGAACCGCCAGAAAGCGACCACTGCATACGAGACTTTAATTTATACCATCTGGCTACCCAAGCTTCGAACAACTATCACGAATTGGGACGTCCTTAATCATACGCCTTTAACATCACTGGTTCAGGCATGGCGACCACTGCTACCACCATTCATATACAGCAACCTTATGGATGTGCTGATAGTTCCCAAGCTAAGCACAGCACTTACAATGTGGGATCCCCGCAAGCGAAAGCATCACCACAAGACTGCTACCGTGAAACACGCCCGACCCCACACCTGGCTATTCCCTTGGCTACCATACCTGCCGCAGTACCACCTCGACCCCAAGGCCTCCTCAGGATTCCTGGTCGAGCTGAAGCGACGCCTGAGGCAAGTCCTGGACGGATGGAACGTCTCGTCAGGCGTACTGCCTGGCTTATTGGAATGGCGTGACCTTCTTCGCTCAGAGCTTGATCATGTTCTCGTCAGACACCTGTTGCCCAAACTCGCACGGTACTTGTCCATGGAATTCGAAGTCGACCCAGCCGATCAGGACCTCACAGCACTGGAGAATGTCTTCAAATGGGAAGAATTTTTCAAGACCGACGTGTATGTGCGGCTGCTTGTCGCCGAATTCTTTCCAAAGTGGCACTCGATCTTACACCTCTGGCTAACATCTGATGATCCAAACTTCGACGAGATTCTGCAGTGGTTGACCTGGTGGCAGCAGCAAATTCCAGAGAAGTATAGCTCACATCCGGACATCGTGAAAGAATGGGATAGAGGCAAAGAGATGGCCATCAAAGCTACGGAGCTTCAAGACGAGGGCAGATCAATGGCCGAGTTGGCTGCTCCAGCTGCTGGCCCTTCACGCCCTATTGCGAAGGAGGTTGGCAAGAAGCTTGCAGCGCAGGAAAATGCCGCGAGTCGCCCCATTGCTGGCGAACAATTAACGCAGGACTTTAGAGATGTGGTCGAGGCTTGGTGCGCCGAGGAAGACCTCACCATGGTACCGCTGCGTGAAGCACATCCGCAAAGCGGAGCTCCTCTATTTAGGATCACAGCTAGTGCTACGGGCAAGGGCGGCGTAATTGTTTATCTCAAAGGCGACATCGTGTGGGCTCAGAAGAAGGCGGATCGAAGCGTCTATGAACCGATCGGGTTGGATGAGAAGCTGGTTGATCGTGCTGAAGGCAAGTGAGGGGTTTTACAACCTCTACACGCCTGTATCGTCGCCGGTGTCGACGGTACGGGCACTGATTTCAAAGGTGAGACCCCTCGTCGATCTCAACTAGAAAGGGCGCTTCACACTGGCTCTGGCTAATTTGAAGAGGTGTTGAGTAGTGTTGGAGACGGAGCGCGGAATCGCTCGTCCAGGATCATCCATAGTGCCGCCCCTAAGACACCACGCTATCAAGTGGCAGAATCCAATCACAATATCAGGCGTCACCGCAATCTACGGACGGCACTATACGTTCTCGTCAGAGCTTGTATCGGTGCCTTTCGTTCTCTCGGCACAAGACATCACGAACGGAGTGCGATCTCCCAATTCGTGTCCGATGTTGGTAGATGCGACTGAGCGGCTCGCGGACCGGGTAACAATAGCACAGAGCGTGCTGGCGTCTGGATGCGCTGCGACGGTGGCGCAGATTTGACATGAAACGGCGTGAGGGGGACAAGTGCTTCCACATCTGATCTTGTACCACAACAATGGATCTGACTTAGATCTATATAGTCGTCGTAAACGCCGTGCAATGCGCAGTCACGTGCCGTCTTCACCAAGCTTTTAGTCTAAAGAGTAGCGCCTGCCGCGTCGCGCCAATCACAGCTCTGGTGGCAGCTAAGCGCCGACATGCAATCGCTCTTCACGTGGTGGGGCTTATGCAGCATCTCATGTGGTGTTAATCTGGGCTAGGACAAGCGCAGAGGCGCATCCGTGCTTCGCTCTCCTGCTTCTCTGCTGGAACGCGCCGCGCCCATTCGCGAGGCTTATTAGCGATGAGCCAACAATATGAGTACACACGACCTCCTCCGCCCAGCCCGCATGCGCAGAGGAGGCCGGTCTCTGTTCACCTGTCGACTTCCGTTCTGGCCGAGCAAGGCGCTTTGGCCTCTCAGACTTCGACTCCTGTGTCGGGAACACATTCGCACTTGTCACCGCACTTCCTCCATAATCCCAGACCCCCGAGTGGCCTGAATCCTCATCCCAATCCTCATCCTCATCCTCAACATCCAGGCGCGTTTGCTGCTCCTTCCCCGGGAGCTCCAGCAATGGAGCCTTACAATCCCCGACAATGGAGCAATCGAGCTCAGGTCTCCGGCTCACAGATGGTCTTTCAACAACGCCAAGCCACCATGCCACCAAGCACGAGTCACATCACTGGAATGGAAGGTTCGTAATCCGTGTTCAATGCCATTCTATCTAGAGAAACATGGGTGGGCTCCATGCGTGTAATGAATGCTTGCAGTGTCTTCGGAGTTGTGTGCTGAATGAGAGCGTGAGAGGAATCCTCAAAGTGCATAGCTGACATCAGACCTTCCAAAGATGCTATGCCAAGTCCCCCTCCTCCCTATTCTGCATCGCCAGGAACGCCTGGTACTGGTCCGCGAGCCGTGCACATGGCTTCTCCAATCGTGGATAATGGAGCCTTTACTGCCTCGCCAATGGCAGAGAGCTCGGCCAGAAACTCTCCTCAGATCACCATGTCACCAGCCTTTCCGCCCCCACCAGCTCAGTCGTCACGCTATCGTGAGCGATCAGCTTCAGGACTTGGAAACAGGTCATTATTCAGCCTATCAGGCCTGAGGGGCAAGCAGCCTGCAAACGCAGAGGTCCAGCTTCCGCAACCTGGTCATTCAGTCCATGTGCCCTCATTTGTGGATAACAGGCCACCTGCCGCCAGGCGAGCAGCATCAGCGGGACATATGCAGTCCGCGGGGCCATCGTCAGCGACTATAGCGCCAATTGGACGTGCTTCGCCGGATAACCACTGGCAACCTGGTATGCCTCTACCCGGGCCCCCACCAAACCCTCCTCTGCCCGGAGTGCGGTCACAAAGTCTGAACCGACCACTTGGTGGCTCAAGTTCGAGCATCGAAGCCTCAGATCGGCCACTCGGTCCTCCAAGATCGAGAAGAACTGTCGCAGCTCCAAGTCTTGGTCCAGTGCCGCCGACTCCAGCTGGCTGGGTGGAACATGATGCTTCGAGTGGAGAGCCCGAGCCCCCTTTACCGCAGCAGCAGTTTCCCCAATCAGCTGCAGATTATCAGCCTCTGCGCATTGACACTGGTAGTTCGCCACAAACCGCTTCTCGCGAGAACTCTCTCGCTCGTCGCCCCGCGAAAAGAGATACGAGTTCTCAAGGCATCAGAGAGAGAAGATCTAGGAGTCGCGCAGCGAAGGGGACTTTGGACGAGGACGACTCGAAGCCTGCTAACCTTATTTTCGATCCTCTTGAAGGATCGATTAGCCGTAGACGTGAACACATGAGGACTGCATCAGGTATCAACTCGCCCTCCTCAGCATCGAGCCTCCCAGCACAACAAAGTCAAGTGGCGCCGAACAACGCTTCAAACATTCTCACGCCTCCATACACGCCAGCTATCGGGAAGCAAACAGGCGCGACAGCACCGAAGCCGGCCATGAAGGTTCCAGGTAGTGCCTCAAGTGATAGGCCAATTTCTCACATCCTACACACGCCCAATGAAGATACGACCATGCCAGCTCCACTCACTCCAGTAAGAGTAGCTCCAAGCGGCTCGGCACAACCAAAGCTCAATGCGTTTGCTCTCGATGCTATCAAGCGACATCGTGCTTTTGTTGAGCAAGAAATTGCTGCTTCGACCGATGAAGAACGTTTGGAACTCTTTGCCAATTTCATGGTGCATGAGTCTCGATTGAGACGTGATCGCTACTCGACCGCGTACAATGCTATGGCTGGCGATATCCTCGATTTGACGCGAGACATGTGGCGTTCGTTCGGCAAAGAAGGCCGACGTGCCGCAACTCCCAGCACCTCCATGCCTTCGATTGACCCATCAGTGCCTGCGTGGACATCAGAAAGCCAGCCGACCTCAGCCCTTGGCAACGCGCCTAGCTCGGCGTCATCTTTTGGCGACTTTACTCCAGCAACCGATGCCAGCAGCATGGACTTTGGCGACAGCTTCGAGCGTAGTGACACGCGTCAATGGGCTGAATCTTTCAAACCTAGTCTTTCGCCGATCCCGTCAATGGCAGTCAGCACAGTGCCCGACGAAGGTAGCTCTCGTGGTCGACAGCCAAGTAGGTGGTTCGAGCAGAGCAACTCCGGTGGAGGCTCCATTGGACGTCCAGACAGAATGGAGAAGACAAGGCGCGAGACCAAGTACATGGGCATCAATCCTGCAGATCTACAGGGACTCGTCTCGCCTACGACTGAGCAGCAGACGCCCATACCCGGGCCCAGCGGTGATAACACCGGATTGCCAGATTACAGTGGCTATGGGCCAGGTCAATATCCGCCCGAGAAGGTTGGGTGGCATGAGAGCATTGACTTGGATACGCCAATGCAAACACCACATCGCGCAGTCGAGCGTAAAGCTTCTACGCCAGGCGTGGCGCCCTTGAATGTGTCACGCCTGGTGACATTGCCGCCACCCTACCCTCGACACCATCCGGCGGTCAACAATAGCCATCCTGTACTTGCAGAGCTGCGGACTCAGCATCGGCTGTTGGCTGACCACTCGGAGATCCAGAAGATCAAAGACTCATATCTCGACCAAGACTTTACTCTTGCTCGCGAACAACAGGAAAGCGCCAAAAAGCGACGAACGAAACTGCGAATGAACATTCAAAACCAAATCGCTGAAGGTACCATATCTTTCGCCGATGCGGCCAAGGCTGAAGCAGACTTCGATATTGACGAAGCCGAGCGTGGTAAGGCGACTGCTCGATCTAACTTCGACGTTTTTGAGGCTGCAGTATCACATCCACTCAATGCGCTGTTGACTGAGCGTCTGGAGAAAGCCGGTTCAAGCATCACCCAGTTAAGACTCGATCTTGAGAGCGGCCATGATTCGAACGATCCAAACCGAGCTCAAGTGGAGGGTGACGAGCACCCAGAGCGATTGGAGAAGTTGACTTTGCTGAAGTGGCTCTTTGAAGCACGTGAGCAACTGCACAAGGAGATGTTTGACTTGCACGCCATGAGGACCGAGAAGTATTCAGAAGTGATCTTGACACCGTATCGAATCTCGAAAGCGCAAGGGAAGATCGACGAGGCGACAAAATTTTTCAAGAAAGACAGCATCGAACGCCAAATGACGTACGCGAAGGAATCATTGAAGCGATATGAGCATCTGCAAGGCATCATGGAGACGAACGTGTCACGTGGCGTCGAGGATCAGCTCTCCGCTTTCTGGGACATCGCTCCTGGCTTGCTGGAAGTCCTCCAGCAGATCCCGGGAGAAATGCTGGGTTTCGAAGTCCAAGTTCCCTTGCAGGAGTATGACGAGAATCCGTCATATCATGACCACCCCCTGCAATACCTCTACAGCCTGCTAGGGCATGCGGAAAAGAGTGCTTACCAGTTCATCGAATCCCAAGTCAACCTGCTGTGTTTGCTTCACGAGGTACGCACGGCGACCACGAAAAGCCGACTGAGACTACTAGAGCTCGAGAGCGTGGCTGCTAGTCCAAATTCTGCAGTCGCCTTGGAAGAAATGGCTCATGCTAAGAGGGAGGCGGAAGATCACCTTACCCAGGATCTCAAAGAAAAAGTCGGCGAAGTTGAGAACCAATGGCAAGAGGCACTCGGCGCAATTTTCAATGAGGTCAAAGATCGTGTGAGCGCTTTTCTGGAAGAAACTGGAGGTCTAGAAGATGGCCTGGTAGGCTAGAAGAGCCGGCATTAGCGTTGCTTTGAGCGTTCAAGCGATATGGACGATTTGTGCAATCAAATATGGGATAGAATCATTGCTGTTAAAAGGCTGTACGAGACACTTGGTTCGTTTGGAGGGCAATGTCGAGGCTTCCACTATTCTTATTGTATATGTATATATGAGATATCCATATTGCTTGCGAGAGCAGCAGACCCAATAGGTTGCGTCTTTCTTCCAACAATGGCCCTATGGGGCCAAATCAAAGTTCATTAGATCCGTCACTGGCTGGTTCCATCAAACCGAAGGTGAGTCATCAATCACCTCAGGGCTGGCAATTTACCACCATTTCACACCCACACCAGCAAACGTCTCTATGCCGATCCGCGATCTTCGACGGTAACACGATGCCTCCATCAACGTGTCAAATCTGTCAAAAGGCGCGCGCTCAAATCCTCCGACCGAAGAATCACGCCCGAATATGCGCGCCATGCTTCATACAGATATTTGAAGATGAGGTCGCAGAGACGGTGGAATCGTCAAAATTGTTTCAGCCGGGCGAGAAGGTGGCCATAGGTGCATCTGGAGGAAAAGATAGCACAGTGCTGGCCTCAGTGCTCAAAACATTAAATGATCGACAGAATTGGGGCCTGGACTTGATTCTGCTTTCCGTAGATGAGGGCATTCAAGGCTACCGGGATCACAGTCTCGAGGCTGTCAAGAGACACGCCGAGCAGTATCAGCTTCCGCTGAAAATTGTGAGCTATGCTGAGCTGTATGGATGGTCGATGGACCAGGTCGTAGCGCAGGTGGGTAAGAAGGGCAACTGCACATATTGCGGCGTTTTCAGACGGCAGGCGCTGGATCGCGGCGCGGCCATGTTGAATGTTGGTCATGTCGTGACCGGCCATAATGCAGACGACGTAGCAGAGACTGTGCTTATGAATTTGCTAAGAGGAGATTTACCGCGATTGAGCAGAGCTACGAGCATCATTACAAGCACACCCTCCGCGAAAGCTCCGCAGACCGAGAACGGCGAGGTCAACTTCACGAATGTTAAGAGGAGCAAGCCTTTGATGTATGCCTACGAGAAGGAAATTGTGCTTTATGCACACCATAAGAAGCTTGATTACTTTAGCACCGAGTGCATATACAGTCCGGAAGCCTTTCGAGGGTCGGCGAGAACTCTGATCAAGAATTTGGAGCGGATACGACCAGAAAGCATTTTGGATGTGGTGCGATCTGGCATTGATATGGCGAAGCTGGTTCCGGACGCGAATGTAAGCTGCAAAGGTTCTTGTGGCACTGAGGACGCCGCGGCAGCCAAAGGTGCGGAAGATGAGACAGCTGGCGGCTGCGGAACTGCCAATGGCAAGTCGAGCGGTGGTGAGATGGCAGAGATGGAGGAAAAGCTGTGCCAAGATGAGCAAGCTGCTGCCAACGGAACCGAAATAGAGGTGAAGATGCCGATCAAGCCCGCCTCAGGAGGGAAAGAGCTTGAGGAATCGGTCGACCCGAGCAAGAATACCATACCTATCAGAACCAGGCAGGAGAAGAAAGGAGCTCCTGGACAGAATCGCGGCGCAGGACCTATCAAACAGAAACTCGGACAATGCGAGAGATGCGGGTACCTGTCTTCACAAGCAGTCTGCAAGGCTTGTGTGCTACTCGAAGGCTTGAACAAAGCGCGGCCTCGTACTGAGATAACAGTGGCGGACTCTGCAGAATGAAAGCCAAGCAATCGGACTTATAGAAAGATCTATTGTGCTGAGATCTAAATGCTGGGTGCTAAGGCAGCGCCGCGCCGACCAGAGACTGACATTCAAGATGCCATGGACCAGCCAGACTGTTTCGATACTACGAAATTCCGCTCAAGGATGAATTGCTATGCAGACTTGGTAAAGGCAGCAATGTTTTTCACTGCTGTTCTGTTTGCCTCCGCCAACGCTTGTCGGAATATAAGGCCCGCCGCATGAGTGTGACCTATGTTCACATGACCGCAGACTCTCACTCCTGCTGCACTGAGCTTCCGACAGTACGCTATACCCTCATCCCTCAGCGGGCTCAGCTCGTCAACGGCAATGACATGCGGCGGCAGTCCTTCGAGGTCTTCAGTCGTAGCATGAAATGGCCAAGCAAGAGGATTTGTCTTGTCACCAGACTTCGGCGTATAGACTTGCGCCATGAATCCAAGATAATCGACATTGAGGTAGTAACCATGGCATTCTACCAGGCTCGGTAGCTCACTGAGCTTTCGTTCCTCGGGCCAGGCATACGCTGCACTCAGCATTGGCGAGGAGGCATACACTCCGTCCAACATACAATGCCATCCTTCTCGATTTGCACGCAGAGCCGTCGCTAGTGCAAGGGTGGCGCCTCCATCATCGCCTTGCAACACGAGATTGCGAATGTTGAACTGATCTTTGTGCAAATGGATGTAGTGCACCGCCGTGCAGCAATCGTCAAGGCCAGCAGGGAACGGATTGTATTCCTCCCGACTCCAGGCATTGCGAAAGTCCAGCATCATCACGACCATTCCTTGTGCCGCAAGCGAGCAACACCACCTCTGATGGACCTTGCTCATTGCTCGCAGAATCGTCATAGCCCCGCCATGTAGATATATCAATCCAGGCAAGGGTCCGCCTCGCAGCTCTGGTCGGAAAATGTGCAGCTTCATGGACCGACCACTTGGACCAGGTATCTTCTGCATCTCGCATACCACCTCCAACTCTATCGCGTCTGAAGGAAGCTCGTTTGGCAGTGTCTCGTACAACTTCTCGAAGCCTGTCTCGGGTTCCGCCATGCTCTTCCAAAGATCTTCCATTGTAGAATCTGGCCGGAGGGTCCCTAGAGACGGTGGAGCACGGTTTCGATCGATACCATATTTCGAGAGGATGTCGACCAGCTTAGCATTCGCTCTCGGGTCTTGGTATAGCTGCATACTCGGATCTCCCAAACGGCCTGGTGCTTTGTATGCTTTACTTCTCGCAGGTGTGGGCACTCCTTCAGGAGTCTTACTTTTGTCTTTCGGCGCCATGTGAGGAACGCGCGAGACCTTTCGAATGGCTCCCGGCGTTGATATAGTGGCGTCAGCCTGCACGGCCGTATATGTTGTGGCGACTGTCATGCCACTCAAACATGATGCTGGGGTGTCCGCTCCAGAACATAGTACACGTCAGCTATTTGAGGCTTTTGCGCAGGCTCTAGCTGCTTTCTCTTCTGCTCGTCAGTCGTCGAATACTCTAGGCCTTGGCCTTGGCGGAGCCAAATATACCGAGACTGTCGCGATTGTCAGGTCATCGGCGACGAGCATCTGCCTTTCACACTTCTGCTTTCGCTTCCACGGATGGAGACATTATTCCACACTATCAGACCTCTTGGTGGGCTCAATGCTGAGTATCATCCTGTTGTTCCTCGGGCACACTTGGAGCCGTCTTCCACCAGAATGTACAGCACCTCTTCGCATCGCATATGCCCTCCAGCGGAGTGGTGCTGTATATGGTCATGACGACAGACCATACACAGTACTGAACAGGTCAACGATCCGTTACACACGGCTGCTGCCGGAGGCTCAACTCTATCTGCGGCAGACTGAAGGATTTCTTCGCTTGATATTCCTTCATGCGGAGCTCGCGGGCAGATCATCCTCGGACGTTCTCTTCGCCGGGTCCGCCGGGCTGTGAACATTCCCAGGAATGCTGCTGCGACGTGCTTTCGTCAACGGCTTTACGCCCTCCGGGCTCAGCCATCATGATCCCCATTAAGCCATTAGAACAGCCGACTCCGACTCCTGCCTTACAAATCTGGCATGAACTGGGCCACGGAAGACTGCCATTTACTAGATACGTCCGTCCTATTTTAGCCTTGGCATTTACACCGCCCTACCGAAGCGATCCATGGAAGGATTCTTACGCACGCATACCACACGTCCTGAATCCTGCAAGAGAATTTAACACGAGACAAGCATCATGCTCTACGCAGGACCTGGTACCTCTCGTAAATTTCCCTCCTTACGCGCCCAAGACTGTGGATGTTCTTCTTCACGACAATGCGAAGCAAGTCTGGGGTTAGGCCTAATTGATATGCTGTCAGATTGGCAAGGCTGGGTTTGCGAACATGCGGTCAAGTCTATCGATGCTTGCGCCACACGGCGATTGACGTTCCTAGGCAGCGAACTTATTATGCCAATATCATGATGGGTGCTTGGCATGAGTTATATGTCGTGGCTGGCCACGAACATCACGAGTGTCTCCTTGGCAATGCGGCCTCATAATTATGAAGCATTTCCGAAGTGCGTTTCGAGAGCCTTCGAAAGCAGCATCATAGCGTCTTGCGTGATGCTCGGGCGCAGCAAGTCACCATTCCGCACACTTAAAACGAGGAGCTCGTCAGCTTACACTTGTGTGTTGTCAACTATCCGAGTCTAATTTATCATGTCTCTGGGCATATCTTGAAATGTTCTCGCGAAAAAGCGATGCAGCAAACCTGCAGAAATAAGCGATTTCTTCAACCCAAACCTCGTTGCCCATTGTTGGCGAGCTCCAGCTAAATGCCTCGCCGAACGATGACGTTCGTCTCGTGCCCATCTCTCACCAATCTTCCGTCTCATCGTTGGAACGAACGAACATGGTCATCTGTGGTCGGGCATCGACACTTGTCTTTCCGGTCAGTGTGACATCCGGCAACTTGTCAGAGTCGCTGTTCTCGAAAGCGATGGTGCTTGGTGACGGCTCAGAAGGCACATATGAGAGACGGAGAACTTTGCATGCATGCGCAAATCTCGCAAGAGACCTCGGTTCCGGCTCAGGCGGAAGAGACAGCGCACCAGCAAGACCAAACTCGGTCTTGACGCGGAATGGCTCCATATGGCAACGCGTGTAATCCTGTCTCTGATCATACCGTACTGATGACTTCGCTGGAAGCCGGAGATATGCTTTCGTTGAGTGGAGATTATTGGGAGAAGGAAATACTGGTTCTCCATGTTCGTGAACGTGGGTGATCCACGTCTCGAGGCCGAAGTGCTTGGACAAGATGCTCGACAGTCGGTCGAAAGTTCCGCGACTCTTTTGCGTTGGCTCTCCAGTACGTCGGAACCAGCTCTCGATTCTAGCCTCATGCTCGTCGCACCATTGGTCCCGATGCCATGATCCGTCGTAATAGCCTTCGAGGATTTCGTTGATGGTGTCTAATTCAGACTCTGGGAACTCGTCAAGAGCGTGAACATCTCCACATTCACAAACGCACTCGTCCTCCCAGGAACCAGGCGTAATGCTGCCGCGCCATTCGTTGTAGCACTCCAAAATCTCTTCTCGGCTCATATGTTCGGTGGGACGGCACTGCTGCTCCCAGCACGTGAGATCTCTGACCCATTGCTTCTTTAGCTTGAGCCGTTCCGCCTCCAGCAGGAAGTTCTCGACGTTTTGCACCAATTCCACTGGAAGCTTGGCAATGGTGGCTTTGTTCCCTTGACCGAAGCGGTTGCAAAGTCGTAATGTGGCGATCGTCGACTGCAGTTTTTCGTATGCCTCAAGATGGCCGCCGAGTGTTGCAATGTCGACCTGCAAGGCCCATGCGAACTCGATGGTGGTGTTCGCCATGGTCCTGGTCCTGCGATTGTGTGGTGTAATGCGCAGGAGAGGCTCCAGCGACGTTCTTTGTTGGGATGAATGTGGCGATGGCGATGATTCAAGGTTTAGGCCAGGCAGCCATTGGCCTGAACGGCAAGAGCAATGCTTTGCCTAGAATACAGACACGGAAGGCACGCGTACGCGTACGCGGACGGCGCTCAGCAGCAGCCAGACTTCACTGCTACTCCATCACAACTCAACGACGACACGATTGCACTGGCCATCTGCCAAATCATCACAGCAGTATCTTACAATTTGATCACATAGAGAGCGCGGTCGAAGCGGAAAAGAAAGGGATACTGGTCTAGCAGCACGGATGCGCCCTCGACACTCGACAATTGCGAGCAATGTACGCCTTGCGAAGCCTTTCTGTAGGAGGTTTGTCTTGCGAGAGCTTTGCGAGAGCTTTGCGAGAGTATCTAGCGTGAACCCCCATTGTCTGCGTGATCTGCATGTGACTTCTCAACCCAAGCAATGTCATCGTGCATAGAGCTACCCATAAACCCTCCACAGCTCCATGCGGACCCGGTACCTGGCTAGCATTATTTTACTGTTTCCAGGCACCTGGGCTTACCACCATGGTGGTTTTCAGGATCTCGCTTTAGAGGAATTCTTTCCTCTCCAGACTTCTTCAATTCTTAAACCTGCAGATATTACAGAAGCCCACAGCAATCTTTGATACTCATGCTCCAAAGCAGATAGCCGAAGATACACCACCAATGCCCGCCCCGCCCAGCCGGATGCGGGGTGACAAGGAGAGAGAGAATGCTCCTGACTTGACGTCTTCCAGCACGAGCTCAGTCTCGGTCAAACGGTACCAGAGCTCAATACCTATATAAGACACCCGATGTAGGTAGTTGCGTGTCGTTGTCTCCTTATAAACTCGGTCCTTTCCTTTCTGAATCCTTCACTTCCGACTTAGCAATCTGAGCAAAGCAAACATCAACATACCCAAGATACAGAAGACAGAATGAAGGCAGCACGTTACTACGGAAAGGAAGACATTCAGATCAAAGACGACATACCAGTACCCGAGACTGGCGATGGCGAAGTCAAAATCGCACCAGCTTTCGTAGGTATATGGTAAGGAAGCATCACTAGAGACCAACATTCTGTCCGAGACAATTGCTGACCTAGCAAGCGGAACGGATCTCCATGAATATATGGGAGGACCGAAGTGAGACAGACACATTGTTGCAATGTTCGGGAGCGACAATCGCTAATGGCATTCTAGCTTCTCGCCAACACAACCACATCCCGTAACGAAAGAGCAAATACCCATCACAATCGGCCACGAATTCTCTGGAGTCGTTAAAGAAGTCGGCACAGGTGTCAGTGGTCTAAAACCAGGAGACAATGTCGCAGTACAGCCGACGATCTATTGCGGACATTGCGGAGCATGCAAAGTAAATGCAGAGAACGCATGTCCCAACGGCGGCTTCGTTGGGTTGAGCGGAGGTGGAGGCGGCATGAGCGAGTTCGTGGTCGTGCCTCAAGAAGCCGTCTTCCCACTTCCATCGAATGTCGATCTCGCCATTGGAGCTTTGGTGGAGCCATTGGCTGTTGCTTGGCACGCCGTGGATGCTTCACCCATCGCGAGTCTGAAAGAGCCGACTGCTTTGGTATTTGGAGGTGGCCCGATAGGATTGGCTGTCGTCCAAGTCCTTCTCGCGCGAGGAACTAAGACCGTGATCTGTGCAGAAGTTGCGAAGAAGAGACAAGAGTTCGCCAAGGACTTTGGAGCACATCATGTTATTGATCCGACCAAGGTCGATGTCGCCACTACGGCTTTGGAGCTTTGCGGTGGTCTCAACGGACCTGATCTCGTTTTCGACTGCGCAGGTGTACCCAAGTCATTAGAGACAGCCTGCAAGGCTGTCAGATCGCGAGGCACCGTCATCAATGTCGCGATCTGGGAGAAGGAAGTCCCGTTCAATCCGAATTGGCTCGTCTTCCGCGAAGCTAGCTATAAGGCTGTGCTGGGGTATCAAGCCAAGGATTTCCAGGGTGTCGTGGACGCGCTGGGACAGGGTAAGCTGAAGCCGGAGAGCATGATCACCAGCAAGATTTTGATGAGTAAGCTTGTCGACGATGGGTACCTCGCATTGATCAATGAGAAGGATAAGCATGTGAAGATATTGGTGGATGTGCAGGGCTCATTGTGAGTACAGTAGCTAAATGGTTGCTGTGGATGGGGGCATTGACCTTCTATTTTATGAGCTTGTTATGGACCTTGCGCAATGGTGAGGAATTGGAGCTATTGATTCATTGATCATGTCCAGGTGGCCGTTCCCAAGGGGCCTCTACGTTGCTGTTGTCCGTTGGCAGAACGAATTGTCGGGTTCGAAGAAGTGAGCCTGAAAATTCTCAAGGCCACTCGGACCACACATCAATCGGTCCGCTTTCTATGTGATGATTTATTTCCGGGGTCGTGGCGATGGCAATTCCCATTTGAAGCTCAATGTTAGCATTCGTTATGGATGTGAATGGGGCCGTGCTCCGTTTGCGCTCCACGTCCAGCGTAGGATCCGGGTCGCGAGCCGGGAAACACCTAGATTGTTTTTGAATCTCCCACGTTCCTGCTTGCCGAACGTGATCGAGCGCTCGAAATCGTGGCCGATGTCAAATCTCAAATGACGTGACAGCTCGATCGGTGCAAGATTGACGTCCTCGTTCAAAGCTCGGCGTGGTCCATAGAAGTGCAGTATGATCTGTTCTACGATTTATGACAGGCGTACTTCGCTTGCAAGCCGTATTGAGGTTCTGAAGATGGAGGTGTCGTGTCTCGTTCGAAATCCTATTGCAAGTCGTCCAGCGGATGTGGTATATTAATGGCGGTGTCTCTCATGCGAACCATCTGTGGTCTGCCAGTCTGTAGAGAGATCATACAGTCCAGAACGTAGCACGCATGCCAGGCCCGGCAGCGAAGACGACGTTCAATGTCGGAGGCGTGAGATTGATGACGCGAAGGATCCTCTTCTTCTAAGTGTACAGCGCGTTGGCACATCAGAGTGAAAGCACTAATAAATTCCCCAATCCTGAGCCCATAGTTCGTAACGAATCAGAAATCTCAATTCTACGGGCCGCTAGTGTCTTCTTTCATTCCGGTGTACAGATGTGCTGTAGACGTGGACGGGGGACAAATAGATTTTGACGCAACGCGTACAGTAAGTGCTCCATTTCTCCGCCAATGGTTGGTTGGATCAGGAGCCGGAGTCGAATCAGCTTTGCTGGAATTCTTCCCGGGAGACTGCCGCCTCGCTTATGTGCAGGAGTGGCGTCAAAAAGAAACGGGGTCATTTCGTGCTGGCTGCCTTCTTTGCCTTCTTTGCCTTGGTCATTGACCTTATTCAAAAGATGTGCTCTGCTGCATCATACACCACTCACATTCAACAGACCTATAAAGTCCTCGAAAGACGTTCCGGCAAAGATGAATCTCTCAATAACAAGACCAACGCAAGATTATTGCATCTTCATCATATTGTCATTGATCAGTGTTTGCAGCAGCTCTGACAATCATGTCATCGACCAAGAACATCGGAGCGTCCATCATGACTGTCAAAAAAGACTCCAAGTCCAAGAACCACACGTCCAGAATTCCTTCTTCCTCTCGTTCGGACATGGAAGAGCACGATACAAGCACCTTGCTTTAATAGTCCACCGCTGACTATTATCAGGTATCTGAAGGGTATCGGCTCACACTTTGAGAACTTGGCTCCGAACAGCAGCAAGTCCAACGAGGACACTCCATCCGGATCAGTGTACAAGTACCCACAGTCCTTGGACATTCCAGAGTCGAGCCAGACAAGTATCGTCGAGACAAAATCGAACGTCAAGCCAGTCCACAGATCGGCCAGTGTACCTGCTTCTTCCGCTGACCAAGTAAATTAAACAGCTTGGCGTGATATGAGAGGGAATCTGACGACAATCAGAAAGTTGATCCAGGATCCGATCTGAAGATTCGACTCTGGTTGAAATGGCGTTACACTGTTGTGAATCGTGCTGAAGATGCAACTAATCATCGGATTAACAACTATATAACTATACGAAGAAGGATTAGGAGCCTGCTATAGAAACTGCAGTTAATATACCTATTGTGCGTCCTTCCTCTTGGCACAGGTTAGCTAATAGTATTAGCTAACTAGCATATTACCTAACTGAACTACAACACTCCCCCTTAGGCAGAGATAATGTACTATTCAGATTGGACACTTTAAATCTAGGCTTAGAGCTTCACTTCATCTTCTGACTGCCTTCAGATGTTAGACTATATCTGCTTTACGTATAGCTTTATATACTGTACCACTTATACGTACTTGTGTTACATTGTTTGCTGATTAGTTTGCTTTAGAGTAATGTCCTCAGTCGTGATTATAGGGTTAGTAGGTGCCTATAAGAGACACTTAAGCTTGACTAGACAACTTAAACTTTTATAATCTACTCTTTAGCAATCCCCTAAGTACTAGCAGCCTCCACTAGAATTCAAATTCTTACTAAAACTTTTTAAGTCTAACAGCTAGCCGAGACTTCATTATAGCGATAATTCTTTACCCTAGCCTAGGGAGTATAGCGAGTAGTATAGGTAGTAGTAGTAGCGGCGGCGGTAGTAACGATCTAAACAAGAATCGGCACCCTTCGCGTTATAATAAGCTCTAGCTTATAGAGACTAGTAAGTGTTGCTATTAGAGTTTTCCCTTTCTAACAATTTGCTAACTAGGCGCAGTTCTTAAGGAAGTTTAGTTAACTATCGCGATTCTCTAGAGAATTATCTAGTGCTTAACTAATATTGGTCCGGAGCAGACTCCGCCTTAGCTACGCAACGTTAATGTTAGGCACTTTATTACGAACTAGGATAATGCTCGGCTGTTTCTAAGTGTGCCTCCGCGCCTGCGTAAGGCGGCTAAGGCATTTAACTTAGGTTTAAAGTCGAATGTTAACTACTTGCCTGCTACGCTTATATATGCGGCTGCTGCTAGACGCGTGTATACTGGTAATAGCTAGTATAGTCCTTGCAAGCAGTTAAAGGGTCCGTACTTAGAGTGTGTAACTCTAAGTTATCGAATTAATAGCTAGGATGTTGCTTTTCTAAAGGGCGCCTGCACTAACTGTACTAGCCTAAACTATTATAGTTAATGCGAGTTCTCTAGTAAGTTGAATCTAGTCTTATACAATTTTTTAAAGCAAAAACACTAATTCTTTTATTAGGTTACGTCTCTCGGCTACGCTTTAATACGAATCGTTAGACGCCTATAGCGCCTCTGCCGCCTCGCAATCCGGGGAGCAGAGTAGGCACTAATTAGCGTCGTCTATACGTGCTAGTCCCGTCTAGTATCGATTAGAGTACTCCTTAGGGCGCGTAGGCAGTAGCAAATTTGCTGCTGCAGTAGGCAAATGCTTATACCTAGGCTGCTACTTAGGGACGTAGTCGTAGGCTAGGTTCTAGGTTGTCTACTAGTCCTAGCTCGACTCGTAGTTCCGGTAGTCCTTAGGAGGGTTTCTCTAATTACGAAGATAGTAATGCTAAGATAGGTAGCTAATTAGGGAGATTCGGTTTTTTCTAGTAGATAGAGAGCTATAATGTATGTTTTCGATTTTGAAATAGGCTAGGCAGTCTGGATTAGTGAAAGCCTTACAGCATTAGAGAGTTTCTGACTCTTAAGGGCTAGGGTATTTCTTCCTACTTAGTCTTAATGTTGTTATAAAAGAAATTTTGTAGCTTAGACTGTATAGTATAGCTAGGCTGTTTCTAGAAATTAGAATGAAATTCAATAAGTGTGTAAAGCTTGTTTTCTAATCCTACAAATAAGATTTTTCTTTCTAAAGGAGTGACTTAGGAGTTTGTCCTAGAGACGCTATATTATTAGAGAATTTTGTTTAGAGATTTGGGCTTAGTGAAACAGTCCGCTAGCTGTTTGTTAGTAGTAACGAATTCGACACTGATCTTTCCCTAGGCATACTATTCTCTATAGTAGTAGTTCCTAAGGGAAACGTGCCTCGACCTCTTAGAATTTGTATAGTCCTTAACAAGGGAAATAGCTAACTAGTTGTCTACCCAGATATGAATCCTATTAACTTCTTCCCTAGTAAGTAGTTGAAGCTTAGTTATCAAATTTCGGAGCTAGCAGATTTCTCTATATACTTCTATTAGAGCAATATACTCTGCTTTAGTACTAGAGAGTACGACTTCCTTCTAGAGCTGTAATCTCTATATAATTAGAGTGTTGTTAAGAAGCATAAAGGCGCCTAATGTTGATCTTAATAATAAAGGGTTATTAGCAAAGTCTACGTTAGAGTATGCCTGAAATTCCAAAGTTTTCTTCTTTCTAAAGACAAGTCCTTTATCAACTATACTAGCAATATACCTCTAGAGATGTTTAGCAGCTATAACATGCTTAGGTCCGGGATTCTAAAGGAACCTAGCAAGGTGGTTGACGGTATAGCTAATGTCTAGTCTAGTCTAGTTAGCTAGAAACTGCATTTCACCAATTATAGTGTTAAATAGCTAGTAGTCCTAACGGTTATAGGGGGTTGTAAGAGGCTCGTAAAGCTTCTTAAGTAGATGCTTTATTGGCTTGTACTAGTCCAAGCTATGCTTCTAAAGCTTCTCTTTAGTATAGTGTATCTAGGAGACAGTAAGGTTTCCCTCCTTGTCTTCCTTTAGATAAAGGCCTAGAAACAGGTTAGACGTAACAATCTTAATTGTATACTTCTTGCGAAGACCTTTAATTAGAGCATCGATCTTTGCCTTAGAGGTTCTAAAGATTTAGAAATCATCTATATAAAGGAGGACAAGAATACTATTACCTTGCTATAGGCAATAGTTACTCTTTGTCCTGCTTAGGCTAAGTTAACGAAGAGTGTCTAAAGCATTATAGTACTAGAGATTAGCAGCCTGCTTAAGGCTATACAATCCTTTTCTAATACGGATAATCTACTTTAGAGGGTGCTTCTTAAACAGGTGCGCGCCTTCTAGGGGTCTAATGAAAATCTCTTTGTCTAGAGGGGGATTCAAGAAGGCAGTCTCGATATTAACCTGTCTTCGCTTCTAGTTTTTGTTTACTAAAAGCCTAAAGACAAGTCTAGCAGTAGCTGCTCTTAGTATAGGAGCATAGGTATTAACATAGTTAAGACCCTGCTTCTATATAAAGCCTCTAGCTGTCTATCTTGCCTTGTATTTGTTAATAGAGCCGTCTAGCAGGTATTTGATCTTGAAAACCTATTTTCCTATTAGAGGTGTTCTGCCTTTTAGTAGGGATTCGGCTAGAATCCACTCGATTGCACTAGATTTTTTAAGAGACCTTATCTCTTTTGTAACGGCTTTTCTCTATTCATCCTAGTTAGGCCTTTTCAGGGCTTTAGCTAGGGTTATTAGGTCAGCTAGCTTCTAAGCATCTTTTGTAGTAGCAGCTATAGCAATCTTAGTAATCTTGCTATAGTTATACTTAGCTACGGCTCTGCTAGACCTGAGTCGTACTTCGGCTTAAGGAGGGTTTAGCTAAGGTAGGTTAGGAGCCCTCTTTCTCTTACTAGTAGTCTTAGGGACTTAGAAGGGAGTGATTAGGGTATCTTCTAGTTCAGTAGTATCTGTTTCTTAAGTATACTAATTTTTCTTAGGAGCAGCTTCCTACTAGGCAACTAGTGGTTCTAGTTAGTAATCTTAGAGTGTTGGCTTATTAGCTATAGGTATTGGCTGAGGTAGTATTCCTTGCTTAAGTGTACCTTGCTCCCCCTAAGCTATAAGGGAGTCTTCCTAATCTTCCTGATTATAAGCCTGCTAAGGCTAAGGGATGCTACCTCCAAATGGCTCCCCCTAAGGTTCTAAAGAGTGCTAAGGTGTTTAGTCATTACTAGGGAATAGTGCTAAGATTCCTAACTCAAATGAAAGGTCAGACTAGGTTTCAAGTACCTAAATAGTCTCCTAAGGGACAGCTAGTCTTAAATACTCCCCCTAAGCTTAAAGGGTACTTAGAAGCTTAGTAAAATTGTCTTTATAGACAAAGTCCTCGTTAAAGGTAACGTATAGAGAGAATCTAATGTTATGCTGCTATACGCTATCCTTCTAGTGCGGGTTCTAAAGCAGATAGTTTGTTAATGAATTTTCTTAGAATCTAATAAACTAGTAAACGAAAGCTCTTAGTGCAAATTTCTAGGAGTTAAGTCGTTTAACCCCGGATTCGAGGTATTTGAATGCCTTATAGCCAAATCGTCTCGTCTTAGATAGGTCAATATCTGTGCTGCCGATATTTAAGTCTAATTCGAAAGCCTTAAGTGGAACTTCCTTAGTTCTTAAGTTTACTAGTCTATTAGTTAGGTAAATCGAATGCATTACTATAAAGCACTAGCAGTACATTAGTAGGCTAGAGTCAATTATTATTGCTCTTGCCTTAAGCAGAATCGTCTTGTTTAACGACTCCGTAATGCTATTCTACTCCGGTATATATAGTGCAGATACATCCTATCTAATGCTAACTTCCTCTATAAAATGTACTAGATCGTTGTTAGTAAACTCTCCCCCGCTATTACTAAAGATAATCTTAGGGATTTTGTTATATTGCCTCTTGATTCTAGCTATCCAGTTAGTTAGCTTGTTACCACTTGTTACCTTGTCTTTGTTTCGAAGTAATAGACCCTACCTAAGCCTAGTTTTAGCATTAGTTAGGATTATGATATACCTGTTTCCAAATAGATCAAATAGTTGTACGCTAACAAGGTCGATATAGACTTCGTTAAGGGCTTTTTCTGGTCTAGTCCTGTGTTCTCTTAATATAACTCTTTAAGCTCTCGAGAGCTTGTAGGTCTTATAGTGCTCGAGTTTAGATGTATTAACTTCTTCTAGGCCTAGAATAGCTTCTTTAGTAGCTATTAGGATCTTGTTGCCGACGTAGCTAAGTCTCTAATACTATCTTAATGTGTCCGCTCGTAGTCTAGCGATAGCTGGGGCTAACAGCTGCCCTTTCTAACTCGATTCTAAGCTTAGTTTTAAAGCTAAGCCTAGCATTTTGACTTCAGCGTCTTTAAGGGCAAGTACTCCTTATACTTCTTTAACTTTTCCAATTAGCTTGCCTTTAAGTATTAAAGTGCCTAAAGGTCTGTCTAAGTGAATGCTATATTTCTTCTAAAGGCGCTCTACTAAGATTAGGTTGCAATCTGAGTTCGGGGAGTAGAGGACGTCTATTAGAGTAATTGGGGTTTTCTTTCCTTTATAGGTTAGGAAGATATTGACAGTTCCTAATCGTAATACACTTAATTTTCCTACTGCTTAGGAGAACTAAACAGGCTTAGTTAGGTGCTTGAGATCGCTAAACTAGCTCTTGTTCCCTATAATATGCAGTAATATACCTATGTCCTAAACTTTTATATTAGCTGTTAGGTTCTTAGAGCTTACTATAGCTAGTCCCGGCTTTGCAATAGCTCCCCCAATTAGGCCCCTACTAAGGCCGTCTAGCTGATAGTCTCCCTTATCTTCCGAGTTAGAGGAGGAGTCTAATTTATCTTTATTATTGTTGATAGCACTACTAGATTTGCCCTTTCCTTTGCCTTTACCCTTCTTGCCTTTGTCTTTGTCTTTGCTCTTGTCTTTCTTCCCCTAACTAGGTAGTGCTATATTAGGGTGTTGCTTATAGCACTTAGCGTTAGTGTGTTTGTGCTTACACTAAGTGCACTAGTCGTTATTATTGCCAATAGCCCCTCTAACAAGCTTTAAGCCGCTAGATGACTGTCTAGGAGGCTTTTCTCTCCTTAGGGACGTTATTATTGCTTTAAGGGAGGAGTCCTTAGCTTTAGGCTTATTGTTGTGCTTCTAGGATCTAAGCTATTCGTAACTAGAAAGGCCCTAAATAAACAGCATCCTAACAAGCATATTAGGCATCTTGATGTCTAATGACTTTATAGGCGCTTCTGTTGTTATAACTGAGCTAGCAAATTGTTCTGTCGATATTTGAAATCTATTAAACTACTGCTAAAAAGATTCGTAGTACTGCTAGGTGTTCGGATTAGTAAGGGGTATCCTAATATGCCTAATAAGTTTAATAGTATCAAATATGTCTACGGTTACAATAGGCTTGTATAGAGCCTTAATATAGTCGTATGTATCCTTAGCTGACTTAGGTGTATTACCGAAGTCTAGTCTAAGAGCAGGGTCGAGTCTAGCAATAAGTATGCCTAGGGCTTAGATGTCTTTCTTTTTCTAATCCCTAAACATGTCTCTATACTGCTGATCGGCTAAGTCCCCTATAAACATGCTTTTTAGAGGTGGTTTTATTTTATTAGCCTAGTCAAGTCTATAGAATACTATACTAACTAGGTCCTTTTCTAGAAGGGCCGCCTAGAATATAAGCTTCTAGTCTTAGAAGTTGATCCCCTTCCTAAGAACCTAATTCTCCTTTGCTGTCTTTGTCTAATTAGTGTCTATCGTTCCTAGCTGCCTTTTAGTATAGTGCTAGGCAGGGCTTATAAGGGACACTTGCTAGGTTTTGGTCCGAACTAGAGCTCTTAACTAGGTACCTAATAGGTCTAGATAGCTAGCTCTATTTGGTGGACTCTAGAAACAGTTCTTTTATAGTTGAACTAGATAGGTGAGCGTATACGCCGGGCTTATAACCTGTTGTAAATCGTGCTAAAGATGCAACTAATTATCGGATTGACAACTATATAACTGTACGAAGAAGGATTAGGAGCCTGCTACAGAAACTGCAGTTAATATACCTATTGTACGTCCTTCCTCTTAGTATAGGTTAGCTAATGGTATCAGCTAACCAGCATATCACCTAACTGAACCACAACATACACGGCATGGGTCCCTGCGAGATGCTAGGTACCCTGTCCGCCAAGATGTTTGGTTGGCCATGTGGCTGATGCAGGATTCGGCACTTTAGCGAGGAGGTAATTCTCGGTAGTTAAACCCGAGCGACTAGGTCAAGGATGCCTTCTTTTTTCGATTTTATTATCGCAGGACACTCCTTCTGGAGTATGGAGTTCCCCAAGCTGAGCCGAATGGTCTTGTCTGTAAAGATTCTTTGGTTTATGGGCTATGCCGGCAGCTTTCGGGGCTTCGAACCAGGGGAATATCGTACGCAAATAAAGGACCAGGAGCGCCGTGAAAGGCGGGTGAAGGAGAGAGGATATACTGTCGCTATCATTTGAGATCTTTACATTCTGCCCATATTCTCAACCGGAGTCTTGAGCATGTAGGAAAAGCTTCATACAACAGAACGTTTTCGCGTCCAGCTCCCTTAGAACGTCGTCTGTGCCAGCCTACTAGCAGCATTTCTTGCATCAATTCGATCATCATCATCATCGTCGTCCTTTAATTTGCCAAGACTGCTGGCCGAGCTCGTCGCACGTTTGCGACCACCTTCGACACCTTCTTCTCCCTCCTCGCCTTCCTCAGGTACGGCGCCTGGCCAGGTTCCGCTTATGCTTCGGTTCAAGCCATCTGGTCTGCGAGGCACGCCAGACCATGCGTCGCCCTTTGGCCCTTGTGAAGACGCCATGCTACTGCGTCTGACCACAGGATGTGCTTCACGACCCAATCTCGAAAGTCCCCCAGATGCATCGATATTCCTGACATCAGGTCGCACTTGCTCAAGCGTGGCTAATGTCCGTCTCTCCGCCTCGATTTCTCTAATGACATACTCCCGTATCGCTGTCCGCATGTCTGCAGCAGTGCGTGCAAACCATTTCCTCTTCTCTACGACCAAGTTTTGCGTGACTCGATGTGTCTTCTGTTGCAGGTACGATTCATGACTGCGTGCTTCGTCCAGGGCAGATATCGCCTCGTCCACTTTGTCGCGCTTCACACTTGAACTGGCCTTGAGTCGATCAGCAGCGTGGAGCTTGCTTCGCGTTGATTGCTGAGCCTGTATGAGCTCGCGCAGGAGGATGTGTCGATTGGTCAGTGTTTCTTTCACGATAAAAGCGTCGCTGCTGTGGTACGCTAGCGGATCGGAGAGCGTCGCAGCTTCCGCCGTGCCTTGTGCCGCGTGAAAGTCTCCAGTATTCTGGATCACTTTTCCAAGCTTGCGATATGCGTTGGCCAGACCAGGATGCATTTCATTGTTTGACAATGTCTGAATTTTGACGCCCAGATCTGATTCCGCAAGCCCCAAAGCTGACACGAGTCAGTATGCTTTCGCGTCGCACACAAGTTGCGCTTACCTCGTCTGTTCTTGACCACCCTGTCGATTTTCTGCTGGCTGTCCATCGATCCGAGATAGAAAGCCTTAACTATAGGCCTACTCTCAAGCAGTTCCGGTGTGTCATCTGGGGGCGGTGCAAACTGTTTGAGCACCTTTCTCCTCACGCCCGTCGCAGGCTGCTTCTTCCGCACCACTGGACTGTATCCAAAGTCACTCTCTACGAAAAAAACCATCTCCTCATCTCTCATGAGCACTTCGTTAGAGCACACCACGTTCAGCCATCGCTGAAGAGCCGTCTTGGTTCGAGCTTCATCCTCATCCGTACCCATGCCGGCGCTGGTCGAGGCAGGCGGGACAGCAGGGACTAATGCTTCCGGATTGGCGGCTTGAAGATGTGCAGCGAGCTTCTGGAATTCAGAATGAGTGCGGCGGATGTCGCGGAATTGAGTCGTCCTGAATTTGGGCAGGTTGGTCTAGGTATATCATTAGCATGAGTTCACAATACTGTCTGATATAGCTCGGATGGCATACATGAACATCGAACCTCAGAATTGGATCTTTCTTGCCTGTGCGCTCCAGACCTGTGATCTTGGCCTGTAGCTTATACTGCGGCATATGCTGCCTCTGCTGGACATTGTGGTATCTCGCGCTGGCTGATCGCCTATTCTCTTCGCCCGAGCCTCGCTGCTGCGGTGACACTTGTTGTTCGTGTGCTTGCTGGACCTGTTGCTGGCCCCACTGGCCCTGTGACTGTTCATGTGAAGATTCGTGCTCCTGCTGTGAGGCCCAGGCACCATGTTCATGCTCGCCATTGGGATGCTCAGCGTCCACACTCTGCACGGCCGGCGCAGGCAATTCTTCTCTGGGTACATCGTCGCCGCCAAAACTGGTGCGGCTGGCGTCAGGCGAGCTGGCCCAGGGTGACGAGCCTGTGGGATAGTCCATGACGGGAGTGCTGGTCGGCGTGGCCTCGCGGTATTGTGTTTCGACAAATGCTCGCTCTGACTGCCGCCTCTGGAATCGCAAGTTGTTCGGCACTCTCTCCTTGCCGCTTGCAGTGGCCGATGCTGATGGAGACGTAGGGGGTGTGTGGGACGAGCTGCCTGCCTGCATTACGATTATTATTCTATTGCGGGCCTTGGACCTGTGATGGTCGCGGGTCCGTGTCCGTGCCGGCATCACTCCTGCCTCGCTCGTTTTCGCGCTTGCGAGCCGAAAACACACACACCATCGTAGACCCTTACCTCTCCCTTTCCTATTGCCATCTGTATCACAAAAGGAACTTCATTCTCACTACACTTTTTTCGATCCTCTCCCGGAAATCGTCACTCGTTTACATCTGTACGTCTGGTGATGCCGGTTCGATGGCTGTGTAGACAGCATTCCATACGGATAGGCATCTCCATCAGACACGCGACCAGAACATTTGCCTCTTCCACCAGGGACCATGCCTCGTCGCCTCCTGCTACCCGGGCGGCGGCACTCGCTCGCACGCGAAACATTGGGATTATAGCACATATCGATGCCGTGGGTAGATCAAAACTGGGTAGCATGCACTCACCTTCTCACGATCAAGGTAGGGCAAAACAACCACAACGGAGCGCATGCTCTACTATAGTGGCTTCACAAGAAGATTAGGAGGTAGGCGACCTCAAAGTACTCTTTCTTCTTCTTCACCATTCTGAGAGATAGTCAGACGTCGATGAAGGCAGCACGGTGACAGATTTCTTACCTGCTGAGCGTGCAAGAGGCATCACGATTCAGTCCGCAGCCATCTCATTCTCCTGGCCCCCATCTGCTGGCCATAAGGAGCAACCATCCACACCCGGAACTCCAAGATCTTCGATCCCACACAACATTAATCTGATCGACACACCTGGCCATGCGGACTTCACATTCGAGGTTTTACGATCATTGCGAGTTCTAGATGGAGCAGTATGTATCTTAGACGGCGTGGCAGGAGTCGAGGCGCAGACGGAAAAAGTATGGGCTCAAGCAGGAGCCTATGCCATTCCCAAGATTATCTTCGTGAACAAACTGGACCGGGATGGTGCTGCATTTGCAAGAACTGTAAAGGAAGTTGGAGCAAGACTTAATGCTTGGCCTGCTGTGTGCGGCATTCCCTGGTGGAATTCTGAAGGACGACTGCAGGGCGTCGGCGATGTTGTCGGTCTTCGAGCGCTCAAATATCCCGAAGGTGGCGATGGCAAAGATATCAAAACCTTCGACATGGAACAGCTGAAGGCTGAAGATCCGGCACTTGCTGCAGAGCTGAAGAAAGCTCGTATCGCGCTGGTTGAACGACTTTCTGAACATGATGATGAAATGGTCGAGAAGTACCTTGAAGCTGAGGAAGACCATTTGGCAATCAGCTCCAACGACACGATCGAATCGCTTAGAAGATGTGTATTGCAAAATCCCCAGCAAGTCGCACCTCTGTATGCAGGAGCTAGCTTTCGGAACATTGGAGTCCAGCCGCTCCTGGACGCGGTTGTCGACCTACTGCCTGCACCAGAAGAGCGACCGGATCCTGAAGTCAGCCTTGGCTCCGACTCTGCCACCAAGGGTGGTCTTGGTGCCTTCTTGTCTGGCAAACTCGTTGCCAAGGCTGCGCCAGCGGAGCTCAAGAAAGGCAAAGCAAAACCGTCGATGGCATTGCAGAATCTCGAGACTTGCGCGCTGGCATTCAAAGTCGTCGCCGATGCGAAACGCGGCGTCCTGGTCTACGTACGAGTGTACTCTGGCATTCTAAACAGGAACGTATCTCTCTGGAACACTAACTTGCAGAATATGGAACGAGCTCAGAGACTGCTCAAAATGTATGCAAATGATGCTGTGGAGATCGATTCCATCTCTGCAGGGCAGATTGGAGTAATACCTGGTCTCAAATTTGCCAGGACAGGAGACACCTTGATCTCGTATCATGGGGCCAACCCCAAGACTGGACCGCCATCTCCAGTCAGCACATTACAGCTTCGACCAATCGATGTGCCGCCTCCAGTATTCTTCGTCAGTGTTGAGCCAAACAGCCTAGCAGAAGAGCGACCTATAAAGGAGTCACTAGAGCTTCTACTGCGAGAGGATCCCAGCTTGCACGTCTCAGTCGATGAAGAGAGCGGCCAGACGCATCTATCTGGTATGGGCGAGCTCCATCTCGAGATTGCAAGAGATCGTCTCGTACAGGACCTCAAGGCCAAAGCCCGAATTGGCAACATTGAGATTGGCTACCGTGAAGCAGTGACTGGGGCCAGTGCGTCTATCACTGAGGTCTTTGATCGCGACATTGGAGGCAAGAGTGCCAAAGCCGCTTGCATGGCTAGTGTGGAATCGTTAGACGACGAAGTTGGGCCAGATGGCAAGCACACGCACACCTTCACGCTCCACGACAACAATTGCCTCACCATCACTACGCCAACACTTCGCAAGGATGGCTCAAGTGTTGACGAGGAGAAGCCGAGCCTACCAGACACTATACCGATGCAGACACTTCTCCAATCATTCCAGAATGGTGTTTCGGCTGCTATGGCTCGCGGTCCCGTCCATGGCTACCCTCTTCACTCGACAGATATCAATATCACGTTTGACCCCTCGCAGCATCTTTTCTCAAACACCACACCAGCAGCGCTCTCTTCCGCAGCCCGACTGGCTGTGCACTCGGCTCTGAAGCAGAGCGCAGAATCGAGTCCAAGCGTCATGATGGAGCCCGTCATGCTAGTCACAATCTCCGTCAACGAAGACTCGCTAGGATCTGTGGTGCACGACATCTCATCAGCACGTGGAGGCAGCGTTTTATCTCTCGGCGCCGAGGATGAAACCGATGCATCGCAACAGGACATGGACGTGAAGAAGATATATACACCCCCAGACCCTTTCGCCGGAAGCAGTTCTGGATTCGCCCATGCAAGTCTAAGTGGAGGCAGTGGTATGAGACAGATTGTCGCCAGAGTACCATTGAAAGAAATGGTAGGATATCTCAAGCACTTGAGAAGTCTGACCGCTGGACGAGGGACTTTCACGATGGTCGTCGACAATTTTGAACGACTCAGCGCTCAACGGCAAAAAGCTGCACTCAACGAGATGCGAGGCGAATATGCTTGAGAACAGAGCATTGTACAATACTGTATCATACTAATGAAGTCTGCTCCTCATCGTCACTATTCCGAGCCAAAGCAGGGCTGATTTCAAACAGGCTCAACAGTCCTAACCCCTGCCCTAGCAGGGCTCGCCGGCAATGCAACGCCGCCTTCCAACCTCATATCCTTCATAGCCTTAACCATTCCACACTGCGGACTGGTCTCCCTACTGCTCCCAGGCCTCTCGCCACTCACAGGCCTCGACTTATTCCCCTTCTCCCCACTCAACACAGGTAAAGAAATCTCCTCCGCTCCGAGCGTCTGCTTAATATCCTCTAACAACAGATCCATAGGACAAATATACGTTCTACCTTGTCGACTAGCGAGGACATGTCCACAAACTCTTCCGTCCTCATTGCTGATCACCCATGCACCAGAGTCACCTCCCACTCCAAAGTTGGCTGCTGTGATCGTCCAACTCGCACTGAAGGTACTGCGACCATGGATTTTTACGAGTTCCATTGTACTCGACACGATACCACTCCCCAGTCCTGATGTTCGTCCGAGGCAATGGACTTTGGCGTGAGCGATGTCTTGGCTTGCTCGGATGGATGTGGGGTAGGAATTTCCGTGACGATCACCTCCTTTGCGACAGAAGCGCGTGCCGCCCTTTATGATGTTGTAAGTTGGGAGACGTGGAGGTAGGAGTTCGAAGAGCGCCCAGTCGATTTCTTGGGGTAGGGACTGGGAGATAGATTTGAAGCCTCCTTCGTGGGATTTGAGGGTTCGGCGGAGACCGGAGGAGGCGTGGACTTGGCCGAGTCGATAGGAGAGGAGGTGGTCTTCGTCTATGCCGGAGTCTTCTTCATCTTCGTCTTCCTCTTCTACGTGAAGGTCTAAGTCGATGGCGTCGTCGAGGGCGGGTTGAGTAATGGCGATTTCTTCCATGTCACCGGGGAAGAGGCCCGGACAGTCACCGGCCGTGTCGTAGGAAGGGAGTGGTTCGTCGTCAGAAGAGTGTGCTGAAGGTGGTCGGACTGTGCTGAGGTCGTCATCCTCTGCGATTATGTTAGCAATGGATCGTCTCTCTTTATTGCAAGGCAAAGCATTTGTACGACGACAGACGAGGGAGTGACTACACTACGACATGGGCATCTGAAGGTGGGATATATGTCTTCAGCTAGATATGCCAGCACATACCTGACTCGCCGTCTGAGCTGCCAAGGCTCGAGCTATCGTCATCATCATCTTCCTCATCCTCGTCGTTGGCATCTTCGTCATCGGAAACATCTTCTGGCTCCAGCATGTGATGGACGCTCATACCATACGGCTTCCCATCTATCAATACGATTCCGCCAAATGAAGCCGGTGGTAGGTGTTCTTCATACCTGAAAGCGCCTATGGACGCGCCGCACAGTGGTCGTTCCTGGTAATCTGGGTTGACGGCCTTCTCGACGTTCGGATCGCGGTAAGGTGCCATGCTTCTCTCTGCAGCTTCAAGAGCTCGTTCGCGTCTTGATTTCCGGCATCGTCGAATTTCGCCTTCTTTCTTCACTCTAATGTCATACATGCTGGGGTCATATTTGAGATGTCGTTTGAGGGCATGCTTGACTTTCGAGGTAGACTTGCAGCCAACGATGAGCGTCGGTCTTGCTGTAGCCTTTGACTCGCCGTAAGGGCATAGCCTTATCGAACAGCTTTCTTTCGAATGTCGCAGGGCCTTGGCAACAAGTGCGTTCATCTGAAAGCACATGGTGTTCTGCCAATGGTCAAGGATGTTTTGTGGAAGTGGCACGTCAGGAAACTCCGCTCGCTTGCCATTAGCAAGCTGCTCCGCTTCCTCGTCCATACTTGTGCGAGTCGCTTCAGCGGCCTGAAGCCTTTGCTGCCTAACTGCATGACATTGTCGCCAGCGTTGTTGAATGAGGGTGACTCGTCGTTTGAAATCTCTGATTGATGGCTCGGATCTGGAATGCCACCCCTCCATAATTTGTTCTTTCACCTCAGCCAATCCAGGTCTTGTCGAGATGTGACCCGCTCTTGAGCCTTGTCTAGACTGCTCTGGATCAGTGAGGGTCGTGCCAGCTAGTGGCGTGAGCGCCGGGTACGAAGAGTGACGGTGAGATCGAGCAGCCGATTTCCCCGACATGGATCGTCTGGGCTCGACAGTCTCCGAAAGCTGTCTGGCTAAGGAACTAGCTTCGGAGGGCCGGCGTATCGCATGCCTCCTTCTTGGCGACCTGTAACTCTCCGCAGGTGAGGATGGCTGTGAAACTAGCTCGGATGCCGGAATTAGCTCAGTGGGCGAACCGACATCGTCAAGCAAGCAGCATCGCTTTAGAAATTGCAGTAGAAGGCCGTATACTCCTTCGGCAGTTAGTCGCGAGTTATCCATGTCGTCCGAGAGTCGAAGACATGTCTCGACAGCACGCATGTATGCTGAGCCGCACTTGGCGGCAAGCTTGGGGATCCAAATCTTTTCAAGGCGGAGCTTGAAATCAGCAAGAGTGTATTTCGCCTTGTAAAGATCACCAATAGGTGTCCAGAGACCAATCTCGAGAAGAATCAAACCAAGTCCGTAAAGATCGAATTTGAGATCCACTGGAAACTCCCTATCCACACCATTGGGCTCGTCAAGCGGATGTCGGTAGATGTTGAAGTCTGATGCTCGATTGACGCCTTCAATGTTAGACTTGGAGAAGAGATCAAAGGAGGCCCAAAGTGGTTTCCGAAGCTGCTCCAAGCGATTCGCCTCAGTCTCAGTTTCGGTGGTGGTGAAGATGACACTGCTACTGTTGATGTTGCCATGAGCTAACTGGCTGGCATGGAGAGAGTGAAGCTGCTCCGTCAGCCGCAATGCCATGCGGAAACGATGTTCGAGCGCTGGTGCAGGAACTTCGGTTGATGAGCTCTGTTGCTTATTGGCCTTCTGCACGAGCTTAAGCAGACTGAGCGGCGCCAGTGGTTCAGTAGACATTCCAGTCTGCAGCTTGTTTTGTATGGTGTAGGGTAAGTCGTAGACGAGTCCAATGCGTGGCTGGTCCGAGTCTTCAAAATAGCCCAACAAACTCAAGTTGGTCTGTGAGTCGGCACGCATGGGCTGGAAGAAAGTAGCTAGAGCCTCAAGTCGCTGAAGCGGTGGCGGCACTCCAGTCGCTCTGTAAGTGGCATCGTAGTTTGCATACTCCACTAACACTGGCACCTCAGGCGCAGAGCTTGCAATGGCAGCCTGGACACTCCCTGAGACTCTATTCCGTACCAGTAGTGCTACCATGCGAGTGGTCGACGGCACCCCTACAGCTTCGTATGGCGGTGGCGTTTCGATAGGCAGGCGAAGGGCAGACAACTCTATCCTCGATGGCAAGCCTGCGTACGGTGACAGGAAAGGTCTTGAGAAGGTGGGGTTGAGCAGTGTGGTTCCCGAGGATGCAAAGCTGGCATTGTCATAGAGACGCTTCCAGGGCTTCTTCGAGATGCTGGAGCTTGGCTTCAGTGGCTGTTCCATCGGGATGTCGATAGGGTCCTCGAATGTGGGATGTTCGCCACGAGCAAGTGCTCGGCGGGATTGCGTAAGATCGTAGAGGGTGTCTATTGAGGTGGTCAGGTCACGCAGCAGGTCTTCATATCGCGCTTCATCAAATACTGCAGGCCTTTGAGGAAAGGCCTCGCCCTCTTTGATCAGAGGTAAGCTTGCTGACTTGATCCGTTCGGCTTCCTCGGTCACCTCCTGGATGTTGCGTAGCACACTCTCGACCGTTTCTGAGAGCCCAGCTTTGGTGACGGCGTCGTCAATATTCGCATCCGACCCTTTCTCGCCATCGCTCCATTCCAGGCCCCACGCAATCAGCCTGTCCTTCTGGATGCGATACTTTCGATGCAGTGACGTGTACTGGGCATTGGAGGCCGTCTGCACTTGCAAGCTCGTGAGTGCACTCTTCTTCGCGTCGGAGTACAATTTGCTGAGATGGCCCGGCCGATGGATGCCGGGGGAATAGTGATAGCCCTCCATGTTGCTGTTGCCTCAGGCGCATAGTATTCTACTCGAGCGGAATTCCAGTTGCGCTCGGGATGTGTATGTCGTCTTGCAGTCGTCCTAGGCGGGTAGATGTTCGTGAAGACTCTCGGCGGCCGTCAACTTCAATGCGCATTCTCGTGCATCGTGTTGGTGCGCCGCAAGGTGATTTTCGGTCAGCCAGTAATTCGGCTGCCTACCTCCTTCGAGATGAAGGAAAGTGGCTGCCTTGGGGCAACAAGGTTCGCAAGGTTCGCCCCGAGCAATCCGCTCCACGCCACGCCACGCTCGCAGCAGCAGCAGCAGAAGATCATCTTTCAGTCTTTCACGTACTTTCACTGTCATCAGCAGTTGCATTGTTGAGAGGCAGACTGTCAAATGCCTCGGTCGGCGTTTTCTATCGTAAGGTAGCACTTCACATAATCCATCTTCCCAAGCGCCGTCGCTATGCTATTTGACCTTCGTGCAGCATTCCGGTACATATTCACAATCCAGCTGCCTGCAGCCAGGTCACAAGCAAAGAAGGATCCGCGTGCACTGCCGTTTCATATCACAGCAGCCTGCTCCCACGACCACATCTCGGCATCGATTGATGGAAACCTGCTCGCGACCATCGCGAACAGCACAGTAGGCGTAGGCAGTACAATAATTGGATTTAACAACTATCCTTCTCAACCAGAAGCTCTCGTGTTAAGAATCAACGCCACGATCAAGCTGTACACATCCATTAGCAATTGAACGCGTTTTGTATCCTCTTGACCACGCACCCGTAGAGTCCGAGGACTTCTCCGAAAATGAGGATGAGCACCATGCCCACAAAGATCCGCGATTGCTGCATGTACGCGCGTACACCCTGTGATGTTTTGTCAATCTAATGAGTCCGTCGCTCTCCTCCCGTAAATCACATACCGAGTCTCCCACGACGCCTATTGCGTATCCCGCCGCAAGTCCTGTGAGCCCAACCGAAAGTCCGCAAGCAAGATGCATGCATCCATTGTACAGACTGTAGTGCTGGTCTGGCGGAGGCTTCATGTTTCCAGCTATCAACACAGCTACCACGAGCGCGTAGACTGCAATAATACCAGACATGACGACTGGAATCAGGGACTGTGTTCAAGTGTCAGGCACTGCTCTTCCTGTTTGTGCCGTTCTTCATGTACCTTCATGATGAGATCCGGTCTGAAGGTACCGACATTCGCAATGCCAATACCTGATTTCGCTGTGCCGTATGCCGCGCCCACACCTGTCCAATGTTCAGCATTGCGCATTTCATTCACGCTTCCATAGTTCCCATACAGCCAAAGATCATGGCGAAAGCTATGCCACCCATGCCTAAGAAGGGCGCAAACTTGGGCGTGAGCTCCGAGTCCGCCATCGTGAGAGGGATCGCGGGGATTAAAGCGTAGCAGTCGAAGCGTGTGCGCGCCAAGTCCTGTGTGTGGTGATGGGTCGATGGGAGAGTGGTCGAAGAAGAATCGAAGTGGTGGCAGCTGGGCAATAATGCATGTGTTCATGAGCTTGACTTGGGTTGGAGATCGAGATCGGTTAGCGCGGTCTGTCGACTTGCAGACCACACTTCCACAGAACAGGACAGTCGGAGTAGCCGAAGCGAACTCCTCCCAACGCCCTGACAGCGCCGCCGCATACCATACTGGGCGGGACTCTCTCGCGTCCGCGCGTCCGCATATTATCGACTCCTCAAGGCCTCAGCAGCAGCAGCATCAATAGCCATCCGTGCGTGCGTGCGTGCCGTCCCCGCCGACCCAATTCTGTCCTGTGCTGTGCCGTGCTGTTGCGGCGGCGAGGTTGATGGGCCTGGCCTTGGCCGCATGCGCACGCGCACACTCTCGAGTCTGCAGACGCAGTAACACGCTGAAGACAGCCAGCAATGGCCAATTACCCGCGCGACTATGGCCAGCAGCAGAACGTCAACCGCGATGCCGCCTACTCTAGCATCTTCGGCGCGGCACCTCCAGGCCAGGGTCGCAGCCAGACCATGACCAGCACCAGCACCGCTCCACCGCCCGCTGGCCAGTATATGCAACGCGCTCCTCCCGTCCGGCCTGGAGTGCAGCAGCCGAATGGGCATGCGCAAGGGCAAGAGCCGTATATGGACGGACAGCCTTCACAGCAACGACGCCCGCCTCACTATCTCCCACAGCCAATCCGCCCCGACCGCGTGCCATATGGCCAACCACAGCGTCTCGATACCCGAGGGCCGCCTCCGCCAGGCCATTACCAGCGCTCATTCACGCAACGACCCTACGCCGGTCCGCCCGGCCCTGCGCTCAACAGTGACGCCTACCGCACTCAGTCGTTAGCCTCGGTCCCCCGTCCGCACTATCAATCTCCGGGCAACAACTACACCATCTCTCCCGCGCACGCTTTTCGACAGCAGCCCTACATGAATCAAAGCTTGGCGAGGACAACAGCTCAAGGAAGGGTGGTGCCGGATCGGCCGCAAGATGAGCGCACCATGTCCATGTCTTCGTATACAAGAGATCACGACTTCTCGCAGACCATGAGTGGCAGAGTGATTCCGAACCGGAGACGAGAATCTGGTGAGACCGATACCACCATGAGCAATGGCTTCCACCCTGATCGCACATCCAATGGCTATACTGGGCAAGGTAGACACCCGAGTAGTGGCAGCTTTACCACTCCGGCCTCCCGCACCATGTCTATGGCTTCTACTGTGGTGTCGCCCTCCGAAGGCGGCCAAAGACCGTCGGTGGGAAGTGTGCAAGGTCCTGCGCGAACAGATAGCTCACGCACTGGTACTATGGTGGCACAGAAGCGACCTTCGCTTGTGTACGGTGCATTGCTGTCAAATGTTGCGTCGGCTTTTAGAGAACGGATTGCTTTGCAGGAGAAGGAGAAAGACGGTCTGATGTACAAGAATGCTTTCAGTGGCTACGAGGCAGTGGAGCTCATTGCCTACATCATCCGCACCTCGGACCGAAACCTAGCACTTCTGCTTGGACGCTCTCTCGATGCACAGAAATTCTTCCACGAGGTGGCCTACGCCCACAGATTGCGAGACTCTCCCAATGAGATATATCAATTCAAGGAGAGCATCAACGAGGAGCCCCCGGAAGTCAATGGTGTCTTCACACTCTTGACAGAGTGCTATTCTCCGACCTGTAATAGGGACAATTTGTGCTATTCGATCGCGTGTCCGCGACGACTTGAACAGCAGCAGAGATTGAACATGAAGGTCTCGCCTGGTCTCAAGAGACAGACTTCGCAGTCGAGCTTGCACGATGAAGCCGATAGCGAGCAAAAGCTCTGGATCAACACTGTATCCAAGGAAATCTCTGACAGCGTCAGCGACAAGGAGAAGAAGAGGCAAGAAGTCATCTCCGAGATTATGTACACGGAACGTGATTTCGTAAAGGACCTCGAGTATCTGCGGGACTTCTGGATCAAACCACTTCGTATGCCAGAGATCTCGCCGATTCCTGAGCATCGTCGCGAAAAATTTATCCGGACCGTCTTCTCGAATTGCCAAGAAGTCCACAGTGTGAACGCTCGAATGGCTCAAGCTTTGACACGACGACAGCAGCAAAACCCGGTGGTGCGGAATGTCGGCGATATCTTCCTGGAATATGTGCCTCAGTTTCACCCATTTATCCGCTATGGTGCAAATCAGCTGTTTGGTAAATTTGAGTTCGAGAAGGAGAAGGGCTCGAATCCTGCTTTTGCACGGTTCACTGAAGAGACTGAAAGACTGAAGGAATCGCGAAAGCTGGAACTGAATGGTTATCTGACCAAGCCCACCACACGTCTCGCAAGATACCCATTGCTCCTAGAAAACGTCCTCAAAAACACCGACGAGAATAATCCTGATATTAAAGACATACCCAAGGCCATCGAGCAAATCAAGCAATTCCTAAGCAGGGTCAACGAGGAGTCTGGAAAGTCTGAGAACCACTTCAACCTGATGAACCTGAACTCCCAGCTGAAATGGGGAACAATTCCGCACATGGATTTGAAGTTGACCGAGGAGTCCAGACAGCTCATCTTCAAGAGTAATTTGAAGAAGAACCTGACTGCGGAACAAGCTGATGTCACAGCTTACCTCTTCGATCATGCTGTACTGATCGTGCGCGTGAAGACGGTCAACAAGAAAGAAGAAATTCGAGTTTACCGCAAGCCAATCCCGCTGGAATTGCTCCAGATCAAGGAAATGGATCACGTTCTCCCTAGGATGGGGATCGCGAAACGACCTTCGTCCAGTATGATTCCAGGTGTCGGACGTGCAGCTGCGAGAGCACCAGCAAACGAACAAGGCTACCCCATCACCTTCAAGGGTCTCGGCAAGGGCGGGTACGAGCTCACGCTATACTGTACGTCCCAGGTGCAACGAGAGAAGTGGATGGAACATATCATGAATCAGAAAGAGAAACTGTCCGAGCGACACAAGATCTTCACCATGGCCAAGTTGACGGAGGGCTACTTTAATGCGACTGTCCGAGTCAACTGCTGCCGCCCGATCGATGGTGGTCGAAAACTGGTTATTGGCACGGATTTTGGGGTGTACGTCTGTGATAGGAAGCCGAAGGACGCTTCTGTGAAGCCAAAGCGAGTGCTGGATCAGAAGATGGTGACACAGCTGGAAGTGCTGGAACAGCATCAGATCCTGGTTGTTCTCGCCGACAAAGCTGTGTGCACTTATCCTCTGGAAGCATTGGAAGACGAAAGCCCTGGCGCGCCGTCGAAACGTGGTCGCAAGATCTGCCACGCCAACTACATCAACGCGGGCATGTGTAATGGACAGACGCTGGTGTGCTGTGTCAAATCCACATCGCTTTCATCCACTGTGAAGGTTTACGAACCGATGGACTCGATGACTAAGGGTAAAAAGAAGTCCGGGTTCGCAAAGATGCTGGCCAGCGGGCAAGAGGTCCTCAAGCCGTACAAGGAATTCTACATTCCCATGGAAAGCAACAGCATCCATTTCCTCCGCAGCAAGCTGTGCGTGGGCGGCGCGAAAGGCTTCGAAATCGTGTCGCTCGAGACTCTCGAAACGCAATCGCTCCTCGACCAAGCAGATACATCGCTCGACTTCGTTGCCAGAAAGGAGAACGTCAAGCCTATCTATATCGAACGCAACACTTCAGAGTTCCTGCTCTGCTACAACGACTTCTCGTTCTATGTCAACAAGAACGGATGGCGAGCACGTGGCGACTGGAAGATCCTTTGGGAAGGCAGTCCGAATGCATTTGCGACGTGGGGTGAGAAGTACATCCTTGCGTTTGAGCCGGAGTTCATCGAGATCCGGCAGAGCGATACAGGTGGGCTTGTGTGCATCCAGACGCATAAGAACATTCGATTCCTGCATCAGAGTACGAGAGAGGTAAGTCGGTGTCGTTCCTCGGGTTGCACAACCGATTGTTGTTGTGCAACACAAGATAAGAGGTCTCTGACAACTGACCACCTTATGCAGATCCTGTTTGCATACGAAGACGAGGTCGGAGACGATGTCATCGCATCGCTGGACTTCTGGGGTCGGCCGGCATCTCCTCAGGCCCAGATCAAGTGAGCGGGACGTGATGAATACCAGATGGAAGGATTCGAGAAGGCAAAAGCAAGATTGGCAAAGTAGCCAGACCGCGCGTCCGAGCTCGAGGCCGGTATCGCGCATCAGCATGCGGCAATTCAAACGAGAGATGGTGACAATCAAATTCTACTCGGGCAAAGAGCGAGGCGATGCGAGGGAGGAAGAATAGGGCCAAAGGCGAGAGCGCAGCACGTTGTCACTTCTTACAACTGTATTAAAATAGCATTCTGCGAGAGACAAGGGAGAAGATGGAGAAGAAGAAGAAGAGAGCTGATGCCTTTGCCATTTCACGCGCCGCGGACGAGTGGGATGGGAAGGCGAGATGAGATGAGCTGGTTGTTCTCTGGACGAGGAGAAAGAGAGTTGTATATATTATGTATCTGGAAAGGTTGGGTAGTAGTAGATGAGACAAGAATGAGCGACACGGGTTTGTCAGCTGTTTGTCGCGGAGTGAAATAATGCATGGAACGCAATCAAATGGAAGCAAGATATGGCATGATACCAGAGACGTCAAGCTTAAGGCCTCGCATTCACCGATTCACCGGGAGTGCTCGTTTTCTTTCTTTTTCTCGTTGTACATAGTGGCACTCTTTTTTTGAGGTTCGTTGAGAGGCGTTCTACACCTGATTCGGAGGAGGCTCCTCGTATACGCGTGTCAGATCCACTTTGTCCGATGGATGATGGATGGCTGAGTTCAGTTCCGCGCGGTGGTCGCGATGCGAGGTGCTGATGATGACGAGTATTGATTATATTTGCGGGTCGTGTTTGTGAGTTCTCGGGGTGGCGTATGGCACTGAATATTTGTTTGTTCTGGAAGGAGCGGAGCATTGGAATCTATTGGTTGAAGCGGCGGATTGTCGCCATCGGGGAAGAAAGCTTACTTTCTCGGCGTTGTCTTTGTGTGGCAATCTACTGCTATGCAGATCTCTGAGGCTGTTTCAGAATCGTCATTCTTTGTTAAGAGGAGGTCCTCGTTGAGTTTTACATACACAAGGTCAGCTCTCCAGGGTTGAACTTTGTAGGACTTCCTCGTCGGCCGTGAATGCCGGGACCGCGTATCGAGCTCCTCACCCCACAGAGCACCAACAGCATCATAGTGGAGAAGACATGGAGAAGTTGCTGGCTGGAGCTGGTGTCTTTGCGCATGAGTTCACGCAATCACGTGCCGCTGCAACTGAGCTGTCGGGATCTTTCGCAAGGCCAGCTGTCGTCACGATTTGATTGAACCCCTTCCACGGCATTTTATGATTATGTCGAACGAGGCTCCCTTGCACGTTGCAATTCTGCGTTTCATCTCTCTGCCGGAACGCCATGGATGGGAGAAGCTGCGCTGCGCTGCGCTGCTTTGTTCTTTCAACGCGAAACTTGAGCAGACGTCATCGCTCGCAGCAGGTCAACAAACGTCGGGTGTGCGATTGAGTTCAAGCCACCCGCGCATGGCAGTGCGCAATCGGCATCGCGGGGCGGGCATCCGTTGAACTTGACGGCGAATGGTGTGCCGATAGAATAGCTGATGGTGGACGATGGACGTCGCGCGAGAATAGCAGCATCGACCAACAAAGGTCGGGTGGGCACAGCTGGCCATGCAGGCGCATGAGTGGTTGGTTGATCGCACACGCTGACCAACAGTGGAGCCTCCGCCAACGCCACTCCGAGCAGCTGGCTGTCGGTGTCAGCAGTGAGTATACATGCGTCGCCGTCATTATTATTTTAGTGGAGGAGGAGCATCTGACGGCGATGCTCACTTGCGGCTTGCCAGACATCGCCCGTTGCTCCCCTGCGCGTACCTTGAGCCTGAAACACACCAGCTCCAGTAGTAGTGCTGGTAGTGCTTGTCCCGAGCGGCGGGATCGAGGCTATGATGATGTGAAGTGCAGGCGAGGAATCTGCGACGTTGACGTGCTAGTAGAACTCAGCAGGAGTAGAACTAGTAGAACATCTGTGCTCCCATCCACCTTCCACCATCCAGCCCAGCCATCGTTACACTCGCAATTCGTGTTACTTTTACAGTACAGCAGTTCTGAAGCTGCGGGCTGCCCTATTGCGGCTACCGGCTGACTGGCTGAGCTTACTCTGCCTTACCTTGGTCGACAAGTGAAGTGCTTAGCTGCAGTGCAGAGAACATTAAGGTACGCTCGCTCGCCTTGCACATGATTATTGCTACAGGAGAAATACTGCATCTGCATCTGCATCTGCCTCTGCATGCCTGGCCTGGCCTGCCCGCCGCACACCCCACACCCAGACTCAGGCACGACTTCTACAGCCAATTACTCACCGAACGTGTTTGCAGGCCCACGCCATCCCAGCATCTCCACCCAGCAGCGCTGCCGATATTTCGAGCGCCATTAGAACTAACTTTGCCAGGCCACCGAGCCCTGCCACTGCAGCTTGCGGAAGCAGCACATCCTCCTCGACTCGACACTCGACACTCCTTCGCTGCTGCCGTGTTCAACAACAACACACCCGCCTTCCTCCATTGCTTCCTCTCATCACACCCCGCCTCCACCAAATATGCTCACCTTCCGCCGAGCCCTCGTCGTTGCCGCCCTTCTCTTAACTTTCTTCCTGCTGTTACGGAACACCCATCCTGCCGGCCCGGCTAAAGTCAACAACTCTCCCAAGCCGACTGGATCCCACGCAGATAATAGGAAGATCGTTGACGCCTCGCCGGACGGCCCAGAGAAGCTGGTCGACCAAGCAAAACCTGCATCGACAGCGCCAACGAAAGGCTACAAGGACGAGAATGGAGGGAGGATAGCATTGAAGCATTCGCGACCCCAGATCGCATTGGACGACTTGAAGCTGCGACCCCTGCGACAACAAATATCATATTCCTTCCCATACGATCCTGAGGGTAAATTCCCTGCATACATATGGCAGACCTGGAAAGTCACTCCTGCTTCAGGAGACTTCAACGAGGAATGGAGACCAGCAGAGGCCTCTTGGACAGAGCTGCACCCAAGCTTCGTGCACGAGGTCATTACCGATTCTGTCGCCTCAAATTTGATCAAGCACTTCTACGCAAGCATTCCTGAGATTGTCCAAGCATACGAATCTCTGCCTGAGCCCGTGCTGAAGGCTGACTTCTTCCGATATCTGATCCTGCTCGCAAGAGGCGGCATCTACTCCGACATCGATACAACCGCGCTCAAGTCTGCCGTCGAGTGGGTGCCTGCAGAGGTCCCGCGGAGTAGCTACGGCTTGGTGATTGGCATCGAGGCAGATCCCGACCGACCAGATTGGCATGACTGGTATTCGCGGAGGATCCAGTTCTGCCAGTGGACCATCCAAAGCAAGCCTGGCCACCCTGTGCTCGTCGACATCGTCGCTACCATCACCGAAGAGACTTTGCGACGCAAGAAGGCCGGCGAACTGGACCGAAAGCATATCAAGAGTGTCGTGGAATTTACTGGTCCTGCAGTCTGGACAGACACCATCTTCAAATTCTTCAACAATCCCGAGTTCTTCGATATGACCACGAGCAAAGGCAACATCACCTGGCAACACTTCACAGGCATCACACAGGCCAAGAAGGTCGGCGATGTCGTTGTGCTTCCCATAACCTCATTCTCGCCTGGTGTGCAACAAATGGGTGCACAGGACATTGATGACCCAATGGCGTTCGTGCAGCACACGTTCGAAGGTGAGTGCTTTCTTTCGGCTGTAACAAGTTATTCCGGCGATGCTAATCAAATTGCAGGCACCTGGAAGCCTGAGAGCGAACGCCATATTGGAGAAAAAGATAAAGATAAGCAGTGAATGTTTCAACTATATCTGAGACATCGGAACCTGGCAAGCATCGCGTAAATCTCGCCATGACTTGCGACAAAAATCCCGCGACCCGAACAGGCGCCGAGAAAGTCGGCACCATGGCACCGACGCCTTCGACTGCGAAAGCACGGCGCCACTACAATAGAGCATGACAAAAACTGGGAATCATAGAGGTCGGATCCTATCACGTAGGATCCCACGCTATTTGGACGATTTTACTACACGAGACAAATCTCTCGTTTGGAGTTTCTGGAGAGGGAGAAGCGAACCTCCCGCTGGGCCTGGCATCACACATCGCTATTCAAGTGCTGAATAGCGCATTTGCTTGTTGTTTTCAAGACTTCTGCATCGGTGGCGTTGAGTTGGACTTCATATGTAACCATACGAAATGGCATACTGCAACACGCAGTAGCATTGCTCACGTTCGCTTCACAGTCTCGTTCGTGTTCTTTGGTAATGATGTCGACCGTCTTCGAGCCCAAAGCGTGACTAGGATCGAGGTGAGTGAGCAGTGTTTCTCATCCGCTCACAGATGTTTGCTGACGATTGTGGACACTGTCGCCTGGCTGGCAATTTGTCTTGCGTGAAAGGTCGCCTGCGAGTCTCTTGGCATGCTTGGTTGTGTCGCTCCAATCTGAACGTGCCGTGCCATTTCACCGCCTGGACCAATACTTTCAACACGGCGACAGCAAACTCGGACCCAGCTAAGATATACACAATCAGGGCTCACGATATTTCGCGTTCTGTGATGCGTTCAAGCAAGCCGTTTTCCTTCTCGATGAAATGTGGTCCGTGCACCATATCGCTGCTTCACTCTCCGTGATCACTCGCCAAGGCACGACCAACGACATCACGAGCTTTGATCATATCTTGATAGACCTTCGAAGACTAATATGGTAAGATTCAGCTGCCGGGTGCTCTTCTTTCTCGTGGCGGACACATCTTCTCCTTCCGGCACAAACAAAGGCAAGTTTTTTGGTCTATTGTCGGTATCCTATTGTCTGGCCTGAATACATCGCTCTATTATTCCGAAGTGGAAACTGCCATCGTGCAAACTTCGAATGAAAATCTCTTTCTTCCGTTCCTCCCAATCTCTGTATACACCAAAACATTCATGCACGTATGTCAGCAAGATGGCGACACTAATGCGCAGATTCTTGGCGGACAGCCTAACAGCAGTGAAGAACGTCTTCAGCCGCACCAGCTCACCCAATGCGGCAGCAAATGCCAACTCCAATGCCGATAAGCAGAGCACGCGCAGGACGCGACAACCAGCATCACCAGCACCACTTGCTGGCCCAAGAGTTATCTCTGGGCGAGTCCCCAGCTCGACACCTTCAAAACGACGGCGACCATGCCGCAACATCGAAGACTACAAATTCCGCCTTGAGAGACTCATTACCGGCATTGATAGCCTCGAGAATGTCGAGGAACTTCGCGATGAGCGACAATACCAAATTGCCGATATCATGATGATCTCCGATATCGACCCAACCGTCGACCAACGCATCGACACTCTCATTGAACAACAAGATCGTGCAGAAGTCCTCATCGACAAGCGACTGAAAATCCTACAGACAGACGCAGATGCTCTGGTACAGTCACTAGAACCAGACACCCCGACAGACCGGCCTCCACTCCTACCATTCTACCTCCGAAGCCAGCTCAAGACCTACGACCGTGCTAGGTCCATCTACCAGACCCAAGTCACCCAAACTTCAAACTCACAACATCACTTGGATAAAATCTCGGCGATTTTGCTTCAAGCGAACGAGCAGCAAGCCCGACATGGCTGGCTGTATACCCGCAGTTACATCGAGCGACTCCACGTGCGCAGAGCTGGAATCTGCAAGCAACGGAGAGTCGCGGAAAGCTGTCGGCAGAGATTTGCGCTCGAGCTGCGGAAGCTTTGCAAGAAGCATGTACCAAAGACTTTACAGGATGAAAATTTCCCGGGGCTTTTTTCGAATCGAATGGCTGGGGAGATGCGGAGGAGAGTTTGAAGGAATACAGTTGTTGGAGAAGCTAAAATGAGGATGGAAAGACGTGAAGTGAAAGATGGATGTCTGTGCAAAGACTGTCGTCTGTATGTAGTACCTCGTTTGATGGACTCAAATCAAAGGATGTAATGGGGGTGCTTCTTGGTGACGTTTTTCTTTACGTATCGCTCGTCGATATCACGACTTCGTCTGACAGTGTGGTAAGGGTAGCAACGCAGCAAGCACAGTGGTCCTTTCGGTACGGAGAGGGCGTGCGAGTGTCATCCCGATGGCGGAAGGGAAGGCAAAGCATCACAATTGATGCATACAGCTCACTGGCGAAAGCTCTATGGAAGCTACTTGCGTCAGTTCGTCATGAAAAGGTGCCCGGGCAATACTGTGAACGGCCCTTTTTGGTGCATGGTGTTGGTGAACAGAGCGAATTGTCACTTGTATCGATCGAGCTCCTATAATATCCAGAGAATTGGACTCTTTCCGATATTAGCTATGAGATTTTGTCATTGATGGGACGGGTTGAAGTGCTAAGAAATATAGACAAGGCTGCCGCAGGGTGCCACTGGCTTGCGCGCAAGTGAATGCGACTTTTGATGGTTGACCCACTATTCAACGTCAGTGCAGAGCTCTGTTGTGGCATGATGCAAAAGCTGCTCTTCAGTTAATCACTTGCGAGCACGCTAGCCCTACTACTCTAGACGACATTCTGTTCTTGATTTCGAATTGTACACGTGCAACACCGCCACAGCTTTGGATACTGTCGTCCAGGAGAATCCATGGTCGATCGTTGGTGGCCAGCGATTCTGCCTTGCACGATCTTCTGACTTGGGTTGCGCTCGAAAATCTACTCCGGGTTCGTGGCAGCATCGTTCTCGCTCATGTTTCGCACAGGCGCGTCAAAGACTTTGCCGGGATTCATCAGCCACCTGTCGGCACTGTTAGCCACAGCAATGTCAATTGCGAAAATGTGCTACTTGCTTCGGATCCACTGATCTCTTGAGCGCTCGCATCACATCGATGGTTGCGACACCAAGCTCGTCCACAAGACCATCCTGGGTAGTATATCAGCATCACGTCACGTCTCAAAGCAGCCCAAAAGCAGGCTCACCTTCTTGCCGATGCCTATCGCATGCTCGCCAGACACGGTACCTTCCATCTTAAGGGCTCGATGCATCATATCATGGACGACCTTTGAGACAGCAGCCTTTTGAGAAGGATCCTTTGGATCGTAGAACATAGCCGCGTGGAAGTTTCCATCACCTACATGACCGAGGACGCTTGCAAATAGGCCAAGTCTGCTGCAATCCTGTTTGGAGAGTTCTACCATCAGATTAGTCAAGGTCGACGCGTGTCTTTCAACTCTTCGAAAGACTCACCAATGATTTCCGCAAGCCGTGACAGGGGGACAGCAACATCTGTTGACCAAATTTCGGTGCCCTCAGGCTTATTGCTGACCATCATGAACAATGCCTCCTTGCGAGCAGCCCAAAGATCGTACTCGTCCTGTTTGGACTTGGCGAAGATAAAATCTCTAGCATTGTGCGGCTTGATCAAGGTGCGCACCCGAGAGATGTCGCTCTTGATGGCATCTGTAGTCCCACTGAACTTCAGGAAAAGGGTTGGTTCTTCTTGCCACTTGCGCCTTCGCACTGCCTCGCTGCCATATTTATTGACAATCTGCATCTGCAATTCGTCCATGATCTCTAAGGCTGCAAGCTGAGTCCCAGATCGGATGATGGCGGATGCAGCTAACGCAGCATCTCGGATGGAAGGAAAGCTGACGACCGCAACACTGGTGTCTTGAGGAATCGGCGCGAGCTTCAGGGTCACTTCTGTGACCATTCCAAGTGTGCCCTCGGCCCCGACGAAGAGAGACGTAAGGTTGTATCCAGCAGAGTTCTTCCTGGGTCTTCTCCTGGTTTTGATGATGCGTCCATCAGCAAGCACGACAGTCAGGTTGATCACCTAGGCACGGTATGTCAACAGAACGGCCAATAAAGCGCGGCAGCGAGCTTACCCAATCCTTCATAGTACCATATCTCATCGCGTTCGTGCCTGAACAGTTAGTCGCGACCATTCCTCCAATTTGTGCCGTCGGGGAAGGATCAAGTGGGAGAAAAAGACCAGCATTTGCAATCTTGTTATTCAGATCAACCCAATTCACGCCCGGCTGCAGCGTGACATCCATGTCTTCTGGGCGAAATCGAATGATATGATCCATATGAGTGAAGTCGACACAAATGCCAGAGTGTGGCGAGCTAAAGTTGCCCTCTATAGAACTGCCTGCGCCGAAAGGTACCATAGGCACATTGTGCTTATTACAGATTCGCGCGACAGCAGCGACTTCTCCGGTGAACTTCGGATATACGACCGCGACGGGACGTTCACTGGTATTCGAAGTGCTCCAATCTGAGCGACCATGGTGTTCGATCACATCCTCATCGAAGCTTACAGCGTCTTCTCCCAGGATATCCGAGATCTCTTTCGCTGCCTGACATTGGATGAGTATGCAAACAGGATGCGAATGATGGAGAGATATTTACACACCGCCAGCATCTGCGATCTGTTCGCATAGGTGATTTTGGGAGTGCCATCCGCCCTCCATTCAAGATATTCATGCGCTATAAAGCCGATGATGAGTCCTTGAATGCCGATCACCCAGCGCGGGGTGCTGTAATGCCCATAGTTGATGAACGCTCGCCGGACGGGATGGATGAACCTCTTCGCTCGTATCGCTGCTCCTGCTCCGTATCCTGCACGGAACGTCGCTCTAGTACCGAACATACTTCAGGCTGTGAAGAAAACGACGAGCCGATCAAGAGCCAAGATACCGCAGACTGTGTGTACTGTGCTGCCGGAGTAACCGTGCCCACCCCGCGAATTTCATAGAATTCGCGAAACCACTATAGATTGTTAGCAATTCGAACCATATCAAACCAACCAACGCGTTTCCAATACCGCAAACCATGTCGTCGTACTCCTAGCGGTATAGACGGTCCCAGGTGTTGTTTTAGCGTTCTAATAGCACTATTATCGGGTTAGAAACACGCGCAGCTAACCCGCTAGCAAATACCTCCTAATTAGATTACTTTTATATAGGATCTATAGGCAGAAGGCTACTCTAATCGCAGTGTCTCTAGGAAGACGCATATTAGTCGCCGCGCTATTAACTCTTTAAGGATTAATATTATATTATTTAGCGAGCCGTACCTATAATAGGCGAAGAAAGAACCTTCTTAGAAGCTAACTAAGGCGTAAGAACTACGTGTTCTCGAATACCTACGCGATCGACCGACTTCGTACTATTCCGAGACTATATAGTTTATTTACGACGAGTTTAACATTATTATATCCGAGACGACTGTAAGCGACATCCTTAAACGCTATAACTTCTCGAAGAAGAAGGCTTAGCGCAAGGCGCTCGAATAGAGCTACGAGTTGCGCGAGAACTAGTATATACTATAGAAAGGGATGCTAATTGTTATAGTAGCTGCCTAGAAAGCACCGACAAGTCCTACAAGCTAGCCGCTATACTATAAAGTAATGTCGGATTTAAGTTGCCTTAGTAGTAGGGGCCCCTAGCGAAGCAGGTCGCCTAGTTAGCCTAGGTCGCCTAGTACGCCTAGTACGCCTAGTACGCCTAGTACGCCTAGTACGCCTAGTACGCCTAGTACGCCTAGTACGCCTAGGTCGCCTACTTAGCCGTATAACGTAACATCTTAGGGACTCCCGCGGAGGCCGTATATAGTAGAACAATACGTTATATATTAATATACGAACGACGGGACTGCACTAAACTACGCGTACGCATATACGGACGATAGTAAGCGAGACATATAGAGTCGTAGGACAGATCCGAGTAGTAGGAAGGAACCGGAAGGCAGGGAAGAGCTAGGAGAAATATGTTTACTTAAGAGCGGTTAAACGAGTTCGCGCATACGCGCTACGCTAGTTAGCTAGGAGATAAAGGCGCTGCGAGACAGCGGACAAGTAGGATATACGTACTTACGCTTACGCGTCGGACGCGCTAGACGGCCGTAGGGCGGAATACTAAGGAAGGGGCTCTCCCTCTAAGGTACCCTTCTTCCTTTCTTCGCAGTTCGTCTTATATAGATAGTAGCTATATTAATTTAGTACTCCCTTTAGTTTAGTTTAAAGTTTCGTGCACATTCTTACTGCTTAGCTACTAACCCTTATATTACGAACTGCCTTAAAAAACGCCTCTATTAAGATAGACACGCCTAACGAATAGATTCAAAACACAAGACCTAACGACGTACCCGATTTTTCAAGCTTAGTATAGAATGAAATCCCCGCTACGCGCGAACAGCTAGATTACGCCTACGCTACCGACCCGGAACTACTCGTCAACCTGCTTAAGGCTTATAAAGATACTACTCGTTTCCTCTCGGTCTCCCGTACTAGCCTTAGTACGGCTCTTAGCGACGCGAATGCTTCTATCGCGGAAAAAGAAGACGAGGTAGGCCGCCTCTAGTCGTAGCTCGCCTCTACTCGCCTAGGCGCCGCGGCACCCGCTTCTTACCTATTTATACCTACTTCGAATAAGAGTAAGAAGCTAAGCGACCCCGAACGCTTTACCGGCAAGCGTAAAGTATACGAAGAATTTAAGATATAGGTTAAGATCCGCTTTCTCGCTAACGCCGACTACTATCCGACTAAAGCTTTAAAGACCGGATTTATGTTTTCTCTACTCGGTAGCTCCGCCCTCGATTCCTGCCGCAGCCTCTTAGAAAATGTAGAAACAACTATAACGGCTACTATCTAGAAGGCCCTCGACGCTAGTTTCGGCGACCCCGACTGTAAGCAAACTGCGCGCCTAAACTTAGATAAACTCAAGCAAGCAAACAAGACCTACTAAGAGTACTATACCGCCTTCTAATACGAGATTAGGTACGCCGAATACCCCCCGGACGTCGCTAAGTAGATCTTAGTGCGCGGCCTTAGCGAAGAAATAATACTATAAGTCCGCGATAAGGATACGGAGAATCTAAACATTACCGAACTATACGCCTTGCTTACGCGTATCGACAATACGACTCGAAACTTCGCGAAAATCATCGCTAACCGCGGAGGCGCCCGTACGAATACCGGTCGCTTTACGTCGCCGTTCGCTACGCTACCGTCGAAGTTATAGACAGCTTAGACGCCGGCTTTAGTACTAGCTCCGGCTATAGCCCTAATACCGCTAGGCGCCTAGCCTGCCGCCGATCCGATAGATTTAAGCGCTGCCTCGCTCGGCGCCCGTCTACGCGCGCCCCTAGTAAATAGTAAGCTTTCGGAAGAAGAGAAGCAGCGTCGCCGTACGGTAGGAGAATATATCTACTGCGGAGTAAAAGGATACATTGCTCGCCTCTACCCGTCTCTCGTCGGCCGGCTAAATACGCTAACGATATAGCGAGTCGCCGCCGCGAATGTTACGACTCTAGATACGCCTTTACCGGCTAGCGCTGCTCCGAGCGGCTAGGGAAAAGCTTGAACCTTATATATAGTCGCTTATAAGGTTTATTCGTTCTAAAACTAAGAGTATCTGCTACTACCTTCCCTTTCTCTAGCTCGGCTATAGAGAAAGAGTTAGTCTACTAGCCTTTCGTAGTAGAAACGTTAATAGGAAATTAAAAGAAATCATTAAAAACTGTAGCTCTTATTAACAACGGCGCAACCGGCTACTCGTTTATAGATTACGACTATGCGAGAGAGCTCGGCTTAACGTTCTAAGACCTTACGTACGCTCGGGAGTTGGAAATGTTTAACGGTACGACCGCGGCCGCCGGCAAGGTAACCTAGATCTGCTACTTATCTATTACTATCGGCCCGTATACCGAACATATTATGTTTTTCCTTACGAAACTCCCGAAGACTTACCCCGTTATTCTTAGTCTTCCTTAGCTTAAAAAGCATAACCCGGTTATCGACTAGGCCTCCGAATCTCTATCCTTTACGAGCAAGCATTACGCTAAGCACTGCTTTAACGAATCTAGTTCTACCTCCGATACTCCCCGAGATCGTACTGTATTCGCTATTAGCGCGGCTACCTTCTCGCGTCTTGCCCGCGATAAACGCACTTAGATCTTCGCTATAACAATATAGGATATCGAGAAGGCTATCCGAAAGTTCGACGAAGAACTAACGGATCTAAGAACGAAACTACCGAAGGAGTATTAGCACCGACTCTACTAGTTTTCGAAGAAGAACGCCGATATTCTGCTACCGTACCGGCTAGGTGTCGACTATAAAATCGAGCTAATCGACGGTAAGCCGCCGCCGTACGGCCCTCTCTACTCGATATCTCGAGACGAGCTCCTCGTACTAAAGAAATACCTTAAAGACAACCTATAAAAGGGCTTTATCCGCCCTAGTTCCTCCGAAGTAGCCGTACTAGTTATGTTTGCCCGGAAACCTAGCGGAGGTCTCCGTTTCTACGTAGACTACCGGGGCCTTAACGCGTTAACGAAAAAGAACCGCTACCTAATCCCTCTCGTAAACGAAACGCTCGAACGCCTTTCGAAGGCTCGCTAGTTTACTAAGCTCGACGTAATCGCCGCCTTTAACGCGATCCGTATTACCGAGGGAGACGAATAGTTAATAGCCTTCCGGACCCGTTACGGCCTTTTTGAATACCTAGTCTTGCCGTTCGGGCTCTGTAACGGACCTAGTACGTTCTAATCATATATTAACGATACGCTTAAAGAATTCCTAGACGCCTTCGTCTTAGCGTATATAGACGACATCCTAATTTATAGCAAAACGAAAGCGGAACACTACGAACACATCGAAAAGGTACTCGAGAAACTCGTAGAAGCTAGACTATATATCGACATCGACAAGTACGAATTCTATAAGCAAGAGGTGAAATTCCTCGGCCTTATTGTCTCTTTAGAAGGTATTCGAATAGATCCCGGCAAGATCGAAGCCGTTCTAAACTAGGGAGTGCTACGAAACGTAAAAGAAGTCTAGGGCTTCCTCGGTTTTGCTAACTTCTACCGGAGATTTATACGGAATTTCAGCGGAATCGCCCGTTTACTTACGGCACTTACGCGGAAAGACGTCAAATTTGAATAGTTACCGGCCTATTAAGAAGCCTTCGACTAGTTACGGTAAAGTTTTACGACCGTACCGATCCTATAGTACTTCGACTTCGATAAAGAAACGCGCTTAGAAACCGATGCTTCCGACGGTATAACTAGCGCCGTTCTCCTTTAACGAACGACCCCGGAAGATGCGTAGCTACCCGTAGCCTACCTCTCTAAGAAAATGTCCTCCGCGGAATGCAATTACGATATCTACGACAAGGAGCTCCTCGCAATCGTTAAGGCTTTCGAAGAATAGCGTCCGGAACTCGAAGGTTCTAAGTTACCGATCTAGGTTAGCTCGGATTATAAGAACCTTATCTACTTTCTTAAGAGCAAAATCCTTAGCCGTAGGCAGGTACGCTAGAGTAAGTTTCTTTCCCGGTTTAACTTCGTTATTTAGTATACGCCCGGCAAAGCAAACTTATAGGCCGACGTACTTACGAGGCGCAACGGAGACTCGCCTTTAGATCGAGGTCCGTAGCGTAAAGAACAGTCTATCCTTAAGGAGTATAACCTTAGCTAGGAACTGTACGAGCTCCTCGGAGACGACTTTACCGGCCTAGAGCCTCTCGTAGCATCCTTTGTACTAATAGCCGCTCCCGCCTTTCTCGGAGACGACGATAGCTCGGACGACGAAGATACGAGTTTAGAAAGCTTAGATAGCGACTAGGAAAGCGAAGAGGAAGCATAGGACCTCCTCGAACCTACCTAGCTCGAATAGCAGCTTACGATAGCATATGCCGAAGACGCTTTTACTAAAGGTCTAATTCAAGCTTTATAGAACGAGGAGAGGTTATACGAGAATATTTCTCTCTCGGAGTACGAGCTCCGTAGAACTCTACCGCGAGCACCCTATACAACATTTAGAGATGCCCTCTACGTCCCGGATTTCGAAGATTTACGCGACTAGATTATACGTTCCGCTTATAACCCTCTCGGAATAGTACATCCCGGTCGAGCTAAGATATTATCTTAGCTCCGGAAGTAGTACTACTAGCCTAATCTATACCGGGATATCGACCGATTCGTTAAGAACTACGTAGTATACCGTAGAGCGAAAGCAGACACGCGTAAGCCGCAAGGGCTGCTAAAACCTCTTAAAGTCCCTCTACGACTATAGCAATACATTTCAATAGATTTTATTATAGGCCTACCGAAAGGATCCGATTTTAACGGCCTCTAGTTTCAAAATATGCTAGTCGTAGTTTGCCGCCTTACGAAACGTAAGAAGGTATTAAATGCCCGTAGCCTAACCGCAAAGAATACGGCTTAGGTCTTCTACCGGGACGTATAGAAAGATATAGGCCTACCTGAATTAATTGTATCTAATCGCGGCCCGAATTTCGTTGCCCGTTTCTAGAAGCGCCTCTACGAACGATTAAAAATTCAAGCGCGCCTTTCAACGGCTTACTACCCGCAGACCGACGGGCAAACCGAACGGGCTAACGCGCAGATCGAGCAAATTATTAGGTGCTTCTACAATTACTACTAAAACGACTAGCTAAGATTGACGCCTTCTATTGAATTTGCTATTAACAATTGGGAGTCGGCTACAACTTAGACTACGCCGTTCTACGCCTCTACTAGATTTTACCCTCGAACCGGTATAGAACCGATAGAGATCGAACTAGAGCCCCCGGCAAACGATCCGGAAAGAGACGCCGATGCCTTCGCTCTTTAAATAGCCTAGACCTACTAAGAGCTCTAGGACGAGATAAGGTATGCCTAAGAAGTGTACGAGCACTATACTAATTAGCGTAGACGCGCCGCGCTAGATTACTAAGTCGGAGATTACGTCTACCTCGACTTACGATATATTAGAACTAACCGACCTTCGAAAAAGCTCGACTAGAAAAATCTAGGACCCTTCCGAATTATAAAGAAAATCGGCATATACGTATACGAACTAGATCTCCTAGAAAATCTTAACATTTACCCGGTTAAACACGTTGTTAACCTAAGAACCGCCGGAGAAGTCGCGGACCCCGAAGACATCCCGCCGATACCGGAAGCTACCGAGGCTACCGATTAGGCCGAAGACGAGCTAGAATCTGCCTTAGGTACAGTACGGGCGATTATCGGATAGAGCTTTAGTAACACAAATTTCGGAAATCTTAACCCTCCCGGGCCGTAGGGAGAGGTATAATAGGAGGGGTACTTAGACGAGGACACGACCTAGGAACCTCTACGCTATATTATCTTCGCCCGCGAAGCAATCGAGGAATTCCTACGAGACTATACCGACTATACGACAATAGAAGGAGCTGTCCCGGAACATTTTCTCCGAGAAGCGTACGAATAGAATTTAGATTAAGGTCTCCGACCCGAACTAGGACAAGAACACTAGCACCTATTATATACGGACCTCCTTTAGCGTCGTAGGAACTCCGCGCAGAACGAGGGGGGGGCTACTGTTATAGTAGCTGCCTAGAAAGCACCGACAAGTCCTATAAGCTAGCCGCTATACTATAAAGTGATGTCGGATTTGAGTTGCCTTAGCAGTAGGGGCCCCTAGCGAAGCAGGTCGCCTAGTTAGCCTAGGTCGCCTAGTACGCCTAGTACGCCTAGTACGCCTAGTACGCCTAGTACGCCTAGTACGCCTAGTACGCCTAGTACGCCTAGGTCGCCTACTTAGCCGCATAACGTAACATCTTAGGGACTCCCGCGGAGGCCGTATATAGCAGAACAATACGTTATACATTAATACACGAACGACGGGACTGCACCAAACTACGCGCACGTATATACGGACGACAGTAAGCGAGATATACAGAGTCGTAGGACAGATCCGAGTAGTAAGAAGGAACCGGAAGGTAGGGAAGAGCTAGGAGAAACATATTTGCTTAAGAGCGGTTAAACGAGTTCGCGTACGCGCGCTACGCTAGTTGGCTAGGAGACAAAGGCGCTGCGAGATAGCGGACAAGTAGGATATGCGTGCTTACGCTTACGCGTCGGACGCGCTAGACGGCCGTAGGGCGGAATACTAAGGAAGGGGCTCTCCCTCTAAGGCACCCTTCTTCCTTTCTTCGCAGTTCGTCTTATACAGATAGCAGCTATATTGATTTAGTGCTCCCTTCAGTTTAGTTTAAAGTTTCGTGCACATTCTCACTGCTTAGCTACTAACCCTTACACTAATAGGTCGTATCTACTATGTCGACGAGTCTAGTTTAAACGAGCGTACTAGATAGCGGAAATATAGCTATTCTAAAGTTAATACTCCTTATAAAGATATCGGCGGCTCGAAGAGGTTAAAGAGATAGTCTATACTACCTGCTATAACAAGTAAGGGTTATCTAGACGATTACCTTATCTACTAAGGCTCTATTAAAGCCGTAGACTTCGAAGACTAGCTAGAGTTGTTTATACTACCTCGACTAGAAAGGGGCATGTTTCTCGCAATAGACAATGCCTCGATATACTATACTCTACGCGTTTAAGACCTATATAATAGCTTTAGCATTTACCTACGTTACTTGCCGCTATACTTACTAGACTTCAATCCTATCGAGATGTCCTTTAACTCGCTTAAGGCATAGATTAGGCGCAATATAGACCTCGTAAAGGCATACGAGACATTCGGTCTATTCCTTTAATATGCTATAGAACAGGTTAATATAGTATCGTATACGAAAGCGTAGTTTTAGGCCTCTAGGTACCGATATTAATCGAATCTCCGATTAAAATATATCCGGTATTCGTAGGTCTACCTTATATACTCGGCGGTTCGCTAGACAAGCAAACGCTTACCAATTTATTAGACAAAGTCGTGCTAAGACAAACCCTCTGTTATCGCATACTAATTTCGACTACCGCCGGCGTAGTATTAAGGAGATCTCGTCGCCTTAAACTCGATCGGCTTCTACTCGGCTTCGCTCGGCTTCGCTCGGAGTTAGTAAAGCCGTATCCCCTTTAGCATTTCTAGCTTGTATACAACTATTAGAACACAACAACAATATATAATATTTATTACACAATAATTATTTCTCGACAGTATACGTATATAATAAGGCTATCTCTTTTTTTTAGTATTTTTCTACGGTATAGTATTATATAGAAACTCTATGAATCTTAAAGCCGTCTATCCTTTATATACTTCCGCCCCGCTTAGCGGAAATACTCCTATTGCCCTTCTTTAAAGCCTAGTTTATACTACTTTCCTTTTGTTATACCGATATATCTTAACAACCTAAGCTCCCGGTCCTTAAACACTCGCTCTATATACTCTAGGTCTTCTAATCGATGGCTCTAATATATCCTTTAACGTAGCTAGGCAAAGAACTCGTAGATTTAGTCTACTAGGTCTACCTATTCTGCTTCCGGTTGTAAGCTACGTAGTAGACTCGAAGGCAACTGTTCCTTTACTATCGTAGAGCTAGGTATATAGTTATTTACCGTCACGCCGCCGCTATTAAATCCACTATTAGCCTTTGCGCTCTTCGCACTTTAAGCGAATAGATTGCGAGCCGAGTTACTTATATAGCGCTGCTTATAGCGCTATATCTTATTAATAAGTAAAGAGCCTAGATCTATAATAGTTAGGTCGCCTCTCGCTATTCTAGCCGCCTACGCTATAGCTATCTCTTTATAGATTAAGCAGTAAGAAGTATCTAGGTTAGAGCCGTTATAATAGCAATACTAACTATACTAGTTATAGGTTGTCTTCTTATACGCCTATACGCGCTTTATTATCTCTCGATAGTCGCTATTATCTTCCTTACGAAGCTCCTTAATTGTTAGCGTTTGCCGTAGATTGCTAGCTTCTTTTTCTAACTCGAGACGACGCTGCCGACGCACTTTATCTAACTGCCGCTAAGTCGCAGTTACTCTCTAAGAGCCGCCTAGAGTTAGTCGCTATTACTACTATCTCGCTCGCTACTATGTAGGCGTCTATAGCGGCTTTAGATTAATTACTATTATATCTAGAAGCATAGTAAGGCCTTGCTTATTAGCACTATACTAATCGTCGAGTTAATCTAGAATAGCGAGCTAGGCCGAGTCTTGTTCTCGTTTATCGCTACCGACACTTATCGAGAAGATATCTCGCTATCGAAGACTATTATACGAGCACTTAACGATAATCTCTCGACAGTCGTACTTGTCTTCCTTACTACTATACTACTTATCGTATACTTCGAGGAAGTTGCGCTAGGGCTCGAAGCTAGACACTCGCCGTACGCGTAGTTAACAATCTCTACGTAGGCGTTCTTTACCGTAGGATATATATACTAGCGCGCGGAAGTTATACTTAATCTCGGCTTCTTGCTACGCTTTAGCGTCCTTATTGTCTTTATTAACCCTCTCTTTATTATCGGCTCTAGGAGGCACGACTTCTTCTATTTCGTCGTCTTCTATAGGCGCTTCTTCTTAACCCTCCGGATAACCGCTAGCTTCTAGCAATTAGTCGTCTATTTGCGACTGCTAATCGATAGTAGGCTCCTTACTATTCTGCCGCTTCTTTAAGGCACTCGCTACGGCGCGTTTACGCTTCTTCGGGTTAGTAGCAGACTGCGCTTCTACTATTATAGCGGCGGACTCTGCGGCCTCTTTAGCCTTACTAGACGCGTTAGGTTTACGGCGGGGAGGCATTGTTTAGTTATTAGTACTAAATCGACGGCAGGCTCGAGAAATGCCTCCTTCTTAACCCTACGCGTTACTACTAGAGCGAGAAGTGCGAGAAGTATAGCATTCAATTCGGCTTTACTAACAAATTACTAGGAGACGCGAATCGCGCGGCATACGTAAGGTAGGTACGGTTACTCCGGCACGGTAATCTCAATTTCAAAAACCCCGGGCTTTTTAGCCGCAGGGTAGCTAATAGTACCCCTATGTGTTCTACTACACTAATTCTACTACTACTCCCGGCATACTACACTAATAAATTCCATTAATTTCCTAATAAATACTATAAGCTCGCCGCTTTATTTTAATATAGATATCGACCTAATTAGTAGTATTGTTATTACGTAGGAATATAGCATAGATAATAGAGCGCATAGCTAGTTACTAAGCAGACCCGCTAAACACCTATTTTTAGCTTTCTTAGCATTCTACGGTCGGTCTAGTAGACTAATATATACTATAATCGCAAAAGTCTAAGTTAATATCTAATCTAAGAAGAATCTTTATCGCTATTACCTCTACTATAAGGTATAGTTGCGTAGAACTAGACTAAATTGCCCGACTTATCGCAAATCTATATAGTTCCTCTACCTCTAATTCTAGAAGAAATACTACTACTAAGCGACGCCTCGATATACGATAATACTAGCGATTTAATAGCTACGGACGAAGGACTAATATATACTAGAAGAGATCTAGTAGATATTGCCTTATTATAGGACGTAAGAAGGTAGACTAGAAGGACGAGAAGTTAGGCTCGAAGCTAACCTCGAGAACTACCGTAATATACTCTATAATACGCTCTATAAACCCTACTACTTCCCTCTATAGTACCTAAGAAGCGTACGCCGAAGAGCGCCGAGGATGCTTATTTACTAGTAAAACAGCTAGAAGCGGAGGTTGCCGCTGCTTTAGTTAGTAGCTAGTCTACGAGCAAAAGGAGGACTTTACGGGTAGGTTTAATAGCGAGTGCCTCGAAGAAGGCAAAGAAGGTCTAATTTAAGGCAACTAAGGTTGCTAAGACCTAGCAAAGTAATATCGGCTTACTAATAAGTAATACTTTACTACTAGGTAGATAGGAAAGTAGATAGGAAGGTAGATAAGAAGGTAGACAAGAAGGTAGATAAGAAGGTAGATAAGAAGGTAGATAAGAAGGTAGACAAGAAGGTAGACAAGAAGGTAGACAAGAAGGTAGACAAGAAGGTAGATAAGAAAGTAGACAAGAAGGTAGACAAGAAGGTAGATAAGAAGGAGAGGAACTATATACTAAAGAGGTTACTATTATATAGGTTACGAAGAGGGTTAGGAAGCCCCTAAAGAAGGCTATTATTAAAGAAGCTATACCGAAGCCGACTAAGAAGAAGAAGCCTTCTTCTTCTTCTTTAAAGCCTTCTAAGACTGCTTCTTCTACTACTATAGAAGCTACCCCTTTAGTAAACAAGAAGCCTTTACTAGAGCCGGACGCTATTAATCTCGAGCTATAGCTCTACTTTAACCGTAAAGACCTTAGTAAGGACTATAGCATTATAAGCTATAGCGCTACTAGTATTCGACGATTGATTAACGCTACTAAGACTACTATAATAGCTTATACTATAGTAAAGGGCTTTAACTATTGCCTAGTCCGCCGCTATTGTAAGATACAGGCCTTATTACTAAAGAATAGCAAGCTACAATCTAAGGACTTCCTTATAACCGGAGGCTAGCAAGAATAGATAGGCAAAGGTAATAATATTATTAAATACTTCCGCTAGATAAAGCCTCTTAGTATTTAGGTCCTTCTTACTAAATACTAGAGCTATAGAGCCGATATACTACTTTCTAAGCTAGGTCCGAAGATTAGCGATAAACTAGTAGTATAGCAACAGCTATCTTTACCGACTAAAGCCTCTTCTAATACTCCTAACCTACCTTCTAGTCTACTACCTCGAATAGCTAAAACAAGCAAGAAGAAGGATACTAATAAGATTACCCTATAAGAGACCGATAACCGCTTGCTTTAGTACGAGGCTATTCGCAAGGCCTATACTTATATAGACCTATAGTATACCCTTAGACGATAGGCTAATATTATAGGCTATTACGAGCTAATAGATCAACACTATAAGCTTATAGTACCAATTCTTAGCTTCTAGAGGGATTAAATAGCAATTAATAAGAAGTGCTTAGTAGAGGCACTAAATAAGAAGGTTATCGAGGAGATAATGCAGTACTATAAGGTAAAGTACCCCGAGAACGAGCAAGGCAAGGCTAGTAAGGGCAAGAATTAATAGCAGCTAGAGCCGTTAGTCTAACAGCAATACTACTATTATTATAGACCGCCTTAACCGCAACCGCCTATTAATCTATAGCCTTATTAGCCGCCGCCGCCGCTATACTATTATTAGCCGCCGTAATAAGGCGCTCTACGGTTAAGTCTATCTATTACAGACGACGAGACCGAGATAGCTGTACTTATTGTCTACTATCGCTAGCTTCGTACTCGCTTTCTAGCTATAGCCGTCTCTATAAGAGACGCTTAAAGGTAGATAGTTAAGGAAGATTAGTGCCTACAAATAGTTAAGAACCTAGCGAAGTTTAAGGAGTTAAAGGCTAACGACGTGTCTACTAATAGTGCTAGGTTTAGGCTCGAGTCTAAGGTAAATAGGTTCTTAAAGGAATATAGGGCGAGTCGTATTCTAGCTAATATATCGAGTCTACTAGAGGGTATAGTCGAAGAAGGGGAAGCTATAGCAAGCTAAGGAGGATAGCTTTCCGATCGCAATATAGTACTACTACTATATAAGATATAGGTACGAAAATAATAGCTAAGTTAGTCTATATATGTTACGGCAGGGACGGTACGCTAGCTAAGCCTAGTATATACTTTCTATAGAACCGTAGATACTTACCCTAATACTATACTATTGCCTAACTACTAATCGTCCCTCGTATAACAATTAGTAGCTTCGCTTTAGTTAGATCTAGATCCGTTCGAATAGTATCCGAGTACTAGACGAACGGGTACCTTAAAAAAACTAAAAAAACGCGACCGTGAGGTCCTATACTAGCGGTACCGACCTACCTACCTAACTATAACAACTACCTACGCTCGATACCGAGACGATTACGACAGTCCTCTAAATTCCGCATATTATCTTCCGTATATATATAGCTATATACCGATAGCCCTCTAATCGACGGCGCCCTATAGCCCTCTAATCGCTAGACTAGGCGGCCCGCCTTCCTTATCTAGGTTTGTTTACTCTATACTAGCACCTACCGAAGCAGGCACCGGTCGAGGTAAGAGCCTATAAGCACCCTAACAGTTTCCCGAATTTAGTCTAGTTCCTTAACTCTATACTTATCCTATATTTTTACAAGATTACCGAGCCTACGCTTATTCTACAAATACGCTAGCTTCCGTACGCCCCGATTTAGACGCCTACTCGTTAAACATCGCTTTTTGCTTTAAGGAGTTCTTAGCTAACGCCGGTTACGCTAAGTTAGTGCACTAGAAGCAAAGAGACCCGCTTATAGCAGTCGTTACGAAAATTACTACGTATTATTAGCCCCTAGAAGAATATATACTACGAAAACTCTCGGACACTAGAGGCGGTACTACCCTCGGTTTCTCTTAGAATTAGGCAGTTAACTGCTCTTTAGTTATAGTAGCAGCGAAGACGCTACTTGCTCTCTATAACGAACTTGTAGTTTTAGACACGATAGGACCTAACGACTTAGCGGCTCCTACTCCGGAACTAGCACTACCCTCTCTAGATATAGTAGTGCCCGCAAGTCCGGATACTAGTCTATAGCTACGTCGCCGTCGGACGATTTTAGTAGCTAGTACGCGACGTGTTATATACGTACGCTATAGGTCCTTACTAATTGTTTTTCCCCTAGGTCTACGAGAACTTAGTGCCTTAGAGCTGTTACCTATAAGCAGTCCTAATTTGTCCTTACCGGTTTTAGTCGGCCCTAAGCAGTAGAGTCCTAAATAGTAAGGTCCTAAGCAATATAGTCCTAAGCCCGAGTACTAGGATACGGAGTAGCGGAGTCCTAAGTAGCAAGCTCCGGAGCGAGAGAGCCCTAAGCCCGAATAGTAGGAGCTCCCGGCTCTAAGTAGTCTAGAGTCCTCTCTACTAGCTCCTAAGCTTTAGTAATAAGATACTTAGTAGCGAGGACCCCGACGATAAGAGTAAGAGCTACTACTCCCTCCCGTATCGGCTAAGAATATAGTCGATATGTCTTAAGATATAGACCTAGATACCTAGCGTATAGACTTAGTATATATAGAGCCTAGTATAGAGCGTAACCCGCCTCCTCGCTAGTAGCGCTATAATAGATTAGTCGACGCTTTCCTAGGTATAGAGGCTAGACGCCTAGTCGCGGACCGCTAGCGAGTATATAACGCTAGCGTAGGACTATCCTCCTAAAACTAGCGCAACGGCAAGTAGCTAGCCTACGACAACCTATAGCCTTAACGCCTACGAGAGGGCGTACTACGCGAAGTCCTAGCTCGCGAGAACTAGAACGCCGCTAGCGCTAACGCGGCCGCTAAAGACGCTAACGGCGAAATCCTAAACGCCGCTAACCTAGCCGTCCTATATAATAAGATACGCTAGCTGTTTAGACAACTATTAAATTAATAAGTTATCTAAACCTAGTAACTTAGGGATAAAATCTAGGACGAGATCGACTAGTTACGTTAAAGTATCCCTTCGAGCTTAGTATAAGATAGGCTAGACACTAGACGAGCTAAACGCCTCGCGCGGGCAGGTTTATATAAATAGGTCCCGTAGGAGTAGGTTCTATTAGCCCTACTACCTAATCTAGTCGAAGCCTAGCCTTATTAGTTATAGCGTAACGTGCAACGTAACGCCGAGGCTAGACAACGCCGCTATAGCTAAGGCGGTACTACTAGCGGAGGGCCTCTAAGCCCGAGCCCTAGCGACTCTAGTACCTATAGGGGGAACTTTAGCCCGCAAGGTTACAGTTTTAACTCTTACTATATAGACAATTTCCGCTTTACCCGCTCGCCCTATTATAGCCTATAGCGTTCCTAGCGCCTAGAGAGATTTAACCCTATAGATATCGGGTACTTCTATCTAGACGCACTATACGTAGACTCTAATAGCTAGGACATCTATACGTACGGCAATAAGGTTACCTTTACTTCGGTATACCTCTTTCTAGACGCCGCTTATAATTACGCCGTAGTTAATTACACTCGCACTATACGTACCTAGCTTACTAAGTGCCTACGTAGGGCCGTATAGTAATAGTTTATTTACGAGCTTATAAGTAATAATCGTAATACTATTCGCGGAGGAGAAGGCATTAAGCGTTAGTATAAGGCACTAAGGGACAAGTTTAGTAGATCTATTATCGAGGCCTAGGACAAGCTATACGCCGAATCTTATATAGTATAGAATATATGCAACTATAGGGTACTATTAGCTAGTAACCGGCCCTACACCTATAGGCTAGTTTTGAGCCTATATAAGAGGCCTCCTTCTATAGAGTAGACAGATTATTAACCTCGTATAGCACATTGTTTATATTACACTTCTATAATGCCTATGTTATAGGGCTCTAGTTATTAGCCTAAGCGACAGTCTCGTTATCCTATCTTGCTAAACATAGCTGCCTATATTGCTATAGGTTATGTTACCCTCGGTAGCCTATACTATTGCTATAAGTAGTAGTAGTAGTATTAGTTTCCGTCCTTTATTAGAGCCGAAGGTAGGGCTATCTCTTTATATCTAACAGGTTCGGGTGTATTAAAGGTAGTCTCTAGGCACGAATAGCTATAACCGAAGCGAGGGTACGATAAGAGCCTATAATACGGACGATACTAAAGTATCTTAAGGGGCCGTTACGACAAGTAGAGAAACCTCTTAACGAGGGCATCGCTTTAACCCCGAAAAGCTATAAACCCTTAGGACTATTACAGCTTAGAGCCTAGTCTATAACTATAGCTAGCTTCTAAGGACTCGGCTCCGGGTCGAAGACCTATTTAGCACCGCTTGCTCGAGATAAGCTACCGCCCGCCTAAGGAGGAGATAGATTAATTACCTATCGGCCTTGCTTAGTTTACTAAGACTATCTATACGATAGCAATTTCTAGATTACAGGTCGGATGCCTAGGCAGTTCCCCTATTAACCGGGTAGACTGTTTCGGGATTCGCTACCTCGTTCGGACAGTATTTAGCCTTCTACTAGAAAAAGAAGGTCCCCGCCCCCCCGCCTAGCTAAAGGAGATAACGATAGTTAGTAAAGTAGCTAGTTTCTAGGATCTAGGTGTAAATAGAGATTGCAGTTCCTTCCTCCGAGTAGCTTTTGTCTAAATTTACTAAATTGAAGCTCCTAGGGGTGTCTAGGCGACCCCTAGGAGGCTAAACTCTAATACTACCCCGGGGGTAATATTAGAAGAAAACAGCCTAGTACACTATTTTCTCGTATAGCAACATCGAAACAAACTAAACCTATAACATACACTAAAAACACTTTCCTATAGCATTTTATTTTAACTACTTTATAATAATCGAATAAGCTCTAGCGAAAGCGAGCATTACGAATTAGCGGAATCTTCGGAATCTAATAACCTACCGGACCCTATTAACGAAGAAATCAGGCGACGACTAGTTGTTATAAGCGCTATCGAACTAGGGGCTATCGAGCCTTCTACGCCTAAGGCTCTCTATAATATCGTTATAAAGATAATTTAAGGGCAAACTAACCTTCTCCGTTAGAATAGGCGTCGCCCGCTAGAGCCGGGAAGCAGTAGGAACCCTTTGTTTAAAGGGTAGAACGCTACGGCGCACGTAGAACGCTTTAAGGACAACTTAGCCGAGTATAGACTCGAAGAGGAGTCGGACTAGTACAAGGTCCGGTCCCTTACGAGGACTACTATTACTAAGCTTTACCGAACCCTTAGAACCCTAGTTAGCTACCTAGAAAAGGACGACAAGTCTAATGCCGACTAGGAGGTCTTTAAGTAGGCCTTTATAAGGGAGTATCGGGATCGCGATAGCTGTCGTATTAAAGGCAGTCGTACGTAGCTTAAGAACCTCTATATAGAGAGGCGTACCGAAGATAACGACCTAAAGGAGTACGTCCGCGAGTTTATTAAGTTAGCGGACGGCATCGACTAGTAGGACCTCGAGAATTCTTAGAGAACGAGGCTACTCCTTAAAGGGTTACTATAGTCTACGGCTAAGCGTATCTTCCGTCGCTACAAGCTTAGCGAAGCTAATTCCGAGACCTTTAGGAAGTATAAAGAGGTCCTAGAGGCTGTTAAGGACGACATTAACAGCTCCGCTAACGCAAAGAAGTTTATTTACGGCGAGGACCGGAATAACCTAGCCTAGGTAAGGAACGATACCTCGGGAACTAGAGGGCCTAAGTTTCTTCCTAAATCGCAAAGTAGTCCTAGTACCGTAACTCCTACTATTACTAAGCATTCTTAGGACGTTGCGGACTTAGCTAAATCCCTAGCCTAGCTTAACCTTAATACGAAAGCACTATAGCGAGTTAGGGAGGTCCTTAATGCTAGTATACTAAAGGATGTGCTACTAGTCTACTAGGTCTCCGATCCTAACTACCCTAAGGCCCCTTTAGTTAACGTCTATACTATACGGAAGATCTATTCTAACTTAGATAGCAAGTGCTAGATATACGGCGGTTTTAAATATATTTAATTAGACTACCCTATCTAGAAGGAGCTTCTTAAGAGGAAGCTCGTTATGCAAGTAAATAGTCGGTTCTACTATACCGATACCGGCGACAAGATTAACTTCGAGTAGGATCGTAGAGCTCCGAAGCTGCCTTAACTTAGGAGTCTTCTAGAGAAGAAGTATAGTAGCAAGATCGAGTTTAAGGACACTAGGAACAGTACCCTCGCCGCTATTGCTAAACGAGAAACTTAGAAGGTTAGGGCAAAACAGGTTAAGGAGCGGAGCAGTAATAGTACTACTAAGCCTATTAAAGTCAACTTTGTATCTTAGGACCCGGACGTAGTTACTAATGTTTACGCGGTTACTAAGAACAGTATAGATGTCTACGCTGCTATAAGGTCCCAAACTTAGTCGTCCTAAACCTAGTCCTAGGGCAAGGGTAAGAGCCCGTAGAACCCTACCCGCCCTAGTACGGCAGCCCCTACTAGGATACTTAAGAAGCAGGCAGCTAACAAGGCTAAGAAATAGCGAGAATTAGTCGCTAAGACTAAGACACTCTAGATAGCTAAAGACCGTGCAACCCGAGCTAGTATAGCTACTCCGGAGGTACTAGAAACTCTAGATGTCGATATAGAGGATGCTACTACCGACCTTAGTAGTACCCTAGGCCTAGCTAACCCGCCGGCCTATAAACGAAAGTTAGCCGACCTAAAGAGCTTTCGCTTTAATAGGTATATAAAGAAGTATAGCGCCGGGCCTACTAACTCTTACGATATAAAGGCAAATACTCTCTTCTAGGCTTTATAGTTCCTAGACCTCAAGTCTAACGTGTCTATAGGGGAGCTTCTAGTATACGGTTTGCCTACTAACCTGTTCTAGAGCCGGATTCCTAACGATGCTACCTTTATAAAAGACCTTACAGCCCTCCGACGTAAATAGGGGCGAGAGGACTATATCGACGTCTCTTCCCTATAGTTCCTTCCTAAATTTTTAGGGGCCTAGGAGTTAGCAGAAGGCGAATTAGTAACCTACGAGAGCTAAGAGACTATCGATAATACTAACGAAGAGGGGATTAAGGAGATAGGCCGAGGGGATAATAATAATACCGACTCTACTTCGGTTTTAGTTTCTATTAAGGCTGTCCGATTTACTAGCTAACAAATCGGTCGAGTAGGACCTCCTCGACCTAAGGAACTTTACTCTATCCCTAATAATATAGACCTTTCCGTAGTTACCCGTTCCTTTGCCGTCGTTCCCGCTATCTATATTTAAGTTACTATCGGAAGCTATAGCTAGCAGTTGCTAGCAATGCTTAATAATAGTTTAGAGTTACTTATTATAAGTAAGCGCTAGGCTAAATAGCTCCGACTGCTAATAAATAGAGATATTTCCCTTAGCATATAGGGAGTAAATAGGGAGGTTGCGCTAGTAGGTGCCTGCTATAATGTTATAGTAGACGCTTTCGGTATATGCTTTTCCTTTACCTTCTAGATTGCCGCTAACCCGAATACGCTAATTATTCTAGGTCGACTATAGTCTCGTATAACCCGGGGTGTCTAGCGCAACTGCGACGATAGCTCCTAGGAAGGAACTATCGCTAACTAGAAGGGTAACCGAGTCGTATTTACTAGTTATATCGGAAACACTAGCTATAAGTCCTACGAGGATATCCTTGCTACTTCTAAGCGCTCTTCGGGAAACGCTATAGCGCGGTTGTAAGACCGGCAATCTACGCTATAAGTTAATGTAGCTTAAATAGGTTATATCTAGAGGTGCGCCGCTTTGTACGATAAGGCTAGTTTCTAGGCTCTATACTAAGGAGGCGAATGCTCGAAGCGATAGCGAGTATAACAACCCGGCAACGACAACCTAGTACACGAATCTCGGTAATAATGCTATCGTAGGCATCGCCGCCGGAAGCGGATCTACCCGAGCCCGAATCCGAACTAACTAATTAGAGCGCCGAGCTAATGCTACCCCAGGGGTATTATTAGGAATCTAACGTTTTCGCCGGAATTATAAATTAGGATTACTAGCTATATACCTACCGACTTAAGGAGACTTCTAATAAAGTTTACGCGCTGTTCTATTACGCTAATCTCCGGGCCTAACGTTAAAGAGAGAGGGCTCGAGTATTACGAGCGGTTAGTATATATACCCTATATAAGAGGGTAGCTAATAAGATTAAGCCCGTAAAGGGTAGCGTATATATAACCGATAGGTCTAATCCTAGCGGAAATCCTAACTAGCGATAAAAGTACCTTAACCGCGAAGCAATATTAATACCTAGGGATAGTCTATACGACTAGAGGTATATTACTAAAAAGTTCTCCGCTATTCCTAGGGGATCGAGGCTAACGCCGGAGAGACTAGCGAACATTAAACCTAGCATCGAGCTTTCGGATCTTGAACTAGATTTGCTATACGAGCTTCTATACAACCGCGAAGCCGTATTAGTATATAACTTTACGCATCTAGGCAGGATTAACCCGGAGGTTGCCCCTCTATAGAGGATCCGAACGATCGAGTATAAGCCTTAGGCTTACCTAGGGTTTAAGCTAAACCTAAGCCTAAGAGGTATAGTTAAGGACATAATACGGCAGCGTATAAAGGCTAGCACCTTAGAGCCTTCCTATGCCTCGTATCGCAACCTATACTTCCTAGTTTAGAAAAAGACAGCTCCTAGGGAACTAAAGAAGTACCGTCTAATTAACGCTATATAAAAGTTTAACGTAGTTACGATTAGAGATGCTAACCTCCCTCCGGAGACTAATAGGTTCTCGGAAGCTTTTGCTAACTGTATTGTAGCCTTACTAGTTAATGTTTTCTCGGGCTACGACTAGATCCCTCTCTATCCGGATAGCTGCGACCTTACTAGTTTCGAGATACCTCTTAGGCTATATAGACAAACTACCCTTCTATAAGGGGCAACTAACTCCGTAGCCTAGTTCGTTTGCATTATAAACCAAGTCCTCGCGGCCTATATCTCCTATATAGCGATGCCTTTCCTTAACGATATCGGCATTAAGGGCCCTAAAACTAGGTACGACAATAAAGAAGTAGAGCCTAGTATCCGCAGGTTCTTTCTCGAACATATTTAGAACCTCGATAGTGTCCTCTACGACCTAGAGCGAGCTAACCTAACGGTATATAGGGAGAAGCTTTAGCTCCTATATAAACGAATAAACATTGTCGGGTTTGTAACTAATAAGAACGGCCGCTATCCTAATAATATACGGGTCCTAAAGATTGTGTCCTAGCCCGACCCTACTTATTAGAAAGATGTCCGGATCTAGCTTAGAGTAGTCTCCTACTTCCGCATCTAGGTCGAAAACTTTGCGTTAGTATACAAGCCTCTATACGCTTTGCTTAAGAAGGATGCGGAATTTAAATAGACCTCCGTTTACTAAGCCGCTAAGGACAAGGTTACTAAGGCACTTGTTAGCGCGCCTACGCTTACCTCTATTAACTACTCGGAAGGCGTAGGTCTACTAATTGTTACTATCGACTCGAGCGGGGAAGGCTACGGCGAGATACTAATATAGTATAATCGTAAGGAGCCCTCCTTACGTTACCCTATCCGGTACGAGTCTAGTTTATAGAAACCTATCGAGGCCCGATACGATGCTAGCAAGCGAGAGTGCCTTAGTGTCTATAAGGCTCTTAAGAAGTTCCGACCTTAGCTCTTTAGAGTGTTCTTTCGCCTAGAAGTCGACGCTTAGACGCTAGTCTATTAACTTAACTATACAGCCTCCGACCTGCCTAACTCTACGATAGCTCGGTAGGTTGCCTAGATCTATTTGTTTGATTTCGACGTCTTCTATGTTCCTAGTAAGAAGTATACTAGACCGGATAGCCTTTCTAGAAGGCCTGCTATAAACAAAGACATCGCCGAGATAATAGAAGAAGAGGATGTCGCCGCGGTTATTAACCGCACCTTCTTTACTACCTTCTATATTAACGCTATACCGGTAATTACTAGGTCTACTGCCGACGACTAACCTAGTAACTAGCCTAACGAAGACCCTACTACTAACGGCGAGGACTAGGACGATGCTAAGGCAGGCGAACTAGGTAGGGATAATATCCTTAATAGGGTCTACTCCGACGACTCCTATAATATCGCCTACTTCCTTACCTATACGAAGAGAGCTCCTAGTCTATTAAAGAGTTAATACCGTCGGGTTATTTGCTATTCTCGACGATTCCTAGTTAAAGATCGAATCCTTTAGCGATAAGCGATAGTTAATATACCTCTCTAGCGTATTATTAACGATCTAGCAGCCCGATAAGAAATCCTTCGCTCCGTTTACGATAAGCTCGGCTACCGGGCGGCAGAGGGCACCTTCGATATCCTTCGTCGACGCTACTAGTAGGACGGCGTATAGGCTAATATCTCCCGCTACTATAAGAGCTGTCCTAAGTGCAACTTTAGGAATAGCTACCGGCGTCTAGGAGAGCTACGTATCCCTACTGCCTAGTTAGTTAGAGAGCGGTAGTATAGCGATAGGGTCTATCTTAGCCGCAATAATAGCCTATATGTTATTCGAGAGGGTCTTTCTCGATAGCCGGAGGCCTATTATTTCTATAAAGGTTGCGGTGCTATTAATGCCCGTAATATAGCTACCTTCCTATTTAAGGATCTGTTTTGCCGCTAGGGAACACCTTACGAGGTTATCTTAGATAACGCTACGAACAACATAGCTAAGGAGGTTTAAGCGCTACTTATTTCGTACGGGGCGAAGAACGTTCGCATCTCCCCGTACTATCCCTAGTCGAATGCTATTATTAAGCGCGGCTATCGGTCGTTAATTGATACCCTATCTAAGATAACTAATAGTAGCGATAGATTAGTTCCTATTTCTACCCGCGTCCTAGCCCTTCTCTAGGCGGACCGAACTACTATTATCGACACGACTAGACTTATACTAGCTAAACTTATAATTAGGAGAGACGCCGTTCTTCCTATTAAATTGTCCTATCGTACGCACGGCGTTTACGATTAGGGGTCTGTTCGTACTAGGGCAGACCTTCTTACCCTACGGGCTAAGGCTCTTAAGGATATAACTACGACTTCTTAAGAGGGTCTTGCTCGACAACGTCGGCTTCGGGAAGAGGCTAAGCAGTATTTTAATGACTATAATGCTATTGATTAGGAGCCTCTAAAGGTTAGCGATATAGTCCTTCTATACCGGTCCGAACTAGAGTATAGTTACTCCTATAAGCTAGCTTTTAAGTAGAAGGGTCCTTATAGAGTAAAGGAGGTCCTTTACTCGGGTTCCGTATACCTTCTTTAGGAGCTAGATAGTGCTACCTTAAAGCACTCTTACCCTCGGGCTAATCTAAAGAAGATCGTTAAGTTACGTAAACCTGCCCGCCCTCCGCCGACCGAGGAGGAAGTTAGTGCCTCTATAGACCCTCTACTGTCCTTAGATGCCTATCGGGAGGAGGATCCTACCGCTATTATAGATCCTGTTCTGCCTAATAACTATGCCTATCCCTAGATTCGTCTTAGTAAGCTATTAGGAATAACTTAAGAACAAAGGGAGGGTTATATACGGATTAACTATATATAGAGCGTTTCCGATATTAATTCCGATTCTAATAGTAAACTAGACTTCTAGCTATCTAACTCTAACTCCGAGGAACCTAACTAGTCTAGCGATAAAGACCGCCTAGAATTATAGCTAGACGACCCCGAGACTAAATAATTGCTTACTCTTCCTTGCCTCTATCTACCTCTACTACGTTGCTTCCTTGCTCTTGTTAATCGTTCTCCGCGCTATTAATACAGTACCGCCCTATACCTTTAGTCCTTACCTACTATCCGTTCCTACTAATGTTTATACTCTCGTTTGTTGCTTTTAGTTTATCTTGTTATTGTCTTTTGCTTTGCCTTTGCTTTCGATTAATGTTACTATAACTTTATTCCTTTGCTCTTGTTTCCTTAGATAGAACTGTACGAGGCGTGTTTTCCTAATAATACCCCGGGGGTAGCATTAGGAAAATAGCCGAACCTAACCCTCTACCCTTCTAGGACCACTTCCCTCTAGGTTCCTAGACTCTAGTAACTACCCTTAAGTAGCAACGACAATAAGGTACTCTACTAGAGATTATTCCTACCCTAATTAGCATTAGTTACGTAGGATACTAAGAAAAGGGAGGATCCCTCTCCCTTCCTAGCTCTTAGATAGACGTAGCAACCTAGGCCTATAGCCTCTAAGAATAGGGACCTTAGGCCGCTAAGCTTAGTATCTAGAAGAAAGAAGAACGCACGGGCTACGTTTACATGCCTGCTACTATAAAAGGTAATGCTACATCTACAACGACAGTGCTATAGGCTAATACAAGCTACGCTAGGCCTAGGCGATTTGCTCCTAGTTGCCGAGTATCTCTAGAGAAAAGCTAATGCTACCCCGGGGATATTATTAGTCCCGCTAGCCTTACTACTATAGATTGCTACTAGGTACTCGAACTAACTAGTTACATTTCGAGTGCGCGGGAATCTACGAAAGCTAGAGGTTAATAAAGGCGCGTAGTCGCTACTAGTAATTAGCTAGATCGATTATCAAACTTTAGCCGCCCTACTAATAAAGGAGTCTCGTATACAGCTTTACTTTTTAGGGTCTATATATAATCGTTATCCGTTTGCTTTACCGGAACACATAGACTACGCTACCTTTGCACCCTATTTAAGGCGAGCCTTCTAAGCTCTTTCTTCTACTCGAACACTAACTAACTTACTACCGCCTACCCCTCCCCCTCCTTCTATCTAAACCCTTTAATTATTATTAACAAGCTACGAACGTTTTTACAAGCTCGTTACTAACTCCTTTCCGCTCCGGTCGACTAAGATGTCTTCCGGCGCCCTAAATCCGCTAGGTACTAGCAGCAGTAGTAACCTACGAGCCCTAAACCTAGGCGTACTAGTCCCGATCGAAGCCCCCTCCGATAGCGCCTTAGCTACTACAACTAGTCTCGAGTATTGCTTCTAGATCGTTACCGCCCTTAAAGACCCTTAAGAGAAGATCTAGAACGCTCGCACCCTACTACGCGTTATTAATAGGAACATTAAGAAGGCTACTATCTTAGTTGCGTACGGTATAAATAACTTGCGTTAGTCTATCGGTAAGCGTATCTTTAAGCGCGAGGTCCTTAACGATATAGATATCGAATAAGCCTTTCCTATCGTCTATAGCCTCGAGACAGCTAGCACCTAGATTCGCTTACGCTTTAAGACCCTCGACTAGGCCTTCGAATATTAGGGAGGACTAAGCAGTCTTCCTAAGAGCCTTATTAACTTCGCCTACGGTAGATAAGAGCGTGCTAAGCAGGTCTCTTCGTTCGTTAATAAGTACAAGGTCCGTCGTTAAGGCACCGAGTACCTTTCCTATACTATAATCTATCGTATATCTACCGCTAGTAAGAAGGTAGGCAAGCAGTTACTTAACTTGTCCTTTGCGCTTAACGACTTTACGACATCCTACTAGAAGCGGCACTACGATGCAATTGTCTAGATCGATCTTAATATATAGACAACTAAGGATCTACTAAAAGAAAAGGGCTATCGTATTAATAGTACAGGTTTTATTATTAAAGGTTAAGAGGCTCCTATCGTTAATGTCCTTAAACGTAAGGCTCTTTGCCTAGAAATAGAGGCCGATACGGCTACTAGTCTCGCGCTCGCTATAGAGATATAGGCTTAAGACCGTCGCTCGACCCGCAACCGTAAGGTCTCTTAGGAAGTTAAGGACGAGCGCGCTAAGGCCGAAGTAGCGCGCAAGAAGGCATTGTATGCTCGCTAGGCCCTCCGCAAGGCTACTAAGAAGTATAGCGCCCCTTCTAGGACTAACTATAGTACTAACTATAGTAACTCGGATATTAATATACTAGATATACTACTAGAAGATGTCTCCTCCGAAGGCTCCTTTAGCGAGCGTAGAGATAGAGGGCTCTCGCCGATCCTATTAACTAAGAACATCTATAGTTCTTATAAGGGCGACTCTATTACGCACCTTATTACTAAGATCGATATAGTTCCTAAAGCCGATATAGGCAAAGCTCCTACCGCCCTATCTATCTATTAATAGCTCGACGACCTTAGTAAGCTAGGAGAAGAGCCGTTCTCTATATATACTAACTATGTTAAGAAGGCCGCTAAGGTCTATAGTCTCTATACTAGTACTAAGGCGATTGTCCTCGTCGGTCGCCTATTAAAGATTAGTCGCGAGGTTTCTAATTAAGACGCCTTCGCTGCCCTTAAGGCTAATTAGGCCTATGCTAACTAGTTTCCTAGACGCCCTATTGCCGCCCCGATATCTCTAGGACTCTACGCGTTCAACCCTACTAGTACTATTACTCGCGCTCTTACGCTAACGGATCGCTAGAGCAAGTTCGTTACCGGCATTCTTAGCTAAGGCACCTCCTTCGATCGCTTTCGCTAGACTAGTAATACCGTCTTCCCTTAAGTCTTTAGTTAGTTATAAGAGCCTCGTAGAGTATATCTTCCTTTCCTTATCGACCTAATATAGGAAGAGTTTAAGATATACCTTTAGTATATACGTAACATGCCTAAGTCTAAGTAGGAAGGCCGCAATGCCCTTTAAACTTATAGTATAAGCAACTAAATCGTCCGCTAGCACCCTGCCCTATAGCTCCTAGCTGTCGCCCTTCGACCTAATTATATATACGAGCTTATCTCCGTCCCTAAGCCTACTAAGTTCTTTAAGGTTAGCGGTACTTACGAGAACTGTCCTTCTAAGGAGTCTACTCGTCTCGGATAAGATATAGTTAAGCTCGCAGCTAGCGAGGGTACTAGTTACCTACGCATTAAGGTCTGTCTTATATCTAAGGATAAGACTAGCTACTCTACTATTGTCGAAGGCATGCATTAGCCCGAGGTCTTTACGAACTAGGTTAAGAAGCTTAAGGCTCGTAGCCTAGTCCCGCTAAGCAAGATCGGCAAGCTTACTAATAAGTACCTTACCGGCGACGACCTCGACTATATGTTCGATAGTTAGCCTAATAGTAAGGGGCATAAGGCGGAGTAGATCCTCAACCCTCTAAAGGAATGCGAAGTCTCTATTTAGATGCTATACCTGCTATATAGTAATCTAAAGACTAAGAGTAACCGTATATTAATTGACCTAGGCTATTCTCGCGTTATCGACGGCACTAAGATTAAGGGTTACGACAACTTAACCGTCGCTAAGGTTGCTAAGGCGTACCGCAATCTAACCGCCCTTCTAGGTTCGAACACCTTCGTACCGTTCCCCTTCCCTACCGCTATCTTAGTCGAAGGCCTTAGTTGCATCTCCGACGCCCTAGTTAGTAGGATTCCTTAGTTAAGTTACGTTGTTTAGAACGAAGTTAAATAGATCCTCTAGCTTAATAACGAGGGACTTAAGGAATATCTATATAATTAGGAGAATGCTACAATAGAAAAGGCTGCTAACCTCCTCGTTAATTAAGCTTTCTACGAGGGATAGTACTTCGGTACTAATAGCTTTAACGTATACGGAGGAGATTTCGAGAGCCGACTAGCAGATAAGGTTATTACTAGTAAGGATTACGGCGCGTTAAAGCAATAGTAGGTCTATATAGTGTTACTTAGGAAGTTGTTTTTATATAATTATAGTATCTAGGATTAATGCTACCCCGGGGGTATTATTGCGGAGTTCTGAAAATAGCCTTAGCTAAGAACGCTAAGGATGCATATATGTTTGTTTTAAGCGCGCAATGTAAAGCGTATCTAGTTAGACACGAAGAAAGGGAGGGATATTAGCTAGTAACCGGCCCTATACCTATAGGCTAGTTTTAAGCCTATATAAGAGGCCTCCTTCTATAGAGTAGACAGATTATTAACCTCGTATAGCACATTGTTTATATCACACTTCTATAATGCCTATGTTGTAGGGCTCTAGTTATTAGCCTAAGCGACAGTCTCGTTATCCTATCTTGCTAAACATAGCTACCTATATTGCTATAGGTTATGTTACCCTCGGTAGCCTATACTATTACTACAAGTAGTAGTAGTAGTATTAGTTTCCGTCCTTTAGTACCCTAGCAGTTTATTATAAACTGTATCCGCTACGTACGCGAGGCAGGTCTCGAGATAGACCCTAATAGACTATACGCTCTTCTCTACTAGGTATAGTTACAATTCGAACCCCGCCTATAAGACAAGCTCGATAAGCCTTTACTAAGTAATATAATCTACACTTTTACGCGAGCCGTAGAAGACAAGTATAAAGTATAGTACTATAGGTATATATAGTCCGACGGCTACGGTATAGCACGTAGCTATAACAGGTATAACGGTAAGTTATAATACCGAAACGCTCGTAATAGCGACTAGTACGCTAATTCTTCGGGCGCGTATCGCGATACTTTAGGTCGCGGTTACGCTAGTAGGTTCGACGATCGGTACGCCGTAGTAGTACGCGGATATCGCGACAATTTAGGTCGCGGTTACGCCGGCGGCTACGGTAATAAGCGCCCTAGAAATAGTAGCTATACTAATTAAAACTAGTATTAGCGCCGAGATTAAGAAAACGATAAGTAAGCCCTAGTAGGGAAGAGACGCTAAAAAGAGTACGTTTCTAACTATAACAATCGGATAGAGCTACGTAATAATAATCGGGGCTACGAAGTACGCGGTAGCAAGAATGCTAATTATAGACGACGATAAGATAGGGATACGCGAAACGATATACGCGATACCTAGGGTTAGTAAGAACGCGGCCGCTAAGGCAATAAGGCCCCGCGCAACTATTACGCTAATAAGTAGGTACTAGAGCCTCTAGTCGAAGAGCCTATATCTATCCTATAGCCGCGTTTATACTTACGCCTACGATCTAGCTTACGCTACTTAGCGAGGCTAGTAAGCCTGCACTCTATACCGGCGTACTTTAACGACTAGGTAGATATCTACTATAGATTAGACGACGTAGATAATAACGCCTCTTTATAGGACTCCGTATTAGTATACTATAGCGAAGTGCCGCTACTATCCCTCTTTTCCCTATACGTCGGCAAGCACCTTCCTCCGGCTATAGAACCCTTTGCTACGATACCGCCCTTAAAGTTCTTATACTTAAACTATAGCTTAAAGTTCGATAGCAACAATCTCTTATAAGACTATAGGCGTACTAAACACGCTACAGAACTAACGCCTAGGAAGGACAGCTCCGAAGAGGCCGTTAGGCTTATTAAGTCCGCTACCTTGCTAAAGGTTAAAGGTAGATACGCGTTCCGAGGCTATTATTATCTATATATAGTCGTGCGCCTATATAAGGACAGTATAGAATACGCGGTTTGCCTAGATACCAGTGCTATAGTATTACTTATCGATAACGCGTTCCTACGATAGACGCGCCTAGATATTAAGCGTAAGCGTCTAGTAGTACTACTAAAGGTTAAGGGCGTAGGGTTAACAGATATTAGTAAGTACGTAGATCTCGATTTTTAGGTACTAGGAATTGTTAAGGGCTCTAAGGTTATCGCCTATATACGCTATAAGGTATATATCGTTAGGGAGCTTAGTACTAAGTTCCTTATAGTAATAGACATTATCGGCCCGGAGGGTATTAAGATTAACGTACTATACCGTACGGCGACGATTAACTCCTATAAAAAGGCAAAGATTCCTCTACTAGTAAGCCGTAAGGACTAGGTTAAGTTCCGTATAGTAGTATACTCTAGCGACGAGAACGTCGTTCTAGTACTATAGACGTTAACTTCGGTGCCTATCTATTTTAGAGCTAATCTCCCTTCCGACCGAGACGTAGCTTTCTACCCTTAAAACTAGGAACTTAAGAACAAGGCCCTAACTATCTACGCCGTAGTCGTAGACGCTATAGTAAATTTCGTATAGGTTTGTAACGATACCGACTACCTATAGACGTTACTTATTACGAAGCTAGAGGGAAAGGGATACCTAGCGGCTACTACTAGCCGCCTACTATAGGTATATACTTCCTCCGTAGCTAGATAGATATAATATAAATTAATATACTTTAAAACTACGTTTCGAACTATAACAAAATAGTAGCTTCGCTATAAGTACTAGCGTAAGAAAAACGTACTAACCGTTACTAAACGGACTATTCGAACTACGGTTTACTATTCCCCTTCTCCTCCTAAGGCAAAAGGTCCTCCGTACCTAGGAGGAATCCTAACGACCTACTCTAACGCTATTTTCCGCACTATCGACGAAAGTAGTAGTTAGACTATACTAAGCGAAGAGTTGAGAAATTACTAGCGACAATCGGCGCGGCTATAGGCGGTAGACTAAGCATACCGCCGTCGCTAGCACCCCGCCGCCTTTACTTTTCTATTGTTTATACCCTTATTTATAGAAGGCAGGTCCGCCCGATACTAGGTTAGTAGGCACTGCAATTTAGGAAGGTTTAGAATAACTAAACGGCGACTACTACGCCCGCTACTACGCTTAACATCCTAATTACGCTCGTACTTAATACTTAAGTACCGAAGCCGCGTAGCCTATAACTAGCCTAACTAACGGCCTGTTATCCTAAGTCTATAGTACCGAAGAACTAAGAGGAACCTTCCGTTAAGTTATAGCCTACCGCCTAGGAAGATTGTACTCTTCCCGAATTAGCTAAGGACAGATACTACCTTATCTATACGGCTTTTACCCTCCTAGCTTTTTCTAAACTAAGATAGTGCCTAGCAAAACTTCTAGAGGGAGACCTAAAATTCCGCGTTATCGCTATAACCGAGTAGCTAGAGGATCCTAAAGAAGCGGACCCTCCTCGTAGATTAAGATCTATATTAAGGGAGAACGCTAAGTCTACCGATAAAGACACTATACCTAAGCCTCCTACTCGCTCTAAAATTATTAGTAACTAGGTTAATAATAACTCTCTATCTTATTCCGCGGTATAATAGGTCGACCGTTTAATAGCTTACTAGCTAAAGAGTAAGCATTTCGCCTAGTAGAAGACCGAGAACTTTAGGTCTACCGCTAAAGAGCCTCTAGAGAACGAATATCGTCCTCGTTATAGGAAAACTTAGATACCTCTAAAGCTAGAGAAGCAAGCGGTCTAACCTTCGGTAGAAGACGATATAAGAGCGGCCCCTAAGCCGGATAGACGCAAGGTTCCTTTTATAATTAATCCGCCTAAGGGCGACGCTTTTACGAACTTCGGCTCTTTTCGTAAAGAGCCCCCGCTAGTGCCTCGAGAAAGCTCCCTTATCTCTGTATCTACTACGTTACCTCTTAGCTCTCTCGCCGACTTAGATCTAGAGTAAGAAATATTAGGTAAGGCTAACGGAGCCGCAGCCCCTACTAACGGTAATGCTATATAGTAAATAAAGGAATAGTTTGCTTAACAAATACGAGAAGAACGCGAAAGAGCGGGAATATAGCGTAAGAACGACTAGGCTCGTCTTAATCGCGCCCTCGTAGAGCAACGAGAGGTCTACGAGCTCGAGATCTAAGAAAAATTATAAGAGGCTTTCGAGTAGGGCCGCTAGGAAGCCGTAAGAGCTAAGAATAAAGCGGCTGCTAAAGAGAATAGCGAGGGTAGAGCTCCGTAGCCGTCGGAGCAACTAGACTACTATATTAATACGGGCAAGTTGTTTACGTCGGGATAGCGAGGAAACGCTAAGTCTACTAGAAGACCGAGGGAAGCGAACTCTTAGAATAATACCGGCAATAACGAAGATAGCAATAACAACGCCGAGAATACTAGAATTAGTAGGTTAGAAACGCTTATAGGGAAACTAGTATAGGCGATAGGGAATAATAGCTAGGTAGGCTATATAGCTCCGTAGAATAAGGACTATCTAGGAGCGACCGGGCTACTGCGATATATAGGTCTTTACCCGATATATAACCGAGTAGGCTACGGCCTAACGAGGGTAGACTAGTAAGCTAATCGGAATCGAGATACTCGCCCTTATACTAGACCTAAGATTAACGCCGAGCGTTTCGCGGCCTTAGCCTAGGGAGTCCTAGTCGCTAGAGAGCTACCTACGGGCAACCTTAGGTCTATATAGAACCGCGGGAATCGAGGAAACTATATCGACCCTAGATACGACGGTATATATATATATACTCCCCTATATACTCCTTAGTTAGATTTTACCTAGGAAATCGCCCCCTATAAGTTTAAGCCCGAGTAAATCGGGTATTTTAATAAGGACCTACCGGAGAGTAAGGGCAAAGGCCCGGTAGTATATTTCGGGAATACTATATACTACCGAGATGTTTTCGCTTTTATTACGCGCCTAAACGTCGCTATTTAGGCTAGCGAATACCTAGCTCCTACCCTTCGTCTATTACTATACCGATATCTTTAAGGTTCCGCTTTATAATAGTACTTATACGCGCTTACTAATAATCGGCGTACGCTCCTATAGACTAGCCTAGGGATCGAGCGATAGAAGGAGGCGTTACGCAAACAGTTCCGATTAGACCCCTTAGTCGCTACGCGCGAAATAGAGATAGAGTAATATCGTATCGAGGATATCGCGGCCCGTAGAAGCGTAAGCGAGTACGTTATTAACGTTATACGTCTCGCTTAGTAGAGCGGTACGGAATCGCTCGCTAGGTAGATTAATTATACCTTCCGTAAGATCGCGCTAGAGCTTAGAGGTAATCTTAATATACCTACGGCATTATAGATATATTAAACCCTTATCGATATAATATAGGCCTACTACGCTACGTAGGTAGAGCTATATCTACCCGGTAGTATAACTACTAGCTACTATAGTAGTAAGTATAACCTTCGGCGTAGCAATTTAGTATAGGGTAGGTTCGTAGACCTAAGGTTCTAGCCTAGGTCTCGTTTTAACGCTAAACGCGCGCCTTTTCTCGGAAATAACAATCCGTATAATCGATAGCAACCTAACGCCTTCTAATAGCGCCGTTAGCCTAGACCTTAAGTCTATAGCCGCTAACGACTATAAGCCGTAAACGTAAGCGTAAACAAGAAGATAGTAGACGCGCGCGGTCTCCCGTAGTATCCGAATCCTTAGAGATAGTAGACGATATCCGGAAATATAAGAGGATAAGGCATTCCCGCGAATTACGGAGGCCTCGCCGAGCCCGCCTTTTTCTACGACCCGATAGACCGAGAGTAGGGCGATAAGTACGACGAATCTAGACTTAGTTAGTAGGACTAGTTCGACGCCTAAGAAGAGCTAGGAGATTAGTATAAGGCGGAAGAAGACGCTAGTTACGCCGGCGGATAAGAGGACTAGGTTTTCCCTTCTATAAACCTGTTCGTATCTCTAGTCTACTATACTTAGACCTAGAGCCGTAGACCCGAGGTCTCGAGCTAGCCTTCCCGAGAGAAGAACCGCTAGGACGGCCGACCTATACGCTATAATATATATAGGGAGATCTTCCGCTCCGCTAACGAGTTTTTTACTACCTACCTCGACTAAGCCTATCCTAAAGACGCCTCCGGCAAACGTACTAACGTACTCCTCGAATAGGCTTCGGGAAACTCCGCGAGCTAGAAGTAAAACTAGTTACTCCTAGCTCGTAGCGCTTAACCCTAAGTCTATCGGAAACTCTAGAATACCTAGTAGCTATAGGAATTTTCGAGCGCCTTAAATTACTAGGTTGCTTACTACTAGATAAGCAAGATGCCTTACGTCTATTAATAGAGGCCTAAGGGAAAGTATACGATTTAGTATCTTATAGAACTAGCTCTCTCTAGAATATCGAAACGTATCTTACTACGGACAAGTATTAAGAAGATTTATTATAGCTAGCTAAGCGAAAATTTAACGATATTAATAGCCTAAAGCTTTAGGTCTACTACATTTAAGAGCAACTATAGATTATTCTATATACGGCTAAGCTCCCGCCGGGAGATCTAGCTTATACGTTCCGATATTACGATATAGTCGAGGCTAACTACGCTCTTACTCCGGGAGGAGAATTTAAACGTATATACCTCGATACTAGTATAAAAGCATCGATAATAGACTAGAAGTAGCTAGTCGCCTAGCTAGGTCGAGAAAATATCTAGTATCTAAAGCAGCCTCTCGAATTTCGTAGTTTAGCCGGAAGTATAAAGTACGAGTAATAGATTAATTTATCGATATACTTCTCTATATTCGCGAAGTCTAGAAAGCCTGCCCTCGCCTATATCGAATAGCTAGTAAGAGTTATACCTAACTTTATAATAGAAAACGACTACGCCGTAATGCCTATAGCCTATATACCTAAAACTAAGACTCTAATACGGGCTAATATTAGGGCTATCGACTAAATTAGGCTACCGCTATATACAGCGGCAATAATTCTAGTACGATATAATAGAGCGACAGCTTTTAAGGGTATAGACTAAGACCTCCTCTTTCTTCCCGGCGAATCTAATTTCTCGGGTATAGCGGCGATATACGCCTATATTACCGGACCCGAACTTCCTAGGGTCTAAGTTAGGAATCTTAGCTACGACGACGACCTAGTAATACTACGTAATAGAAAACTAGGTAAACTATAGCAATTATAGATAGACGATATCTAGCAAATCGATAAGTTTAATATAGATCCTCGGTCTATAGAGCGAAAATTAAAAGGCATCCCGCTCGCGATAGATCTATAGGTATAGGCTCTTTTAACTCGCGAATTTCGAGTATCCTTAAAAACGAGAAAAGCTATAGTAGAACCTATTTATAGAGTTACGCAAGCTTAAGTGCTTAAGACCCGATAGTCTTAGGTACCGATAAATAGACTTAGCGAAAATAAGGCGATTAGGCTAATAGACCGAGAGTCTCCTCGCCCTACTAGTCGAACTCTCGCTAGCGCGTTTTAGTCTAATTTAAGCCTAGCCGGAAACTTAGCGAATCTAGATTAAACTATAGTACGCCCGTAACTCCCGCGGATGTCTAAATCTTAACCGCCGACCTACGAACTTAACGAAAATAAGGAAGCGGACCTAATAGACCTTAGCTTGCTACCCGATACCGCTAAAATTTCAATTAACGCTAGGATAGCTAGTCTTAAAACTTCGGCCGGCGTAACGGTTTGCGCCGCAAACCCGGATTCTAAAGTAGCGGTAGACCTTTAGTCTATCGCCGATAAATTCCTATAGTTATAAATAGATAGGGGTACGACGATTAACCTACTAAAGGACGAATAGTTAGAACTTCCCCTTAAGTTAGGATAGGAAGATAAAAAGTTTAGTAGTAAGGTTTATCGAATATTAGAGAAGGATAATATAGAGGTCGATAAATAGTTCGACAAACTCTACTCTTAGGGCAAGATAGCTTTTAGCGAGAAGCCCTCGCTATTAGCTTAGCCGGTATTTGTTATCTAGAGGACGCTATTCCGCGATAATAGCTTAGCTTACCGCAAGCTACGCGTAGTTATCGATATTAGAGGCCTTAATAGTATATCGTAGAAGGATACCTACCCTCTTTTCCTCTAGAACGATATTATCGCTAAGCTACGTAGCTATATATATATCTCGGTAATAGACGTAAGGTCTATATTCTATTAATTCGCGGTAGCCGAGAAAGATCGCTAGAAATTTATAGTAAATACTACCCGCGGATAGAAATACTTAAAGGTCGCGGCGATAGGATATTGTAATAGCGTTTAATACGTATAAAGGCTACTCGACTATACTCTACGGGAATTCGGGGACGTAGCGAACAGGTATATCGATAATATAGTCCTAGGGTTAGTAGACCTAGAGTCTTATCGTACCCTACTCGAACGTATATTTAAAAAAATAGACGACTTACGATTTAGCCTAAAACCCGGGAAGGCGTACTTAGGTTTCCCCTCCGTCTAAATTCTTAGAAGAACGGTAGACGGGAAGGGATTCGTAACTTAGGTAGATAGACTCGTAGCGCTATAGGAACTAGAAAAGCCTATTAACGCTAAATAGCTAGAATACTATCTCGGTCTAGTCGGCTACCTTAGGTCTACTATTCTATATTTCGGCAGAATTATACTGCCCTTATAGTAAGCTAAAATTGCTGTAATAAAAGAATACTAGGCTACCTAAACGAAGGGCGGAAGGCGCCGCGCCTAAATGCGAGGAGTAAAGCTATACTAGACCCGCGAAATAGATATTGCCTAGGACACTATATAATCTATATAGTCCGAAGATAGGAAGGGATTTCTCTAGCACTTCGACCCTACGTCTACCTTATATATCGACGTAGACGTCTCTAAGGAGTTTAGGATAGGCGTAATATACTACTAAGTTAATAGAGACTTAGAAATAGAATACGAGGAACCTACCCCTATAACGCGGAAAGATAATATAGTCTCCGATTTCGTCGATAGTACTACCTAGCTAAAGCGGTCTAAGTAGTTTCCCCGAGATAGACTAAAGATCTTAGGTTTCGCTAGTTATATACTTACGAGTACCGAGGCGCGCTACTAGCTAACCGAGCTCGAATTATTCGGAGTCGTCTAGGTAATTAAAAGAGCGTCTTATATAGTAAATGTAGTACTAAGGACTATCGTAGTTACCGATTATAGCGCGGTAATAGCGATAGCGAAAAAGACTTAGATCGCTACGACGGTATCTATAGCCGGATTAAATCGGAGAATAATCTAGGCCGCTATCTATATTTCCTAATTCGCGAGCTTAGAAATTGTCTATAGACTAGGACGTAATTATATCGCCCCCGATATACTCTCCTAATTATAGGGCGTACTCTCCCTCTAACAGGACGACGTTAACGCTAGCGGCTTAGACGAGATTCCTATAATACTAATAATACCGTACGACCTTAAGCCTACCTTCGAAGACTACGGCGCGTACTATAGCGTACGATATAAAAATCTCTACCTAATCGCCGGACCCCGCGTCTACCGCTACTACGTATATACGTAGCCTTAACCTCCTAAATTTTAAAATAAATATCCCTACTCTTCCGCCTTTAGCCCTAGTAAACGTCCTCTCCCCGTCCGAGATCGACTATAGCGAATATTTCTTTTTACGAACTAATAGATAGGAATACTACCGTCGCGACGAGATACCCGCCTTTTTCTATAGTATTTAAAAGGAACCTACTCTCTATATAGAAACGGTAATATCGCTCTCCGACGAGTTTAAAGCAAGACTTAGGAAAGTATACTAAGACGACTAACCGTAGCGGAGATTGCTAGTAGTCCTTAAGTCTATCGAAGTCGTATATGCCTAGGACTAAGTAGTATAACCCGAGCAGATATCGAATCGCTAAGTACGGAGGAGATAGAGGCGTAAGCGCGACCGTAAAGCTAGATAGAAGAAGGTATACTCCGAGACCTAGGCAAAAGCCGCCCTAGAGACAGGTAAGGCACCTTCGGTCTACCTAGATTAGCCTCTAGCGTATTTCCCGAAGCTAGCCTCTCTACGCTCTTCGGAAGACACCGCTATACGTAGTATATAGTATACGCTCGAAAAACCCGACGACGTCCCGATAGACCTAAAGTACCTAGATAGGATTAGATTTTTTCGGGAAGATAGCTTAGTTTACTATATTAACCCGACCTTACATTATTCCCGTCTATATATTCCTTTTAGCCTTACTTACGAGATCTTTAAAATAGCCTATAACCTTCGGTATTACGCGGGTTTTTAGCGTACCCTCGATCGCGTTAACGCGAGTTTCTATATCCGGTACTATCGCCGACATTTAGAACGCTATATCGACTAGTACTATATATATAAGACGAATTAGCTAACGCGATATAAGCCCTACGGGCAACTTAATCCGATAGACGCGAAGTATAGGCTTCCTATAGACGTCTAAATAGTAGACTAGATTGTAGGACTCCTACCTACTAACGAAGGTTTTAATACGCTCCTTATAGTAACCTATAAGAAGTCTAAACAGGTTTTGCTCCTCCCCAGCAAATGCTAGTAGACTATAGAAACCTAGGTAGCCTAGTACCTTACGGCTATCTAAGAGCGATCTTAGCGAGTCGCTAAAGTCTTTATCTACGATCGAGATCCTAAATAGCTATCTAAATTCTTTACTATAATAATAAAGCTGCTAGGTGCATTAATCCTCGCCTCTATAGCTTACTATCTATAGATAGACGGCTAGTCTAAGCGTACAAATTAGACCGTTAAGATCGCTATATAGTATTTTGTTACGGCAAATCTAGATATATAGTAGATAGACGTCCTTCCCTCCCTTATATCCTATCTCGAGAGTATTAAGAATACGAGCACCGGCGTCTCGCCCGATAAAATGCTTTTCGGGTTTAATTTAAATACCGACGCCTTTATCGGGCTCCGGGAACTATAGCTAAAGGATTACGTAGCGCTACGATAGCAATTTCGGGACGTAGCCGAGGAATCTATAGCCTTCGTAGCGGTAGATATAAAGTACCGCTACGATGCTAAGCATTAGTATATATTCTTCGAGCCGGGAGACTACGCTATACTTAGGCTATATTACGGATATCGCGTATATAGTTAGAGCTATCGTAAATATAGTAATTAGGCTATAGGCCCTTTTAAGATTAAGAGAAGGATAGGCAAACTAGCCTACGAGCTAGAGCTGCCTAAATTAGTTAAGTTCTACCTAGTAATATCGATCGCATAGCTTAAGCCCGTACTAAACCTAGCGAAGGATCCCTTCTCGAAACCTTATCCTCGCGTTCCGGCCTCGATAGACCTATAGTCTAAACAACCTATAATAACTCCTAAACGCGTTCTAGCTAAACGTAGCTTAAAGGGAAAGACTAAATATCTAGTAAAGTAGAAGGACGAGCAACTAATAATAAATAAATAGGTTAGAGAAGACGAAATACGAGAAGGCAACGAATACCTAATTAAAAGATTCGAAGACTCGTAGGTTACGGATAGACAAGTAAATTAAATAACGCCGTCTATAACGTAGAGGGAGCCGAGATATATCGCTACGAGATCGATACGACCTAGTTAGGATAGTAGTAGCGGTAATAACGTCGACGGGAACGTTAATAGATAGGCGTAGCCTACGCGACGCTAGCTACCGAGAGGGTAGAAGAAACTAGTATATATTAAAGAAAGCGACGATAAGTCTATCGGCGGCCCCTCTAGGATATAGTAGACCGATCCGTCTCTACTAAATATAACCTTAAGCGAATAGAACTCGACTATAGGTAATATAGCGCTACGACCGGAATTAATTAGCTCTAATACGTATCGCCGCTAGATAACTCGCAATATAGCTGCTAGCAGTACGCTAAGGGAAGGCCTAACTTTAGGTCTATCTAACGTGTCTAACTAGAAAGCAAGGGATATAAAGAAGAGGACCCTAATTCCGACGATACGACGTCTTACTAAGGATAAAATTTAGCGATAGCGCGATACCCCCGCGCCTCTAAATACCTAGGTAGGAGCCTATCGAAGAATTCTACTATCTTTGTTTACGACGCTACAATTCCCGCTTATTACGGCGAATCGGTACCTTAACCCCCGGCTATAGGTTTTCCCTCCTATAGAGGAAATTTGATAGTGTTTCCGCTAGTATTACCTCTATAGATTTAGATATAGGTTTCGAATACTAATAGACGTAGACTTCCGGGCTACCTTGTATAGAACCTATAAATTCTAGAAGTCGTTTTCCTCGCTTATCGCTTTACTTCGAAAGTTTGTTTTAAAGTTCGCGTATATACGCTACCGTTAGTCGCGTAAAAGCGTATAGAAGCTCGGACCCTACCGCGAAGTAACCTTTTTCCGTCTGCCTTCGCGTAACAATTACTATATATATAATAATATACTATAAGTCGGCGGTATACCGTTACTACTATAAGTATCTTAGTAATATCCGCACTCGATATCGACTACGCGCTACCGGCTTACTACGCTATCTATAGCAAGCGATCCTAACCTCCTACGCTAGCGCAAGTAGAGCGGTATATTCGATATATTACCGTCGCCGCGCGACGACGACAACCCTAGTAAAGGCTAAGGACAGCCGCGTCCTATATCTACTAATAGTAAAGAATAGTAGTCTGTTACTAAGAAGGATAAAGAATAGCAGCCTATTACTAAAAATAGTAAAAAATAGTAGCCTATTACTAAGGAGGATAAAGAATAGCAGCCTATTACTAAAAATAGTAAAAAATAGTAGCCTATTACTAAGGAGGATAAAGAATAGCAGCCTATTGCTAAAAATAGTAAAGAATAGTAGCCTATTACTAAGAAGGACGAAGAATAGTAGCCTATTACTAAAAATAGTAAAGAATAGTAGCCTATTGCTAAGGATAATAAAGAATAGTAGCCTATTACTAAAAATAGTAAAAAATAGTAGCCTATTACTAAGAAGAATAAAGGAGAATAGCCTAGTACTAAGAATAGAGAAGAACGACAGTCTATAACTAGAAATGCTAAGGAATAAAAACAGCCTATAGAGGCTAGGGAGCAAGAGTAGGATACCTACGCGGACTTAGGAGACAAGCCTAAGTCTACCGATACGCCCTAGGACGTCGGCGACCCGATAGAAGACGTCGTTTAGTCGACTAAAGGCGATATCGGCGACCTAATAGAAGACGTCGTCTAGTTAATTAAAAACGACGATTACGCTAACGAAGATGTCGACGAAGTCGTCGATAAAAAAGAAGCCACTAGACGAGCGCGTAAGAAGAAAAGAGACGAGAAAATAAAGAACGCTATACTACCGCCTAGGAAAGGCGAACTTCTAAGAATTCTCTACTTAGATATAAAGCCTAACTTCTCCGATATATTTCCCTATATCGATAGAGCTAGCCTGCCCCTTAACGCTATTTTAGATATTCCTATAGCTATAGCGCGCACCCTAAACAATATAGTCGGCCGTAATAGTTCGCTTCTTTACGAAATCGCTATAGATAAGAGGCTATACGGCGTAGAGCCCTTCTTACCCGACGCCCCGGCCTATATATCGCGCTAGATAGCCTTTAGCGTACGGAGGAGCGAGTACACTCTTACCGGACAATTCTAGGACTTAATCGGCGCCTAAGGAGCCTACCTCTACGATACCTAATAGTACGGTTAGAATAAGTCCGCCGTACTATTCTATAAGACCTATAACCGTTTCGGGAGGGAGAAACTCGACGTCCTAGAAGAAAAGCTTATAAAGGAGAGCGAAATTAACCGTAAAGCCTTAGTCTATCGTAAGTAGGCTAAAGAAGAGGGTTAGAAGGTAAAGCTACCTATTAAGGCTCTATAGATCGAAACTAAGACCGATAACTAGAAGGCCGCCCGCCTTAACTAGGTTAAGAAGGCTTAGACTAAGTAAGCAAAGTAGTATAAAAGAAAATTTAAAGGCCGCAATAAGGAGCTAGGGCTCGATATCTATAACTACTACGAGTAGGTAGATTTAAAGAACTTCGTCGATAAGTACGATTTCGACGCTAACGAAGATAAGCCTATAGACGCTCGAAAGAACGCTATTTTAGGCGCTCGCGCTACGATACGAACGTCTAATAGCTAAAGTATCTTACCTAAAGGATTGCGCCGATACCTTATATCTATCTAGCCCTATTATTTCGACCTACTCCTATATAAGAATACGCTCGTCGACTCCGATAACGTATACGGATCTATTAAGTATACTAACTAGAAGTATATCCCGGCCGGCGAACCGCCTAAAGCAATCTATAAGAAGACCGGCGAGCTCTATCCCCTAAAATAGATATAGAATTACGAAGAAGGCCTAGCGAACCTAAAGTTTAGCGTAGATACCCGTTCGTAGGAGTAGGCTATAGTAGGCGAACCTCTCGTCTACGATATTAACTACAATATACTTAGTAGCGACGACTCTATCCTATATAAGCTATATAAGCCGGAGGATATCGCGATGCCTATATATAAGGTTCCCTTATATAGCCGAAACGCGAAATACGCCGACCTCTTTAAAGAGCTCTATTAGGAAAAGATATCTAAAACGGCGCTAGCCTACGTCGCCCTAGTATACTAGACAACCGAAGGCTAGACCTGCCTTAAAACATATAAGGAGGCTAAAAACTACTTTATCGGACTTTTCTCCGATAGTATTAGCCTACTACTAAACGCCGAAAGCGAGCCTAGTAGAATCGCGGAGTACCTTAAGGCTATTTTCGATAAGACTAGCGAGGAGTACCCCGATACCCTAGACTAGTCGAAGCCCGCCGTACTTAAGGGTAAGCTCCTATTAATATAGCGATCTACGTATATATAGCTAATCGCCGAACTCGCTAAAAATTAGATATAGTAGTTAGTTTAGGGCGATATCGAACAAGATTTCCGCTATATAATCTAAAATTTCTAGCTATAGCTAGGACGGTTCCCTCTAGGCCTACGCGCGTTACTAATAGACTTAATGTTTAGTCTCGCACCGGCTACTAAGGGCCTTATCTTCTAGGACATTCCCCTAACCTACTACGAGCTAAAATCCCGAGAGGTAACAACCGAGGGAGGCGTACGGCTAGAGATACTACCCTTCCCTTTATATATAAAGGAAAAGAAGAAGCTTAAAGCTAAGGTATTAAAGAAATTAGACGCGATCGAGTAGAGGCACCGCGAGGAGAAGAAAGCTAGCGAGGCCGCCGTAAAGGCCGCTAAAGTAGAAGCAAAAGCGGCTAAGCGCAAACTACTAGCGGCTACTAAAGAAACTTAGCCTAAGAAGCGCAAAGTACCTACTACTAACAAGGCGCCGACTCTAAAGAAGCTAAAATCTATAATAGTAACTACGACTATAGTAGCTAAATCTCTGTACGCGAAAGTAAAGCGGATTGCTACTACTAAAGACGAGGCTACGTAGACTACTACGTAGGACCCTTCGTCTACCTAGCTAGAATAGTTAGGTACTAGTAAAGCCTCTAGTAAGGGGAAATTAGCTAAGAAGGCTAAGACAAGTACCGCGGATCCTCCGATCGACGCGTACGACTAGAACCCTTCGTCTACCTAGCTAGAATAGTTAGGTACTAGCAAAGCCTCTAGTAAGCGAAAATTAGCTAAGAAGGCTAAGATAAGTACCGCGGATCCTCCGATCGACGCGCGCGACCCGCCTACGCTAGGAGACAGCGGTATTACTCTAAGGGGCCTCTTTATAGACCTAACGTTCTAGCTTCTATTCGGGCGCTATAGATTTGTACGCCTATTCGACGTTTTACGTAAGGCTTATAGCGGCCGAACCCTCTACGGCGACGGTCTACGTCTATCTAAGACCTAGGAAATAGATTTCGTTCGTCGCGTAGCGAGTATAACGGAACTTATAATAAAGGCAGAATACGTAATTATCGCAATATTCCCTAACTAAGAGTAGTAATAGTATCTAAACTATATTGCGGAGATAGCGAGGAAGTTTAACTATAACTGTTTTAACGCCTACTTCGATACTACGGAGCTAGCTAAGAAGATACAATCGTTTATAGCGGGATTAAAGAACGACGAAGGCTTTCCCTAGGAGGAATATCTTCGGGATATTCCTATATCCGAGAGAGCCGTAGATATAAAGATTTTCGGCGACTAGTCGGTATATATACTTAGCTATTCCCTATAACGGATTAAGGAAGCAGTCGAAGGCGGTTAGACCGACCTCCTAGCCCTAATAGACGATTTCCTAATAGCAGCAGTTCCTATACTACTAAAGGCGGCGGTATTGCGGCACTAGATATAGGCAGTTATTCTTCTATATATTAACGACAAGACTAGAAAAATCCTTTATATCGGATTCTATAAGTACGACAAGTAGGCTAAGTAGCTAATCCGCTTCCTAGGTAGGGAACTTAAGGATAACGCCGGCTAGATAGGCGTTCCTAATAGGCGCGGCTATATTATATCTACTAAGGATATACCCGCTATGCCTTAATCCGACCCCCGTAAGATAGCGAGTATAAGAATCTTAGTAGGACTAGATAGCTTAGACAAAAGCAAAGGCAATCCTAGTGCCGCTATAGTCGTCGTCCCTACGGCTAGTATCTCTAGTATCTCTAGCGCCGCTACCGCCGATAAGGGTACCGCTATAACTACTAACCCTATATCTATCGCTAATATAGACAAGACCGAATCCTAACTTCCTATTAACATCCTCCGCGATAAAGGCTAGAGCAGTTTATTCGTCTAGATCGCCCTAGCTAGGCTTACTAGGAAATAGTAGCTAGGAAGCGAGCTAGAAGAGCTAGAAATATTCGTAGGAGTCCTCGCCTATATAGTCGTAGTAGTAACGAAGGAATAGAATTACGTTAAGGACTAGGAGTCTCGCGAGCAGTTATTAGAAAACGAGAAAGTCTTATACGACTACGCTATATCTATTACAAAGAAATTCCTCGAAGCCTATAATACCCTTCTCGAGGAAACCCGCGACGATATTATAGCCTATACTAAAGACACTATCGACTAGGATAACGAGAATTTAGAAGAATAGAACAGAAAGCTTAATAATACGGACGACGTTATTAACTATATACTAGAACTCTCCTATTTCTAGAACATAGACGATACGGTTAAGGAAGATATAGAATAGTCTACTCTATATCTACTATAGGCGATAGACGCGATCTAACGCTCTAATACTAAAGCTAATTCCGAGAAAGCCGCGATTCGGGCGATATAGGAATTGCTATAAGACTAGGCTACTAGACTTACCTACGACTCTCTTATAGATATTATAGCCGAGCTCGCTAAATTAATCTAGTTAGGAAAAGACGAAGACCGCGCTAGTATCGGTACATTTATCGCTACCGCCTTTAACGCCCTATACGTCTAGTATAGGAAGAAGGCTATTAGATTCCTAGAGCGCCGGCTATCGGCCGAAGCCTTAGAATTAGTAACCTAAAGCTACTCGATTATAGCCGAGCAGGCGACGCGTAACGCGCAAGTTATTAAAACCTAGGCGGAAATGTAGTAGACGAGTACGAGAATACGATAGCATTATTAGTCTACTATATATATAGTCTACGTAGTCGCGGACATTTCGCGATCGGGGGATTTTGTTACGAAGCTAGAGGGAAAGGGATACCTAGCGGCTACTACTAGCCGCCTACTATAGATATATACTTCCTCCGTAGCTAGATAGATATAATATAAATTAACACACTTTAAAACTACGTTTCGAACTATAATATTACTACGATATACAAAAATAGGGTACGTACGTAAGTGTAATTACTATAGCTGCTACTATATAGCGCCCGAAGAGTACGCTATAGCCGGCCTTCCGCTACCGGACCTGCCGAATCCTATAAAGGAGAGGCAGCTTTTTAATAGAGTAATAGCGTATAGCACTAAGGAGCAGGTACAACGTATCGAGGCTATAGTAAAGAAGTACGAAGACCTATAGAGAGATAAGGGCACTACTATAGACATCCCTAAGTCCGATTTCCTAAAGGTTACGCTAAAGCTAGGCTACGAAAACGATAAAGTCCCTACGGTAGCGTACCTACTCTATAGCCCCGACGAAGAGGTTATAAACAAGACCTTCGACCCTCTATATACGTAAGGAAAGATGTCCTTTACTACTAAGCCTACTTAGTTCGGGTTCCTAGTCTTTATAGTCTAGAAGACGACTATAGTAGATAGTAAGCTAGTCCGTAAGGGACGTACGGTCGTAGATATTAGAGGCCTAAACAAAATTATAGTTAAGGATTCTTACCTGCTCCCTAGATAAGAGGACATTATTAAGGCACTACGCGGCTCGACTTATATTGTAACGGTAGACGCAGTATCGTTTTTCTATTAATAGGTAGTAGCCGAGAAGGACTATAGCAAATTCGCGATTAATAGCTACCGCGGCTAGGAATAGATATATATAGCTATTATAGGTTTCTCGAATAGCGTATAATATATCTAGCGCTAGCTTAACAAGATCCTTAAGCGACACAAACCCTACTACCGTACTTATATCGACGATATTGTTATCTACTCCCGTACTTTCGAAAAGTACTTATAGTATCTAGACGCCGTTTTCGAGTGCCTAGTAGGCAAGAACATTAGTATCGCACCGTATAAATCGTTCCTCGTATATCTATCTACGAAGCTTTTAGGTTAACGAGTGTTAGGACTAGGATACACTACTTATAAGAAGAAGGTCTAGGCTATTCTAGACTTAAAATTCCCTACGACGCTAAAGGACATCGAATTTTATTTAGGACTAACTAGCTAGCAACGCTAGCATATTCTATACTACTCTACGATTACGATGCTATTCGAGAACTGTAAGAAGGAACTCTTACGCTTTAGCCTAGCTAATAAAGGAAATAAGCGTAAACGCTACGCTATAAGGACCCTAGCTTTCGACTCTAATAAATCGCTAGAAACCGAGTATAAGGCCTTCGATATCCTTAGATAGATATACCGTAATATTAAGTTCTCCTATTACGCGGACCCTAATCGCCCTATATATATCGACCTAGATACCTATATAGGAGGATTCGCAGCGGTAGTATACTACGTTAAGGGAGATCTAGAGCCGACTATCGAGAATAGTAAGGCCGTACGCTTCCTAGCAGATTAGGTACAAGTTATTATATACCTTAGCAAAGCCCTTACAGACGTAGAAAAGCGGTACCTAGCTACCGAGCTTAAGGTTAGCGGACTAGTCTAGATAGTACGGAAGGTACGAATAATCCTATAGGCGGCACGTAAGCCGGTATATATGTTTTCCGACTACATTACGGCCCTAGGTATTACTACGGTAGCGAGCCTAGCGACGACTACGTCTACGGACAAGCTTAACCTCCGTCTAGTATAGGCTAGTTAGTACCTCTCTTAGTACCCTAAGCTTAAGGTATACTACCGCCTAGGACGCCTTTATAGAATACTAGACGCCTTAAGTAGGCTCGTAGCGGATCTTAACCGAGTAGCAGATTAAGCATACGATATACTAGATCCCCTAGTATACGACAATCCGGCGCCCGCGAATAATATAATCGATACGTACTATATATACCTATACGAAAGCGAGGGTGCGATTTGCTTTTATACTACTATAATCGACGAGCACTCTAGCCGAACGTATACCTCTAACGAGCCTATAGTTTTCTACTCCGTACTCGTAGAACTCGCTATCGAATTTAAGGACGACTTAAAGGTAGGATATACTAAGGACCCCTATTAGTCCGCAATCCTAGCTTAGCTAAACGCTATAGAAGAACGCCGCCTACGAGCCGCCGCTAAGAGGACCTTAGACGCTAACGATAACCCTAATTATAAGAAAGCGGACATTATAGGCGAGGCCGAGTCGAGCCTATTAGGACTTTGTTTTTTCTTACGCGACGACCTTATCTATTTTAAGGACGACACCGACGGTAGAGAGAGGCTATATATCCCCTGCTCCTTATATAAGGAAGTCTTCTAAATAGCCTATAATTACTATTACTATATAGGGTATTACCGCACTTACGCTCGCCTATACGCTAGTTTCTATATACGCCGGCTCGGACGCGAGGTCTCTAAGTATATCGCTTATTACTCCGAATATATCCTAAACTAGACGCTCCGCTATCCTCTATACGGTAAATTGTAGCCGATTAAATATTAGCCTATTCTATAGTACGCTATTACTATAGACTAAGTTTACGGCCTACTATCTAATAAAGACGGCTACGATAGTTTCCTTACTAAGACGTGTAAGTACTCTAAGCGCGTTATACTACGCAAGTGCAAATTAACGTAGATAGCGTAGTAGTACGGCAGCGATTAGATCTAAGGATATATCGAAATAGAACGAAACCTTCTAGCTATTATAATCGGCGACCGCGACCCTATTTAGCTTAGCGAATTTATAAAGGCAGCCTTTAAGAAGTTAGGCACGAGGTTCTTTACGACGATAGCGTACTATCCCTAGTCGGACGGCTAGTCTAAGCGAACTAATTAGACCGTAGAGATCGCACTCCGATTCTTTACCTTAAATTATCCGGACACTAATTAGACGGACGTACTTCCGTATATCTAGGCCGAGCTTAATAACGCTAGGAATGCTTCGACTAGAGAGGTACCTAATATCCTAATCTAAGGATTTAAGACGAATTTGGACGCGCTAAACCCCCTTACCGAGCTCTCTATAGAAGACTACTTAGTATTAAAACAGGAGGTACGCGATTAGGCTACGGACTCTCTCGCGTAGGCGGTAGTAATAATAAAGGACCGATACGACCGCAAGCATCGCCCTATTTCCTTTAAGACGGGCTAGAAGGTACTGCTTAAGCTATATAAGGGATATCGCCTACTAGGCAACCCTAATCGTAAGCTCTCCGCGTAGCGTACCGGACTATTTAAAGTAGTACGCCTAGTCGGCAACCTCGCCTACGAGCTCGATCTCCCCCTAGTAATACGTATCTACCCTATAATCTTAGTCTCGTAGTTAGAACTCTATCCGGAGGGCCGCGATCTATACGACCGAGAGGTACCCGAGCTAGGCCTAGTAGATAAAGCACCTTTCGATAACGACTACCTATACCTAAAGGCGCCGTATTACGAAATCGAGAAGCTCCTCGGACGTAGAGTCTCGAGGGGTAAGATATAATATCTAGTTAAGTAGCGTAGCTACAGTTACGCGTATAACGTTTAGTACGATATTAACGACCTCCGCGACTTAGCGGAACTTGTCTAGGAATACGACCGCCTCTACCTATAACAAGCGTTACGATAGCAAGCGTTACGTTAGTAAGCGGCACGTTAGCAAGCGCTATAATAGTAGGTACTAATAGCGCCGTCCCTAAGTACGCCGCAGTTAATAGTAGAAGAACTATAAGCTCGGCCTTCTCGGAGGCCTAGCTTACGTAACTCCTAACGAGCCGCTATATAGAAGATTAACTAAGTAGGATTATATACAATAATAGGCATCTCTATAGCGGTATATTACGGTATAGTATTATTGTCTATAATTAAATCGTACCCTACTTTACTTCGTTTTAAAACGCGCAATAGTTTACTTTATTGTCCTCCCTCTATTATCGCTCCTCGCTCTAAAGCGCGCGGCGACGCGTCCTATTATTAATACGGGACGCGTCCTATTATCGGACGGGCTATACTGTATATATAAACGGCGTAGTATAAACGAGGTAAAGTTTGCATTATAATAACGTAGAACGCCCTAGTAACGCTGCAAATTTTTAGTTGCTACGTATATATTAAACTCTATACGATAGTAACCTCCCTCTACTCTAGCGAACCTACGACTACGTACGCCCTCTAGTAATATACCGCTACCCCGTCGGTAACCCTATTATATCGAGCGACGCTAATACGCCCGGCGATATTACCGCGATAGTACGCTACTACCCTTAGAATAACAACTATAGCCCGCCGCCTATCGCCTTATATATATACTACTAGGACGAATTGTCCGACTCTAGCTAGACCTAGCTAAAGGAACGCTGCTATAAGTCCCTACTATTCTTCGCCTTCTAAGAGCCTAAATTCGAGCTATACGACGACTACGCTACTACGCTAATAGAAGTAGCGTAGAGACTTAATTATAGTATCCTAGTAGAGTAGATACTAGTACTAGTATACCGCGAACTAGACTAGCCGCTACGCGACTACGTCGGCGAGTTTATAAGCGCTAAGATCTAGACGCAAATCTATAATATATAAAGTATCGTTCAAGCCCTATAGTGCTTGTCCTAATCGAGCGGAGCGACGGCGTAGAGCCCGAGAACAATATCAGATTTCACCGTTAAAGGTCGCTATAGATTGTGTTTGTTTTGCTATAGAAGGTCGTTGCTTCGTTAGTTACGGAAGAGGCAGGCATAGGGGTGTCGCATAGTGCTGTTGTCGTATAGTGCTGTTGTCGCATAGTGCTATTATCGTATAGTGCTGTTGTCGTATAGTGCTATTATCGTAGGGCGGTTGTCGTATAGGGCTGTTAGCGTATAGGGCTGTTATCGCATAGGGCTGTTAGCGTATAGTACTATTGTCGCATAGTGCTATTAGCGCATAGTGCTGTTAGGGGATTGTAGTACTGTTGGCGTATTATAGTGTTGCCTTTATTATAGGACCTAAGGTTAGAGGGCACGTAATAGTAACTTGAATTGTTAACTAATTATAGCGCGCGCTCGATTTTGCGGGCGTATCTTTGAAATTCAGCCCCCCTGCGCTAATACTACTGCTACTGCCTCCTTACTACTAATATTAGCTACGTTATTAGTAGCAATCTGATTTGTTCTCGAGCTCTACGCTAGACTAAACAGACACCTTCTACAACCTTCGTCGCAAGCTCCTTAGGTTGCTCTAGGTGCCTGTTTTTAGTCTGTCGCTCCGCTCGAACTAATCCTACGAGTTCTCCTTCGCGGACGCGCTACTAAGATTTACCTAATTACGATTGCGGATTTTTTCCTATATAAGTACGGCTCCTATCGCGCCTTTATTACGCGTATCCGCGCGTAGGACTATACAGAAGCTACGGACTTCGCCTTACTACTACTCGACCTAGAGCCTAGTATAACGGACTGCAACTTATTACGACGTATTAAGATTATACTCTAAGAAAATGCAAGCCTTCGTAGGTATAAGAAGGACGACCGCTCCGAGTAGGCCCGTTTCTTTAGTATACTAGAATTCTGCTAGTTCCTCGATTAGGCGCCCGACGTATCCGACGCTAGCGACGAAGGCATAGTCGTTACGCTCCCTAATCCCTAGTATACGAAGCTTTTCTACGACCTAGACGACATCCCTATACGTATACAGAACTACGATATCTATTACGCTATCCGAACGCTATTACGACTTAATATCGGTATAACTAATTACTAGGAGATAGGAGCGCTATATAGCGGAGACTACGTCTAGGCGGTAGCGCTACTATTCCGCGTACTAGTAAAGTACGGTTTCTATTCTAATATAATTAGCACTCTATACGACGTACTTAAAGATATACCTAGATAGGATAATACTAACGTTAACCTTGTCGCAGTCTGCGACTAGATCGCTTAAGTCGCTAGCTACGACGAGGTAGAGTAGTATCTAAATCGCGACGACCTACTAGGTTAGTACCCCTTAGAGCAGATACTTACGGCCGAGCGGATACGTAACTAGCAAACGGTAGCGATATACGTTAAGGCATAAGAAAAGATTCTAGCTATAGAGCTAGTAGACCCCGTTACTAGCGAAACAACCGCGCTACTATAATACTCTATATAGATCGCGTCGACGGTAGACTTTTAAACTAAATACCGGTACTAGCCCGAGCGTACGCTTATAATCGTCTATAACTAAGATACTATCGTATAGAAGCGTAAGACGAGTAGAGAGTAGAAGGATTATTATAATACGCTACGCTACTACTAAGGCGACGAAGGCTTAAATCTAAATAAGAAGGCCCTATAATATAAGTAGAGCGCCGAGCTAAGCGAGACTATAGCAAATAATAAGTAAGACGCGCTAGGTATAGACGCGGCGTAAGACAAGCAAGACGCTATCGAGCTAGAGCCTATAACGTCTAGCGCGACGATCCTAATAAAAGATACTAAGATATAGGACGTTATAGCGAATACTAAAGCTAATCTACTACTACCTAAGGGCCGTTACCTTAAGGACTCCCTACGGAAGTACTAGCCGACGCTAATCTAGGCGGTACTTGCGAATATTTTCCTACGAAAGATAACGCTCGACGCTATCTATAAGGACGTCTAGACCCTCTTTAAATATACGATAATAGCGCGTTCCGTCGACAAGGAGCTTAGTAAGTAGGTAGAAGACGAGAATAGTATAGTAATTATAGTAGACGGCGAGTAGGTACTTACCTTATATAGCTAAGTAGTATATAAAAAGGCAGTAGGCAAGCTTCCCTAGGCGGATACTAAGCTATTACGAGATCGCGTATACTATCTAAAGACTATTAACGAGCGGTAACTATAAAAGGCTACTAAGTAGCTACGACTACTAAAGGACGTCGGCAACGTAGAGGACGCCGCTACTAACAAGTCGCCGAAGGATATACCTAAGGACGCCGACTATAAGGAGGAGATAGGTCTAGTCGCTATATTATCGACCGTAGTAGGAAGTAAGGCTCTAGGATAGGACACCGAGATATAGGACCCTATAGAGGTACGAGAACGCAATAAAGAGCTCTAGGAGGTAGTAATAGAGGCAATTTTAGCCTACGTAATAGAGCCTATAATAGTAGTATAGCTAACTAAGGCCGTCTCTATCGCGTTCCTAAGTATAAAGACTATACTAGACGCTAAGTTCGCGTAGGAGTTACTAAAAGCTAACGTCGGTATAAGCCTTACCGAAGTAGGCGACGCGTTTATTCTAACCTTAAAAGATAGATTAGAGGCGAGGATTCGCGTAATAGAAACTACCTACTTTAACGACGAGTGCAATCTAGAATAGTACGTCGTAGCGAACGACCCTAAGGCTAAAACGCTTGCGTAAATATACGACGAGGAGACCGAGTATAACGATGCTCTAGCCCCTATCGACTATAACTCTCTAGTACGTAAAAACCCTAACGGCAGCGACGACTCTCTAGTATACGACGACTCTTACGACGATAGCGACTCTCTAGTACGCTAAAACGCTAACAATAGCGACAACTTATAGTATAGCGATTAGAACGACGGTAAGCGATAGTAATACCTAATTCTAGATAGCGTCGATATAAATAGAGATATTCGAGACGCTATAAAGGCATTAGGCGCCCGCTAGCGTACCGCCGCCCTCTCCTATATAATAACGGTAAATGCCGTTAAGGTCGCTATAAAGGAGGATAATAATACTATCGAGCGTCTTATAATAATAGATAAGTTAGCCTATATAGGACAAATTACGCTCTAACTAGTATACGAACACTAATTCCTTAGCTCGGTATATAAGACTACTTATATAAACGAGTACTTTAAAGAATTTATTAGCGACTTTTACCCTACTCCGGTACCTAGTATAGATCTACGTAGTAGGCTCTAAGTTATATTCGACTGCGTCTAGAGATACTATAGAGGCCCGCTAGTCTTAGGACCGACCCTATTACTCTATACGCTACTATAGATACGTATAGTAGTAGAGTACGACGCTAACCCCCTAGCCGCTAACTACAAAAACGAGATATCGGACGAGCCTACTAATTACGCCGAGCCTACCGATAGCGCTAATCCTACTATCTACAATAAGCCTACTAACGATACCGAGGACAATTAGGACTCTATATAAGCCGATACTAAGGACGCTAACGTTTAGGACCTTATATAAGCCGAGGACTATACCGATAACGCTAGCGACGTATCTGCTATCGACGACGCGATAGATACGCCTAAGAGATAAAAGGAGGACGACGATAAGGAGGACGCCCTAATAGACGTAAAGGAGGAGAAGCAGCGCCGTAGAGCAGCTAGAGTAGCTAAGATAAATAAGGGTAAGGCGGACAAGAACGACGATTAGGAAGATAGCCTAGCTATTATAAATAAGTAGACCCTATAGTAGTTCGGGTTGGTTTGGTTTAGTTTGCTAAGCCGAAACTCTAGTTTAGTTTAGGTTGGTTTACTAAGCAACTATATAAGTAGCTAGTTCGAACTATATAATTTATCGGTTTTTAAGAAGTGTACGAATGTATATATAGCTTTAAGCAAGCCCTTTGTAAGACTTAGCAGTATAGCCGGCAGCGTAGCCGGCATTTTTAGTCCTTAGTACTTATAGAATTTTCGAATCCTACTTAGGCTACGTAGTTGTATAAAGGTACTTATATAACCTCAAATCTATAGACAATTAGCTAAGGGCACTAACTAATTAAAAGCATATATATATATATATAAGGCATTATAGTTCAGTTCGGAAACTGCACTCCTTAGGTATAAATTTTATCCTTTCGTTTATAGTTCAATTCCCTAACTGCTTAGTAGAATGTCTTTATCTAGATCTAGGTAGAACTTATCGATTTCCGTCGAAGCTCTCTATAAGAAGTTTATACACTTTCCTACTAAACTATACTCTAATATTAAGTACTAGGATAGCTCCTCCCTCGATATCGGTACTATATACGAAACAGCTATAAGGCAGCTCTATAGGGCGTTCTACTAGTTACTCGCTATACTACGGCCGAATGCTAGTTCGTTCCTTAGAACTCTAGGTTATTTAGTAGATATTAAGGATAGGGTAGGCAGTAACTTCGTATTATATAAGGAAGTAGAGGCTGCTATAGAGGAGTCCTTCAACCTATAGAAGATAGTAAAAGATATAGAGGTAGCTGTAGGTCTAGGTACCTAGTTGAATTTCTAGTAGGTAGAGTATAAGGATATTTAGTAGGAGTATTAGGTAGAGTTGCGAAAGCAGGTATATAATATAGTCTAGAGAATAGGGATAATGCCTATAACTATAAGTATTAGGTTCTTTAATTTTCTTCCTTTTTTCCTTATTTTCTTTTTCTAAAAATCCAAACTAATACAAATTAACTAGAATGTCTATCTTCTTTTAGTTCTTTATAAGACCTAGCAGCGTAGCCGGCAGCGTAGCCGGTAGCGTAGCCGGCAGCGTAGCCGGCCTTTTAACTCCTTAGTACTAACGGGATTTTCGAAGACTTCTATTCCGTACGGCTAATAAAGTATACTATACTATATATATATGCTTAGAGAGTATTTAGAGCGCGGTATGTAGCGCCGTATAACCGCGGCTTATTTCGCATATAGAAAAGCTTATAGACGACACTACGAACATCCTTCCTACTAGAATATCTATCCTACCTAGCACTATCTCGAATATAGACATTCTAGCCTTTTAGAATCTAATCGAGTGCTTTGAAATCCTTATCTATAATCGTTATACGCTTCGCGTAGATAGCTATAAGGTTAACCGCTAAAATAGTATTAGTATAGTCCGAAAAGAGGTAGGAGAGAAACATATATTCGAAGATACGAACTAGGTAGGCTTCTATAGCCTCTTAAAGGGCGTCTATCGCGGAGGCTTAGAAGCGAAGGTCCGTTCTATAAACCTAGGCAATTTCGCGAACAAGTCGTCGGAAAGGAGCTTTACGGATTAGGAGCTTAGAACTCTTCTAATACTACCGAATCTAATAGAGGGCTACGGCTAAAGAAGGATTAGTAAAAAGATAGTAAGAATGCCGGCTACGCTACCGGCTACGCTACCGGCTACGCTACCGGCTACAAATAGGACTTACTTCCTAGGCGCTATCGACGCTTCGTACGATTGCTACTAGTAGTAGAAGCGCTAGTTATCGTCTTACGTAGAGCCTTGCCCGCCGTTGTCTTACGCGGAGCCTTGCTCGCGACGCCCTTTCTAGTACCGGAGCTAGCGGCAGTAGTAGCAGCCCTTTTACGTTAATGTACTATACTCGTTCTATTATTTCCGGTCTTATTACGACCCGTAGAAGTAGCAGGTCCCTTCTTACGAGGCGTCGTAACTTAGTTAAGTAGACTTAGCATTATAAAAGTCGTCGAATTAAGGAAAAAAGTGCGTTGCGAAGGTATACGAAGGCGCGCGCGGAGCGAGGGTATTACGGAGGTAGTAGATATAGAGCGTAGAGGTATAGGTATCGACGCGAAGGTTGAATATAGCGAGAGAGGTAGTATCGCGGTATCGCTAGGTAATAGAGTAAGCTTCGCGCAAGCCTATATTATAGTAACGTTAGAGCAAGGAAAGAAGGTAGGTACGGCTAAAAAAGGTAGGCACGGCTAAAAAAGGCAGGTACGGCAGACTTTAAAATATAGCCGGCATATATAGCCGGTATAGTAATAGGCGAAAGCCTCCTTTTAATAAATAGCCGGCGTAATAATAGTATCCTACTATAGTATAGATATTCTTTAGTAATGCCTTTACTAGCTATAGTAATCTTATAAGTAACCTAGGCCTATTGCTAGTAAATATAAGAAATATTAGGTAGGCTATACTAAACAAGCTAGTTATTTAGTAGGAAAAGGCCTACTACTGTCTCTATATACCGGCTACGAGTGCCGGCTATCGCTCTAAATTCAACTCCGCCCTATCTCGGAGGCTAAGGTACCGAGCGGAAACCCTATAGCTTATATTCACTCGGTTGTCGCGGAGCGCTTATAGATAAGGTATTAGAAAAGAGTATAAAAAGTACGAGAATAGTATCCTAGGATATAGGTCGTAAGTAAATAAGAGTAGTACGCCTAGTTATTTATATAGTACGTTACTCTATACGACTAAGAGCCTATATTATCTCGTACTTTACTTGTAAGACCTCGACTCTACTAATATACTATTATTCTCCTGCTCGGTCGCTGTCTTAAATCTTCTTCGAGTTGCCGGACTTAGTACGTATCTATAGCTATATAATAGCGCTACGTATTATAGAGAATTAACTCCGCCGTATCTCGAAGGCTAAGGTACCGAGCGGAAATCCTATAGCTTATATTTACTCGGTTATCGCGGAGCGATTATAGGTGAGGTATTAGAAAAGAGTATAAAAAGTACGAGAAGAGCATTCTAGAATATAGGTCGTAAGTGGGTAGGAGTAGTACGCCCAGTTATTTATATAGTACGTTACTCTATATAACTAAGAGCCTACATTATCTTATGCTTCGCTTATAAGACCTCGACTCTACTAGTATACTATCGATCTCCTCCTCGGTTACTAATACGCTATCTTAATTCTTCTTCGAGTTGCCGGACTTAGTACGTATCTATAGCTATACAATAGCGCTACGTATTATAGAGAATTTCTCGTTAAAGTTTCTCTCTCGTAGGCTTACTATCTGCCTCGCAGTATAGAGGATTAAAGTGCTAATACTAAAGAATCTCCTTATAGTTAGGATGCTAGGGCTCCTTAGGACCTTTGTATTTTAGGTCTAAATAGAGACGTATTATAAACGTTCTATCGCCCTTTCGCTTACTACCCGCTAGGTCGCGATATACGAAGAAACTAATCTAAATATAGCTCGTCTCTATAATAGCCGGGTAAATATAGAGCGCTAGGTTTCTACTTCGTACTTTAGATTTAGGGACGGCGCGGAGATAAAATTAGAAATATAGCCGGCACCTATAGCCGGTAAAAAGATGCGAAAATAGGCCTCCTCCTAGGTTAATCTAACGACTAAATACAATTTCTAACTAATCCGCTGTAAACCGACGCCGAATTTTAGCTAGAAGCTATATATCTTTATTTTAAAGAGTAACCCGCTTCGTATAGATAGCAAGGAGGTTTAAAAGCTTAAGCTCGGTTACGAGAAATACCTCCGTAGCTTCCTAAAAAGCACTAATCGCCTTAGCCGTAAATCGTATACTAGACCGAAAATCTAATATAATTTCTCGGACGAGTCGCTAGAAGGGAGTCTTAGGGATTAAAAGCTCGGTCCCTCTTTTGTTTTAGAAAAGCCGGATCTAGCGAAGGGTAATAGTACCTAGTTTAAAGCGCCGCTTCTTTATCGTCGAGTCCTGCCTTATTCCCTTTCTTTTAATAGAAAGATAACTTTTCTTCGCGATAGTCTTCGTTTACCTACTCTTTTTAGCCTTCTCCTATCTACCTATAGCCTTCTTATTTTTCGGTACTATTTTCCGAGGAACCCCCCTCCTTCGTATATACTATAGAGAGCCTTACTCTTCCGATATCTCGTTCTCGCTACGGTCTCCCTATACTTAGCTTGCTTTACCCTTACCCTTTAGCCTCTAAAGATATTTATCTACGCGTTTAGGCGACGAGGGTATATCGGTAGGACCTAGAAAATTAATAAGTATATAATCGTAAGGAGATATTAATGCTTCTTACCTTCTAGAACAAATAGTCTTCTATTAAACCGCCTTAGTAGGTTATCGTTAGATTCGAATAAAGGATAGTAGCTTAAGGAAGGGGAGGTAGCCGGCTTAGGAAGGCCCGAAGAGCCGAATCCTTAAGGTATATTTGTCTTTAAGAATATAGGGAAAGGGAAGAAAGAGAGGAAGAGCGAATAGAGAATTAGAAATAGTCCGTAGGTAAGCGGGGTCGGTTGCTATAGCAACTAGTCTATTTAGGTCCTAGGAATTCGAAACACATTTCGGATATATACTAGCTATATACGCCGGCTATATTACCTTATACGTAAACGCTTCGTCTCCTTAAAGCTACTCTAAGCCTATATACGTTTCCGCTTCTCGACCCGGTATCGCCTTCTGCCTCTGCCCTCCTCCTCTTCGTTATCGCTAATTAGGGTTTCGCTTAGACTAAATTTCGTATTCTCTTCGCGCTTTTAGGTTTCTTCGATCTTAAGGTTTTCTAATTCCTCGATTAACTCCTTTAATATAATCTTTAGTAACCTGCCTTAGCGATTCTAGTAGAGGAGATAGTATCGGAATACTATAATAGATTCGAAGGTAGTAGGCGAGTATATTCGATTAAAGCGGCCCTAGTAACGAGCGATACTAAAAGACCTCTTATAGCCTATACCTACGCTCGGGATAGCGAGGACGTCGCGAGCGACCGACGCTATCGTTAGAAACTTAGGCTCTAACCGCTACTATATAGCGAGAATATCGTCTCTAAATTCGTCTAGAAGACCGGTAAGATCTAGAGATTATTAGCCCTCTTTCCGAGCCTATAGGTTTATACTTACTCGCGCGCCGATAGAGATCGAATTCTTCTTTATTTACTTTAGTAGTTGCTTCCTCTTCTGCCTCTACTTCCTACCTACGAAATAGGTATAATATCGGAGCCTTCTAAACCTTCTTTTTCTTTATAGGAGCTACATTTAGACTAGTTTCTTTCCGACGCCCGTAGAACATCTTTTCTAGAACAGTTTAGTAATACTTCGGCTATACCTCGTCCGCCTTCTATTCCGGCCTCTACTAGTATATATCCTTTTCTACCGGGTTAAGCAAGTACGCAACGCTATAGATATCCCCGAACGACTTAAAGGTAGTACTATAATATTTATACAACTTAGTATAGGAGGTATCTATAGCTTTCGTTATAGCTACTTTCTAGGGAACGCTCTTCTTAGCTAGCTTAGCTACGGTTTCCTCGAGCTCGTTAAAGAGCTAGTTATAGTACGCAAAGATAAGGTAGATCGTCGGTCCTTAGGTTCTTCTAATCGTAGTAGTAACCTTCGCGTAATGCTTACTAATATCGACGAGATACTCTACTTAGCGCTATTCGGCGGCGGTAAGGCCGAGCTACTTAATACCCTCGGAACTCTAATAGATCTCGAGAGCGGTACGTAAAGTATATCCCCTCGTAACTATATAGAAAGTCGAATCGAACCGGGTCTTAACGTCTTAGGTAAAACGGAGTAGGCGCTAAGGAGGCCGCTTTTGCTATTGCTTATTCTATACGATATTCTAGGTATCGGTTTTAGGGCGCTCGATTAGGTTCTTTTAAATAGCCTCGAATCGGTTATATCTCTATAAGCTCGAGTTCGTATATATTGCTAGACGACAAAGCTAGAGAAAAAGAGTTAGAACTATACTAGGTTGCCGGCTATAGGTGCCGGCTACGGACAAAAGTTATACCTTATACAAAACGAGAGCGAGGCTCTCTACCTTATCCCGTCTTATTACTATAATAAGTTTCTCGACTTTCGACTTTGCTTTATCCTTATCTAGGATCTTCTATTAGTCGTCGTTTAATAGTGCAATTTTAAGCGTCTTAAAGAGGGCTCGGATCGCGATTTAAACTATATAAGCGAAGTAGGGAAACTTCTATAGGGATATAACTAGCAACGACGTCGGCTCCGATCTAATAGGGCTAGGGCTATTAATAGGCTCCTCTTTATCGTTATTATCGTACGTATTATCGTACGTATCCGGAATCGTAGCGAGCTTAATATTCGGAAGATTAAGCTAGATTGTAGACCTTATAATCTCTTCTACGTACTCGACCCTATCGATACAATTAGTAATTTTAAAGATATATACGAGTAAATTATATATACAACGCCTTATATAATATTCGATTATTACTAGCGTTGTCCGTAGTAATCGAGATTAGTTTCGTTATTACGCTAACCCTGTCTATTGCCGTATAGATAAGCTTCGCTATATCCTTACTAGTATAGGAACCTAGAATTTTAGGGAATCCGATTATAAGTTCCTAGAGTTTCTAATCCGAATTAATAAAGTATAGTATAATCGAGAGGAAGGAGGCTCTTATAGTCCGGCTTAACTAGCTATCGATAGTAATAGCTACTCGGCGAGTATTACGGAGGATCTCCCGAATATCGTCTAACGTAGCCTCTTTGTTCTTTTCGTATATAATACGCTAGGTTATCGCGCCGAGAAATAGGGGAGGGTAGTTTGTAAGATATAGGTATATCTTCTATATAGACTCCCTTTCGTAGAAGTCTTCTAGAAGACCGTTTATAGCTAGCATTTCGTTTGCTAGTTACTTAAAGTCTTTGGAGGAGAAATTAGTAGCCTTTAATCCTAGAGCTTCCTTAAGCGCAGCCTATAATAATTAGCTAGACCTCTACGGAGACTACGGTTGATTTAAGTAGCCGGAATCTATAGCCGGAATCTGTAGCCGGAATCTGTAGCCGGTAGCTATAGCCGGTAGCTATAGCCGGCAGCTATAGCCGGCAGCTATAGCCGGCATTTTAGAAGACGTACCTCTTTCTAGAACGCTATATCTATATTAACTCTCCTCTCTCCTTAAGATTCCCGATACCGTTTAGAATAGAGATAGTTCGTAGGCGATAAGTTCCTATCCCCTAGTTTCGGGTATTTTAAGATTAAACCGTAGAAGTTGCAGATAATTACTAGTTAACCTTTAAGTCGAGAAGTCGTATAACGGTATAATACCCCCTCTATAAAGAACTTCTAGAATATATCCGTTCGCTCCTTACTCCCCTATCGCATCGAGTACTTCCAGAGTTTACACTCCTTTAAACGTAAGTATAAAGGGAACTATATCTTATAGACCTATTAATTAAACTGCTCTATATACTCGGGTTTCTAAAGATACGCCTAGCTAGCCTTTTCGAAGATTTCCGGATTAATACTCGATATTCTTATATCTCCGAACAACCTTCTACTTAGACTCCGTAAAGGTAAGGACTAGGTAGTAGTACCCTATAATGAATTCCTACTACTAGGATTCGGAGAGGATAAATCTAGCCCTAATCGTCGTCTAGGACTCGATAGGCTCGAAGGTAAGTATACGACCTCCTCTCGACGTTGTCGTAATCTCGCTCGTATACTAGACTATTTCGACTATCGTCTCGTTATTACCCTTCCTAGTATAGCGCCTAGTGTATATACAATATCGGTCGGTATGTTTTAAGGTTTCGTACGGTAAGGTAAGGACTTAGGAGTAGTAGATGTATACTAGTAGCTATAGGGAAACACCCTTTCTTTTATAGTATCGTATCGTTAGAAACAGCTAGGTAGTAAATAGCTAGCTACTTTTTTTTTGTTTCCTAGCTACCTAACTACTAGATTTTTTTTTCCTAGCTACCCTAGCTAGCCTAACTACTAGAATTTCTTTCCTAGCTACCTTAACTACCTAAATTTTGCCTTCTATACGGCGGCTCTCTCCTACTAACGGAACCGAGCTACTATACCTAACGAATCTAAGCTCGTTTTTAGTCTTAATCTATCCTCTTTCGGTATAAGATACTCGATAAGCAAATGCTTAGGCCGAGTCTAACTACGAAACCTAAGACTAACTAATAGCTCTATTAACTAATCCTAATCCTCGAACTCCTTCCGCTTCTTAGTAAAGACCTTAAAGAGCGCTCGAGCTTCTTCGGGTACCTACGGAGTAGTCGAGATAAAGCCGTATCGCTAAAATAGGTAATCCTTCGGAAGCTTATATAGAGATTTAGAGAATTCTAATGCTAACCTATCCTACTAGTAGCTTAGATTCCGGATACAAGCCCTCTCTACCTTAGTAAAGATTTTATATAGTAGTAGTACTCTACCTTCGAGAAACGCTTTCTATTTAACTATTAGTATCTGCCGGCTACGAACGCCGGCTATATATGCCGAGTATAGAATAATTACCTATACCCCTTCCTCCTATAGTAATACTTCTACCGTCCCTAGATACCTAGCCCCGATCGTATTAATCGCAAGCTACTTTGCCTTTATAGACGTAGAGGCTTCGCTTTAATACTAATAAAGAAACTTCTACTCTATATCGAGGATATAAAGACGACTAGTCTCGATTCTAATCCTTACTAGCTTTTTATAGTAGCTTTAACTATAATTTTCTAGATTAATAGGACTTATACCTTAGCCCTTTACTAGTATCTCGTCTCTTTAACTATGCTCGATCTACTCCTAGCGCCTATCGTCTATAGCGTTAGGCCCTAAGACTATACCTATTACTAGATCGACGTATAGTATCTCCTCGCTTTTTTTAGTTCCTTTATTCGTAGTATTAAGCTCTATCGCGGCATCCTAAACTCTAGTATTATTGTTCTCGGCTATCTAAACATCTCCGTTACTATCGGTCGTATCGATAGAGGTAGCGGCTATAGGTCTAAATACTATTAGTTAACGTGTTAAAGAAAAATATACCGGCTATAGCTGCCGGCTACGGCTACCGGCTATAGCTGCTAGCTACGGCCGCTAGCTAGATTAACTTACGCTACTAGAACTTTACGCTCGAAAACTAGCTGTAATTCTTTCCTCCTCTTAGCCTTCTCTTAGGTTGTCTTCTTATTCTAACCTTTACTTTTTTCTATAGGCGCTAGCTATCGATAGAATGCCTTATTCCGCGCCTTTCTTCTCTTATCCTTAGCTCTTTTATTCTTATCTATCTTCTCCTTTCTCTCGCAGTCTCGTACGGAATTCTTCTTCGTAGAGTACTCCTCTTTAGTCTTACGCTTTTTAGTTAGACGCTTAGGCAAAACAAACTCGCGGTCTTTAGTTCTATCTTCTGTTTAGCGCGCGGTGCGCTTCTCTCTTACTATTATAAGGGAAAGGGGCGGGGGCGTAGCGTATAGTAGTTATTATCGGTATAGGTATAGAGGAAGAAGTTAAAAGTATAAGAATATCGCGAAGCCCTAATTGTTACCGCCTACGTAACGTTATATAGGTAAGCTTTCGCAACTACGGCAACTACGCCCCGGTAATAGCAACTGCGCCCTAGTAATAGCAACTACGCCCTAGTAACGGCAACTACGCCCTAGTAACGGCAACTACGCCCTAGCAACGGTAATAAAGCGTAGTAAATACAACCTAGTAACTATTATAGCCGGCAATCGTAGCCGGCAGTCGAATAAGAGTGTCCTTATAGCAAAACTACGCCCTAGTAACGGCTACTACGCCCTAGCAATAGTAACTACGCCCTAGCAACGGCAAAAGAGCGTAGTAAATGTAACAGAGTTACTATTATAGCTAGCAATCGTAGCCGGTAGTCGAATAAGAGTGTCCTTATAGTAAAACTAATACAGTCTCTAGTTCAAACTAGGAATCTATATAGTTCGAAAAAACCAAACCGGAACTAGGGAGCTAGTTCGCCGCTAAGAAACCAAACTATATACGTTTAGTAGTTCGGAAACCAAACTACTACGGGGTCTATAAATAAGAAGAAGGTACGCCGTAGAGCGGTTAATATAGATAAGGATAAGAACTTCTAGCGCTCTAGTATATAGTATACTAGTATAGAAGACTAGTTAGAGTCGCAGTATTAAGCTAATATAGTAGTACCGATATATAACGCGCTAGGATTTAAGATAATAGATTATATACTACCGATAGGCACCCGCTTATCCGACTTCAAATTAGGAATAATATACTGCAAGGTCGACAATACTACTATCGGCTTAAAGGATCTCGGAAAGTAGTATACGTGCTCCGTCGAGGTATAGGGATATCTACGCTCTAAGCGCAAGCTAATCGGCCTGCCGTACCTATACTATAAGCAGTATCCTAACGGAATATACAAGATTACCGCTATTGCCTATTATACTATACTTATAGGCAGCGGCACCTTCCGCTATAAGGCCCTAGATTAGGTTACTTAGACGTATATCGATAACGTAAGCAACTAGGCGATAATTACGACTATAATACTGCTAGATATTAAAGGCGAAACTAAGCTAGTTACCTCTTTACGCTAATAGTAGGCGCGCTAGCGGAAGTACTATAAGGACCTAAACTACGACCTATATAAGAAGTAGCTTTAAATTATTTCCCTGTCTTAGCTTACCTTTAAGGCTACTATAGTAGAGTAGCTAATAGAGATCGATATCGTAGCAATCCTAGACTACGCCCTTACAAACATACAAGCCTATAATATAACTAACGAAAACGGTATATAGTATACCGACGGATATCGCGCTCGACTATTTCCTACGTATAGCGTATCTCTAGCTATAAATAGGCCGTACGCCGAGCGTAGACCGCAATTAGGTTGCTACCCGTAATAAGAAGGGCCTACTACTAAAAGACATTAAGTACGATTACGCTATAGAGGACGTAGATCTAGTAAAGGACGGAAACCAAAACCACTACCACTACTAGCAGTAATAGTATAGGCTACCGAGGGTAACATGACCTATAGCAATATAGGCAGCTATGTTTAGCATGATAGGATAACAAGACGGTTGCTTAGGCTGATGACTAGAGCCCTGCAATATAGGCATTGTGGAAGTGTAACATAAACAATGTGCTGTACGAGGTTAGTGCCCTATCTACAATGTAGAAGGAGGCCTCTTATATAGGCTCAAAACTCAGCCTAGGTGTATAGGGCCGGTTACTAGCCAATATCCCTCCCTTTCTTCGTATCTAACTAGATACGCTTCACATTGTACGCTTAAAACAAACAGTTATGCAGTAACCTTAGGCAACTCAGCTAAGGCTATCTTTTAGAGACTCCGTAATAACACCCCCGGGGTAGCATTGTTCCTAGATTCTATTAACATACAAAAACAACTTCCTAAGCATCTAATCTACTACGCTAACTTACTACTGCTTCAATGCACCGTAATCCTTACTAGCAATAACCTTATCTGCTAGTCGGCTCTCGAAATCTCCTCCGCATACGTTAAAGCTGTTAGCACCGAAGTACTGTCCCTCGTAGAAAGCTTAATTGACGAGGAGGTTAATAGCCTTTTCCGTCGCAGCATTCTCCCAATTGTATAGATATTCCTTAAGTCCCTCGTTATTAAGCTAGAGGATCTATTCAACTTCGTTCTAAACAACGTAACTTAACTAAGGAATCCTATTAACCAGAGCGTCGGAGATGCAGCCGAGGCTTTCGACTAAGATCGCCGTAGGGAAAGCGAATAGTACGAAGGAGTTGGAGGCCGGGAGGGCGGTTAGATTGCGGTGCGCTTTAGCAACCTAGGAGACTGTTAAGTTCTCGTAACCCTCAACCTTAGTACTATCAATAACGCGAGAGTAGCCTAGGTTAATTGATATACGGTTACTCTCGGTCTTTAGATTACTATATAGCAGGTGCGGCATCTAAACAGAGACCTCGCACTCCTTTAGAGGGTTGAGGATCTACTCCGCCTTACGCCCCTTACTATTAGGCTAACTATCGAACATATAGTCGAGGTCGTCGTCGGTAAGGTACTTATTAGTAAGCTTGCCGATCTTGCTTAGTAGGACTAGGCTACGAGCCTTAAGCTTCTCAACCTAGTTCGTAAAGACCTCGGGCTAATGCATGCCTTCGATAATAGTAGAGTAGCTAGTCTTATCCTTAGACATGAGATAGACCTTAATGCGCAGGTAACTAGCACCCTCGCTAGCTACGAGCTTAACTATATCTTGTCCGAGACGAGTAGACTCCTTAGAAGGACAGTTTTCGTAAGTACCGCTAACCTTAAAGAACTTAGCAGGCTTAGGGACGGAGATAAGCTCGTATACGTAATTAGGTCGAAGGGCGATAGCTAAGAGCTATAGGGCAGGGTGCTAGCGGACGATTTAGTTGCTTATACTATAAGTTTGAAGGGTATTGCGGCCTTCTTGCTTAGACTTAGGCTTGTTACGTATATACTAAAGGTACATCTTAAACTCTTCCTATA